>NC_057717.1:31137735-31153230 GCF_004010195.1 Chiloscyllium plagiosum | reverse complement strand
ACTACCACTCTCACTATTGAATTCAGCAACTAATCATACTATATAGATTTAAAACTGTCGACTGACACATTCCAGATACCTCACAACTCCCTCCACCTACACCAACACAAACAGCAGGGTCACCCATTCCCATTCTCCATCCATCCCTTTTTCCCATTTCAGGAGAAACGGCCTGGAATAGAAGAGAAAGGTCCAAGCTGGGTACTGGAGTCCCCTATATCCGTTCACTCACTCTCCTCCCCACTCCATGTGCGGGGGAATCTGAAAGAGCTGGAGAGGACCAGACCACCTCGTGTGGAGTATCCGAAACATCCACGTCCTACTGACCAGTAAAGGAGCAATGTCCAGTGAAAGACAATTCTCAGTTTAAACCCACTGATAGTTCCAACAACAGTCCTTTCACTTCTAAAAAAAACCCCACAGATACCTCGCTGCACAGAGACGCAGACACAGAAATAAACAGACGAACGCACGCAATACTTACATGGAAATAGGTATACATACACGTATGAACACACAAATACATATGCAGTCACATACAATTAGACATAAATCTAGATAGAAACACAGGCTGAAACACAGACAGATGTAGTCACGCAAACACACATAACAAACACATGGGATACACACACAGAGGCACACGCACAAACACTCACATACAATTACACAGAGGCACATACACTAGTGTCAGTAAGACACAAATCGATATGTTTTTGATTTGTAAGGAGATCAAGGATTCTAGGGAGAAGGCAGAAGAATGAGATCGAGGTGCATATAAGAAATTATTGAACGGAATTTCAGACTCGATAGGCTGAATGGCTTCAATCAGCTCAATTACAGCCATTAACATTTCAATTGCCAATATGCGGACAAAAGAAACAGGATCGGTTAATTCGGATGATCAAGCCATTGCATAACATCATGGCTGGTCTACTGTTGACAATAACTCCTCTTTCATGCCCAATTCCTCATCCCTTAGCTCTCTGACAGGTCAAACATCTATCTACCTCCTCCTTAAATGCTTTCAGTGATTTAGCTCCCCTAGCTCTCCAGCCCAGATCGTCCCTGACAGTGATTACCATCTGTGAGAGGAAAACCCTCCCGACACATACACCGTCACCTATTGATGTGAAAAAAGCGAACACAGGGGCTCTGGTAAGAGCGAATGGCTTTGATACCAAGGCAGTATTTGACTGAGGATGGCATCGGGACCGCCTACTTATTTGAGCTGAATGTGGATCAGGTGTAAACTTCGCACTGGAAGGGGTCTTTCAGAACACTAATAAGGAGGTTTGGGGTCAGTCGCCAACAATTCTCTCAGTCCCCGGGCATCTCTGCAGGAGATGCTCAGGTTATACTCCTCAGCACAAACGTCTTCAGCTGTTCCATCAGTATATTTTCCCATCATAAGATCGGAAGTGGGTATGGTGACTGAAGATCACACAATGTTCAGAATAGTTTGTCCCCTACCTGCTCCTGAACCATTCTGTGTCCATGTGCAGCAAGTCCCAGACAGCATTCCGATTTGTGCTTTTAAAGTGTCGGTAACATTTATGTAACAGCACGGCCAGACACTGCACATTTCCACAGTTAAAAGAGGAGCTCATTCAGCATCTCAAGCTGGTTGCACACGGGTATGTGCTAGCATTCAGAAACTGGAACAGTGACAGCAGATTCAATACTCCTGCCTGTTACACAGGAAGAAGAGTGGTATGTTCAGTGCATCGAGCTGTTAAACAGGAACAGGTAGAGCCCAATCAGACACTTAAACCTGTTCCATGAGACCAGGACGAGGCTATTCATCCCCACGAAACAGAGACACAGGAACAAGTGCGGGTCACAGATGTTCCAACATGACAAACTAATGAAATCGACACTGCACTGATAGAGGACTCCATGATGTTAAGCATGGTTCCATTATTTGCAGAACGTGTGCTGCTTTAACTGGCAGTGAGGAGGGAACCCAAAGTATTTGTGCCAAGTCTCAAGGATGCATTTTCCATCTCCGAGAAGACACACCCATGTTCTCCATGGAGGTCAGAATCTGGTGGGAATAGTTAACTGTTTTAGCATGAAGGTATTGTGGCTGTTGTAGGGATTGTGGATAACGAGACATTCAGTGCAGGACTACACAATAAATGAACTGTATTAATGTGTAGAGAGTTTATCCAAATAATGGTCCTCCGTCTCTCTAATGCGACATGGGAATAGAGTGTGGAGTGAGGGGAATATTCTCAGAGGCTCTAAAACTATCAACACTCATGCAACCCGAGTAAAACAGAAGCCATGGAATTTTTCACCGTACCAGTGTCTATCTAGAACATCGTGTGTGACTGTCCCTTCCCCCAAGGTTCAATGCAATCGCCTCTCATTCTCTCACAATGCCAGAGATGAATCTTCACTGTCTCCTCATGGTACCATCATCACAGGGATGCGACATGGGGATTGGGTGTGGAGTGAGGGGAATATTCTCAGAGGCTCTAAAACTATCAACACTCATGCAACCCGAGTAAAACAGAAGCCATGGAATTTTTCACCGTACCAGTGTCTATCTAGAACATCGTGTGTGACTGTCCCTTCCCCCAAGGTTCAATGCAAAGGCCTCTCATTCTCTCACAATGCCAGAGATGAATCTTCACTGTCTGCTCATGGTACCATCATCACAGGGATTAGTCTGGTGAATCTCCATTGCACTCTCTCTGTGACAAGGTGATCATTCCTTATAAAGGAGAGAATGTCTGTCCACAATATCCCAAATACTGCCTCAACAACACTCTCAGAGATAATCATAACAACTCTTTTTTCCTCTTAGACATCATTTATTTCCTGTGATGTAAAAAGACTTTCACTGCCTCAACAACACTCTCAGAGATAATCATAAACAACTCTTTTTCCTCTTAGACATCATTTATTTCCTGTGATGTAAAAATACTTTCCTTCTCTCTATAATACTGGAAAGAGTTAACACTTCTATAATGAAGGTATTGTTGCTGCTGTCGGGATTATGGATATCATAAAGTTCATGGCAGGATTACGCACCAATTGAACTGTATTCGGAGTGGGGGTGGTTGAGTGGAACGTTCTCAGAGGCTCTTAAACTATCGATAATCATGTAATCTGAGTGAAAAACGTCATGGAATTTATCACCGTATCAGCGTCTGTTTAGAACATAATGAGTAATTGTCCATCCCTCTTCAGGTTCAATGCAATCGCCTCTTATTCACTCACTGAGCTTCACTCACTGCTCATTGTGCCATCATCCCAGGGATTAGTCTGGTAAAACTTGAGATAAAGTCTATCCACATTACCCCAAATACTGCCTCAACAACATTCTCAGGGATTGTGAAAAACATATTTTCTCTCACTTATATATCGCTATTTCTTTCCTGTGCCACAAAGAGACATTCCTTCTCGATGCACGATGACTGACATGGAATTTATAAGTCCCTTACATCTGTCCGTAGCATCAATAAAGCCAGAACCAGAGATACCTATGGAGATGTGCATCACTCTCGAGGAGAATTTCAATGAGATTGAATATACCTAAAATAGAGGATCATCTCGTACCTGAATGGAAATGAGATGCAGCAATACAGAGAACAGGCAGAGAAAGGGCGCTATCTTTACATTTGTTCTTCTCTCACAGGATGTATGAAGGCCTGGTCAGGGCAGCATGTTATGCAGAACTTGAACTGAGAGGCTGGTTCAGCTGTTCCACAATACCGTAAAGAGTAAAATGCATAGCTATGGGTTTGTAGTGTTACAACACAGGATAAATCTTCCTGCTTAATGAAAACCAGCAACAGAGAAAAGATTTATCCCATTCAGTAATCTGTGGTAATTCTAGAGTCCAAATCTATTGAAAGTAAAAATTAACAACTTTATTTCTTAAAGTATAACAGAGGATAAACGAACGACTATTTACACATTCTTCCTCTAACCTGTCTTTTACCTTCCCCCTTTACAATACTACTCTGATAAGACTCCTAATTAAGAATTACAAAAAAAAAATTCTTATCTCAAAATCAGGAAGCTTTCATTTCTTCTGCATTTTCCTGTCTTATTTTCTTCTTGGGGATTCTGCTTCACCAGTTACGAATCAATAAAGGTACCGAAAGGAGAGCTATTTTTCAGGCAGTCTTTGCATGCTGGAGCTTGGCAGTTCTCCTCTCAACTGATCAATTTTCCATGCACTTGTACCGCCAAACTATTGGACTGTATCATTGGCTGTTAAGATTGTCAATGTAATAAATTGAAACTTGGTTGGAGGTGGGTATTTTAGGGGTATCACTTAAAATGTTTTGCTGAATTTGTTTCGAGACAATGAGCTAATTCGGTTGTTCGACCAAATGTTACATTATGCCAATTTTCAGAACTCTTGGTGCTATCAGGTAGTTATTGCTGGTTTTTAATTCTCTCAAAAGGACAGTACACCCACGTGTTCATCACAGAAGTCACACGGAAACTTGACGATGGAAGCATGACACATTGACTTTCCTAAAGGGCTTCAGGCAAGCAGATTGTTTTTTATAACAAATGATGATGGTTGCATTTAAACTCCCCAATTTCCTTCATGAGATGTCAACAGACCATTATTCTGTGGCTCTAGATTATGAGTCAATGGCTTCACCACCATGAACTGTCTTCCCGTATGTGCAGGGAACAAGTTAAACATCCTCAATAGCAATTATTTAGTGACGGATATGTGGTTACAAGGAACGTGAAACTGTTGCATCCCGATTGAACAAAGGCACAAATGGTTTATTCAGATATTGCACTGAGACTGAGGACGAGACTGGGATATCGTAGTGGTGGTATTGGACAGGATTGGTGAATGGGGAGGACATGGAGAAGTAAATATGTGAAGGACAAAATGGATTATGGAGTTTGAGAAGTGTCTGGTTCCTTATCGCATATCAGTGAGTAATCTATAAATCGTAGTTTGGTAGTTATAATATATAAGGAAATCATTTTTTGTTTGGAACTGAAGATATGTACATATCATGAAGGTATCATGAACAGAAAGTCAGTTCAACCCGGTTTAGTAGACAAATATAATGACTTACCAGGACCACCAACTATCGCGAGGGTTGGATAGTAACCACCTTGAATATCCAAAGGATATTCTGGATCCGATATGCTAATGATATCCAACGCTGAGAAATCCAGCAAAGACTCAAGGACAAACTCCTGTCCGTTGTTGGAACATTCCAGTCTAATGTTCTCAGATTCTGATCCATTGTTGGAACATTCCCATCCATGGTCCTCAGATTATGATCAATTATTGTAACGTTCCTGTCTAATGTTCTCAGATTCTGATCTCTCCTTCCCCTCTCCCTCTCGAGCTGCTGATGCCTGTTAGTGCTGTCAGTGGTGTTTCATCTCAAACTATGGGATAACACTTTGAATAGAGCCAATTTATCTTTCAAACTCTCTACTGTGATAATTTGGATCCACGAAGATAGACATTAATCACAGTCACTGAATAAATACTTTCATTTAAGCCCTTTGAGTTCAATATTGATTTTATTAAACTTCAAAAGAACGTTTAAAATTTACTCATTTAGCTTGGAATATGTGGAGGTGGCTGAGGGAAGGAACATTAGAGATGGTAGATTGTTTGCATGAAATCATTCAATCTACCTTGGATATGAGAGTAATGTCAAAGGATTGTCAGAACATAAACAAGTTTCTCCGTTTATAAATGGAAACATACAGTCGGTAACTTCTGAACAGTGATTATAATGTCAGTAACATATGGAGAGAACATTTCTAGTCCTAAATCTAACAGACAAATGTGCCTACGACATCATGCGTTATAACAGACAAATGGCATGGATATGCTAACAGAGAATATGATGTGACACACAATTCAGATGGCTAGTCGACGATCAGAGAGAGCAGGTGAGGATCATGCTGTTAATGTTGTCGATGTCAATTATGATTAAGTACCATGCACTGGTTTTTAAGTTCAGTGCGATTATGATATTGGGGACATGGCTGCTGAGACTGGAGGGAGGGAACATAATATTTCCCAGGCATCAGCATTGGGATGTTACTCTTTATAAGTCACAAGAAGATCAAATTCCAGGATACATCTCCAATGAGGAACAAGGAGAGCCAATACAAACCATACGAACAGAAAACATTGGAGCAGAAATTTGGTCTTTCAGCCCATCGAGCCTGCTCCGTCATTCAATGATGGCTGTTAACCTTCTCAACCCCATCCTTCCACTTTCTATCTGTAGCCCTTCATCCCGTTTACAATCAAGAACCTATCTGTCTTACTCTTAAATATACTCAATTACCTCGCCTCGACAGCCTTCAGTAGCAGTGAATTCCCTAGATTCACCACTCTCTGGATGAAGAGGTTCGTCTTTATCTGTGTTTGAAAAGGTCTTCTTTTTACTCTGTCCCCTCGAGTACTAGTCTCCCCTCCATTGGAAATATCTTCCCAAAATGCACCCTGTCCAGGTCATTCAATATTCTGAAAGTGTCAATTAGACCTCCTGACATCCTCCTGAACTCCATCAAATATAGATCCAGAGCCCTCAGACGTTCTTCATATGTTAAGTTTTTCATTCATAGAAACATTTTGAATCTCATTGGAAAATGCTCCTTGGCCAGTACATCCTTCCTGAGATATGGGACAGAAAACTGTGCACAATAATCCAATTGTAGCCTGACCAAAATCTTATAGAGCCTCACAAGTACATCCCTGCATTTATATTCAAGCCCTCTTGAAATAAATGGAATCATTTTATTTGCCTTCCCAACTGCTGACAACCTGCAGGTTTACCTTTCAAGATCCTTGGACGAGAACCCCCCACCTCGTCTTCTGAACTTGCTCATTATTTAGAAAATAGTCTATGCCTTCTTTTTTCCTGGCAAACGGCATGACATCACACTTGCACACGTCATGCTCTACCTGCCACTTCTTTGCTCACTCCCCTAACCTGTGCATATCCTTCAGCAGGACAATGTGAGGACCGCAGATGCTGGAGATCAGAGTCAAAGAGTGTGGTGCTAGAAAGGCACAGCCAGTTCAGGCGGACTCTGAGGAACAGGATATTCGACGTTTCAGCCATAAAGACATTATCAAGAATGAAGTGGGTGGGCGAAAGAGGGTTGCGAGATGAATAGGAGGGGCTGGATGGAAGGTAGCTTGGAAGACGATGGCTAAATGAAGATGAATGGTGAGAGTGGAAGGTGGAGTGGATAGATGGGAAGGAAGATGGACAGGTAGGACAGTTCAACAGGCGGTGCTTAGTTGGAGGATTAGATATGGGTTCAGGTGGAGGGAGGGGAGAGGGGGAAAATGGTGACATTGCGCTGGATACCGTGTGGTTGAAGGGTTCCAAGATGGAAGACGATGCGCTCTTCCTCCAGACGTCTGGTGGCTAGAATATGGCAGTGGAGGAAGCCAATAACGTTCATGTCCTTGGAGGAGTGATAGGGAGAGGAGAAGTATTCAGGCGCAGGGAAGTGGGGTTGTTGGGTATGTGATGGAGAGTGTTCCCTGAACCGTTCTGCAAGCTGACTTCCTGTCTTCCCAGTGTAGAGGAGACCAGGAGCAATGGACAGAGTAGATGAGGTGTTTGGATGCACAGGATATTCTCTGCCTGATTGGAAGGATCTTTTGGGGTCTTGGATGGAGGTGAGGAGGAAGTTGATGACACAGGTTTCATACCTCTTGCAATGGCGTGTGAGAAGGGGGACTCGTGAACCTAACGAAGGAGTCGTGAAGGGAATGGTCTCTTCAGAAATCTGATAGGGGTGAGGAGGGAAGTATATCTCTGGTGGTGTGGTCTGACTGTTGGTGGCAGAAAATGTAGAGACTGATGCGTTGTATCCTGATGTTGGTGCTCTGGAAGGTGAGCCTTAGAGGGGAACTAGAGGGGGCTAGTGCACCGTCCTGCCGCCGAACTGCTTCGATGCTATCTATCCCTCTATTCCATCTTTGCACTGTTTGAAAACTTCGCCAGAATGCCCTCAGTTCCTTAATGTAGATCATTGATGCACAAAGCGAATTTTGTGGTCCCAAAACTGAGTCTTGAGCAATACCACTTGTCACTGGATGCCATCCTGGGAAGGACACTTTAATCCCCACTCTCTGCTTTCTATCAGACAGCCATGCATCTATCCAAGCTTGTCTGTATCACCAGGGGCCCGAATCTTTCTCAATAGCGTCCTGCCTGGCACCTTACCAAAGGATTTTTGAGAAGAAGGTGGACAACATCTCCTGGTTCTCCTTCGTGAAATCTGATTGTTACTCCCTCAAAGTATTCCAACAGGTTTGTCAGGCATGAACTCCCACTGATGAAACAATGCTGACTTTGCACTATTTTACTAAATACTTCCAAGTATTCAGAAATCCCACCCTTCACGATGGATTCCAGGATGTTACCCACAACCAAGGTTAGGCTAATCAGTCTGTAATTTTCCATCTTCTGCCTAACTCCTTTATTAAATAGAGTGTCACATTAGCATTTTCCAGCCTTTCCTGATTTTAGTCATTCCTGAAAGATTACCACATTCACTTTCACTACCTCTTCAGCTATCTCACTTACAATGCTGGGGTGTAGTCTACATGGTTCAGGTGATTTATACATATTCAGGCCATTCAGTGTTCTAGCATGTTCTTCTTGATGATGACCTCCATACTCAGCTCTGCCTTCATACTCTCTTCAATCTTCGGGAAATTACTCGTGTTTTCCACCATGAACATTGATGTAAAGTCCCTCATTCATTTCTTTGATGCCACTACTGTCTCTCCAGCATCATCTTCCAGTGGTCCATATTCACTTTTGCCTCTCTTTTGCACTTTATATATCTAAAGAGCCTCTTACAGTCTCCTTTCTATTACTGGTTAGCTTACCTCCATATCTAATCTTCTCTGTCCTTTTTTTGCCCTCTGTTAGTCTTTGTACGTTTCCCAATTCTCTAGTTTCCCACTGCTCCTCACCACATTATAAGCTTGATCGTTTGCTTGTATGCAATCCCTGACTTCCCTCGTCAGCCCTGGCTGTCTCATCCTCCCTGTACCATGCCTCCATTCATCGGCAATAATCTCTGCTGTGTCTCCTGAATTAATCTTGGAATTTGCTCACATTGCTGTTCCCTGTCTTTAATGCTTGATTCCTCTCCCAGTCAATTCTACCCAGCTTCTCCCTTATGCCTCTGTAGTTGCCTTTATTCAGCTGAAATACTGTGACCTCTGATCCTATCTTCTCTCTCTCAAATTGTAGAATAAATTCAAACATGTTCTGACAATTGCTTCCGAAGTTTATCTTCACTCTTATCTCCCTTACGAATCCTGCGTCACTAAATCCAGTATCATTTGTTCCCGAGTGCGCTCCTCCAGACGTTGCTCCAAAAAGCCATCTCATAAACATTCCTAAAATTCCTTTTCTTGCGAACCACTACCAATATAATGTTCACAGTTCCCCTGCATTCTGAAATCACCTATGATTACTGTACTTTGCCTTTCCTACACATTTTTCCTATCTCCTGGCGTATCTTGTGTCCCAGCTCCTGACTACTCTTTGGAGCCTGAACAAGAATTCAACTGTGGTTGTCATACCTTTGTGGTTCCTCCATTCTACCCACGCAGATTCTACACCATCTGACCTTACTTCCTTTCTTACTATTGATTTAATTTCATTTCTTACTAATAATGCAAATCCACTCCCTCTGCCCACCTGTCTGTCTTTTCAATAGATTAAATATCCTTAAATATTCAGATCCCCTTGCAGCCCATCTCTTCATACCTCCCGATTTAATTCTGTGCCACAAGCTCATTTACCTTATTCCTTATACAGCATGCATTCAGTTGCAATCCCTTCAGTCCTGCATTAACCGTCCGTCTTCCCATTGTCATTCATTTGTGCAGTGCGCTTGAAGTTTGATATGTTAAACACTTCCAAATGCTCTATCCTATTTGTGCCTGTGCTGGAGATTTGAATAAACACACACACACACACACACATATACACACACACACACACAAACAGACACACGCACGCTCCGAGTCAGTTTAAAGCTCTGTCTCCAGTTAGGATTCACTCGGACTCTGGTCCCAGCACGGTTCAGAATGACGACTGTCCCATCGGAGCAGGTCCTTTTTTTCCTCAATAACAAAATGTGTTTATTCAACACAAAATACAAGGATAAAAAAACTTTTCTGTACGCACCAAAATATGAAAACTACAAAAAAAAAGTATTGTTAAAATATATTTTCTATGTGGAGCTATATAGACTGAAATGTGAATTATAAAACCATGGTAGTGGTGTGCAAACTTTATCAATCATTATTTGACCCACAGCTGAGATCCTGATTTCCCCTCTGCCAGTGATTCCCTTCACTGAGATTCCACCCTGCCTCTCACGCAGTGTCGAGAGGGGCTACAAGTTCCTGTTGGCCCAGAATATTTAAATTAATCCACCTTCTCCCTGGAACCAATCTATTGGTCTATTGCATTGTGTTTAGCTGTCAGCAACTCAGCTCTGGGATGCTATTCGCGATAAATGATCTGGGATGACAGCCAGTATCAGCATGGTGCTCACAGGGTATGGCACCAGACAAAGGGCTTACAGTCTATGCGAGTTTTTGAGAAAGGTTCATGTGCATTTCTCCTCATGCTGTCTCCTGATCTAACTTCACACTCGTCTGACACCCCTTGCTCTCACTCACTCACCCTGTCGCTTCTTTAGTTCACTCTGTTTATCTCACTTCACTGTCTTTCCACTGTTTATTTCTCTCCCTATCAGTCTAGCTCCGATCATTCGCTCTATTTTCAAGTTATCAATTTGGAGAGCTCATGGACGCATGGTGAGCTGAATGGCCTCTTTCGTTGTTGTATTAATTCTGAAGTTCTCTGACCCACA
Organism: Chiloscyllium plagiosum; assembly: GCF_004010195.1. Classification (NCBI taxonomy): domain Eukaryota; kingdom Metazoa; phylum Chordata; class Chondrichthyes; order Orectolobiformes; family Hemiscylliidae; genus Chiloscyllium; species Chiloscyllium plagiosum. The sequence continues at coordinate 31,142,343 of NC_057717.1, read as the reverse complement.
GTAACAAGTTTTGGTGCCAGGAGAGAGAAGCTGGTCCAGTGAAGGACACAGTGGACAATTAACCATTATCTCTTCCTATTTTCTGAAATTCATTGACACTGAAATATCTGTTCAAACAAACAGATTCGTCATATTAAAATCAGCACACTTCAGACTGCCAGGCCACTGAACACAGTGGCCTCTGTTTTGTTTTGCTGGTCTTAGCTGTAGTGGGATTAGTCTCCAACTCCTCCTCAGTCACTGTACCTGTGGACCTACTGCTGTGGTTCCACACACCCCTCCCCCACCACCGCCACACGCTAGTTTAAACACTCGTAAAGGACAATAGCAAACCTGCCTGCCAGGAGATTGCTGCCAGTTCAGGTCCATCCCGTCCATCTTGTTTATATCCTACCAACCCGGGAATCCCAATGATCCACATATCGGAGATTGTTATCAGTTCATGTGCATCTCGTCCTTCTTGTGTGTATCCTACTGACCCGTGAATCCCAATAATCCCCATATCATAAATTGCTGCCAGTTCAGGTTCATACCGTCATTTTTGTGTATATCCTTCCGACTCGGGAATCCAAAGGATCCCCATATCGGAAGTGCTGCCTCCCCGACCAGCACTTTGATCGGGGAGGCAGCACAGAGTATTTAACTGTGCTCCCTTACGGTTCCGAACCTCACTCGCACATGACATATTCTAATGTCTCCAAAATTCAAATAGCCTTTCAGCACAACTCCAGCAAAGCCTTTTCTTTAAACTGGTTAGACTTGATAATAAAAACTTTAATGTGACGTTAGGAAAGTGAGACCACTGAATCTGTCCAATGACCACTGGATCTGATATCTATCGCCGCCACCAAACCTGTTTCACAAGGCATAAATATGGATCATCTATTCGCAGATGGACGAAGATAATCAGAAGATTAGAGCATGGCAGAGCAGATGGATGTAATGCAACCTGTTTACTCTGCTTTGATATCAGTTGGGTTCTACTTATTCGGTTCCTTTCAATGGCATTGTCTTTACCCAGCATCCCCAGCGGGTCAGAAAGTTCCCAGTGTCATTGTGTGCACAGTCCTGCAAAGGGAGTATCCAGTGCCACGCAATGGGGTGTGAGGTGTCCCAGGGGTGGCACAAGGAAAGGCTGCATGTGGTGCCGATAGACTGAGGGAACTGAGAGAGATGGAATGGGCATCGATGGACACTGCACTCAGACAAGTGGCCGGGCAAGATTCCGAAACACCCAGGGAACTCGCGAACCACGGCTGCTTTTACAAAAACCTGTCACATTTGATGCATTTCATCATCGAACAAAAGCAAAAAAATACTGTAGGTGGTAGAAATCTGAAGCAAACACAGAGACGTATTGTAGAGAGAGAAAAGAGTTAATGCTCCAAATGCCGACATGGGAATAATGTACAAAAACCACACAAACAGGGTCCAGAGATTGGAAATGAACACAAGTCCCTAGCACTGTGAGGCAGCATTGCTGTGTCACCATGCTTCCCAATGCTGGATAATTGGGGATAGTATAGTTAAAAGCATAGATACTGTTCTCCGTGATCGGACTTAAGAGTTCTGAAGGTTGTGTTGCCTACATGGTGCTCGGGTTTGGGATATATAATCTGGGTGGCAGGACTTGGAGCGGGAGGCGAATGATCCAGTGGTCAGGGTCTGTGTAGGTACCAACAGCTGGACAAACACATGACAATGAGAAGAGCGACGGGTAATGCAGGACTTAACTATTATATCAGAATACATGGAATAAGGAATAAGGTAAATGAGCTTGTGACTCATCCATAAATTGGCAGGTACGACATAGTGGGCATTACAGCGACATCGCTGCAAGAGCATCAGGATTGGGAGCTGAATATTCAAGGATATTCATCCTGTTAAAAAGAGAAGCAGGTGGGCAGAGAGATAGAGTTGTCTCAGTATTAAAAATGGAATTGAATCGATAATCAATAATAAGAAATGGAATAAGGTCAGATGGTGTAGAATCTGTGTCGGTAGAATTGAGGAATCAAAAAGGTGGAAAAATGCAGTTGGAGTTACATACAGGGAGCTGGGGTGTAAGATACACCAGGAGCTAGAAAGATCGGGAGGAAAGGCAAAGTTACAGTGATCATGTGGGATTTTATTATACAGATGGTCTGGGAATTCAGATTGATAGTAGTTGTCAGGAAAAGGAATTTGTGGAATGTCTACGAGATGGTTTTTGGAGCAGCTTGTGCAGGCAGACTAGATGAGGGGAGCTTAAAGTGAAAGTGATCATAATGTGATTGAACTTACTCCGCAATTTCAGGTGGAGAAGTTAGAATCAGTAGTAACCGTATTACAACTGAATAAATGCCATTGCACAGACATGAGTGAGGAGCTGGGTAGAATTGACTGGGAGACGGGCCCAGCAGGAAAGATAGTGCAACAGCAATGGCAAGAGATTTTTGGAGTAATAAGGATACAGCAGAGATTTATCCTAAGAAAAAAAGAGGCGAGTATAGGGAGGATGGGACAACCATAGCTGACGAGGGAAGTCAGGTATAGCATAAAAGCAAAAGAGAAATTATATAATGTGGCAAAGTGCAGTGGGAAACCTGAGGATTGGAAAGCTTACAAAGACAAAACAGAGGGCAAACAAAATAAAATAAGGAGGGAGATTATCAAATATTGGGGTAAGCTAGCCAGTAATGTAAAGGAAGACTGTAATAGTTTCTTTCGATATATAAAGCATAAAAGAGCGGCAAAAGTGAACATTGGATTGCTGGAAAATGATAATGGAGAGATAGCAGTGGGGAACGAGAAAATGGCCAAGGAACTGACTAATTACTTTGCATCAGCTTTCATGGTGGAAGGCACGAGTAATACCTTAAACATTCAAGAGATTGAGGGGCCAGAGCTGCGTTTGATGGCTCCCATCATGGAGAACATGCTAGAAAAAAATGTAATAGTCCGAAGGTGGGTAAATAACCTTGACCAGATGGACTACATCTGAAAATGTGTTGCTGGAAAAGCGCAGCAGGTCAGGCAGCATCCAAGGAGCAGGAGAATCGACGTTTCGGGCGTGACCCCTTCTTCAGGAATGAGGCCCTCGGTCCTGGAGCGTGTTCAGAAGATTTCCACGAGAATGGTCATAGGAATGAAAAGCTTATTGCATGAGGAATGTTTGAGTACTCTAGGTCTATACTTGATAAAGTTTGAAAGGATGAGAGAGAATGCAATTGAAATAGACAGGATACTGAATGACCTGGAGGGAGTGGATGTTGATAAGGTGTTTCCATTGGATTAGAATCCGAGGGCACAGCTTTAGATGAAAGGGAACACTTTTTAGAACAGTGATAAGGAGCAAGTTATTGAACCATAGAATGGTGAATCTTTGGAATTTATTGCCACAGAAGGCTGCGGGGTCAGGTCATTAAATTGACACGGAGTTGACACGGAGATAGATAGTTTTGTATTATCCAGGGGATGAAGGGTTACGGGGAGAAGCTCGGAGAATGGGTTTGAGAAACCTATCAGTGATGATTGAATGACGGAGCAGACCCAACGAGCTAACTGTCTTAATTTATGCTCCAATGTCTTATAGTCTTCTGGTCTAAAACTTAAGGAAGTACCTTGCAACTCTGAGAAAATAGATTCATGTTCTTCATGAATGTCAGTAGCTTGTGGGAATAGTGAACTGTTTTAGAATGAAGATAATGTGGCTGCTGTCGAGGTGTTGGATCATGTGACATTCAGTGCAGGATCACACACCAACTGCACTGTATTAATGTGGGGAGAGTTTATTCAAAGCTTGGACCTCTCCGTCTCTCTCAATGGACAGTAGGTGTTGGGGTGTGTGGGCGTAACATCCGCCCAGGCACTTAAACTATCCCGAATCATGCATCCTGAGTGAAATAGCAGTCATGGAATTTATCACCTTCTCATTGTCTGTTTCGAATATAAGGAGTGATTGTCCATCCCTCTCGGGGTTCAATGCAACCACCTCTTATTCTCTCACAGCGCGACTGATCAACCTTCTCTCACTCCTCATGGTGCCATCATCCCAGGGATTAATCTGGTGGAACTCCTCTTCACTCTCTCTGTGGTAAGGAGATCACTCCATATAAAGGAAAGAAAATCTGTCCACAATACCACAAATACTGCTTCAACAACACTCTCAGATTTGATTACAATAATTCCTTTCCCTCACTTAGCTGGCTCAATGTCTTTCGTGTGACACAGGAAACAATTCATTTACAATGCACTGCCACTGGTGTAGAATTTAAAAACATCCTCAAATCTGTAGGTCAGCATCAATGAAGCCAGCACCAGTGGTGCCCATGGAGATGGACATCACTCTTGGAAGAGACTCAATCACAAAGAATACATCTAAAACAGTGAATGGCTACCTACCTGAATGGAAATGAGCCGTTGGAATATGGGATGCAGGCAGAAGAAGGGAGCGACCTTTCCTTTTGTTCTGCACTCACGGGATGTGTGCAGTCATGGTCAGGCCAGCATGTTTTGCCGATCTTGAACTGAGTGGCTGTTTCAGCTGTTCCACAGGACAATATATAGTAAAACAAATTGTCGTGGGTTTGCAGTTAAACAGAGACTTGACCAGAGAAGGATGACCCA
>NC_057717.1:31133230-31137665 GCF_004010195.1 Chiloscyllium plagiosum | reverse complement strand
TGCAGAGAACAAGTTAAGCATCTCAAGTGCAATTATTTTTCAATGGACACATGGTTAGAAAGGACTTGAAACAGATGTATCTGGAATTAACAAAGGCACAAACGATGTTTTATTCAGGAATTGAACTGAGGCGGAGGAGGAGACTGGGACGTCTTAATGGTGGTACTGGACAGGACTGGTACGTGGGGAGGATATGGAGATGTACACTTTGCAGGAGAAAACAAATCAAAGAGGTTGAGAACAGTGTGTTTTACCCTCGCGTATTGGTGAGTAATTTGTAAATAATAGTTTACTAGTTATAATTCTTAAGGAATGGAATCTTTGATTGGAGCTGAAACGTTGGCTTGCACCTTTCCAAAATCTACATATCATAAGAATCGAATCAGTTCAGACCGTTTCACTAAACAGACAGAGAGACTTACCAGGAACACCAACTATAGCAAGGATAGGATAGTAACCAGCTTGAATAACCAACGATACATCTTCAATCCGCGATGCTAATGATATCCAAGAAAGGAAAGCCAATAAACTCCTATCCATTGTTGGAACATTCCAGTCTAATGTTCCCAGATTTTGATCCATTGTTGGAACATTCCAGTTTAATGTTCCCAGATTTCCATCTCCCCTGCCCTTCTCTCTGAAGCAGCTAATGTCTCTTACTGTTGTTGGACATGCTCCCGCTCACACTATGTGATAAAACACTGAAAGCATTCCCTTAATGATAGAAGAGAGAAACTCCCGAGGGAGACTGACATAATTACAATCGCTGAACAAATAGCTCCAGTTAGCCCCTTTGAATTCAATGGTACTTCATTAAAATTCAACATAACGTTGAACATTTATGCATTCTGGGTGTGATATGCGAGTGTGACTGAAGGAAGGAATATTGAAGATGGCAGATTGATTGTGTGTAATCATTCAGTCAGCCTTGGATATAGAAGTAATGCCAGACGTTTAACAGAACATAAACATGCTTCTCTGTTCATAAATACAGAAATGAATCCCGTAACTACTGATCAGTCATTGCAATATCTGTAAAACATTGAGAAATCATCTATCATCCATGATCTGACAGCAAAATGTGTCAAAAAAAAAAACATGGGTTACAAGAAACCAACGGCATGGATACGTTAACAGAGAATTGCACGTGACAAACACAGTTCAGATTGTTATTCCAGGATCCGAGAGGGCAGCTGTGGGTCATGCTGTTGATATTATCGATGTTAAGGAACTGTCATGAAGTATCATTTAATGGACTTCAATTACATTCTGATTATGATAATGGGGAAAAGACAGAAGACGGAGAGGACTGGAGGACATGGCTGATTAGACTGAATGGAGGGACAGTGATGTTCCCCATTTACCAGAATTGGAATGTTACTCTTTATAATTGATATGAAGAACAGATTCACGAATACAGCTACAATGAAGAATTAGCAGAGACAATATTAATGAATGCGTTTATGCAATATAAAATACAGGAACAAAATGATTTTCTGCACACACCAATATATGCAAAGTACAAAGAGATAAGGTTGTTAAAATACTCCTGATATTGAGCTATATAAATTGAAATGTGAATTACATAACTAGGAAAGTGGTATGCAAACTTAATCAATCATTATTTTACACACAGCTAAGATCATGACTTCACCTCTGTCAGTGAATCCCCTCATTGAGATTCTCTGGCCTAGACTCTCATACAGTATCGGTGTGGGCGGGGAGGGGGTGGGATTTGTGGTGGCGGGGTGGTGGATATCATTTCCTGCTGCTCTTGGCACAGTCTATTTAAAACCTCTGCTTTCTCCATGGAACTAATCTATTGGCCTAGTGGGTTATGTTTAGCTGTCAGCAAGCCAGCTCTTTGATATTGTTGGAAATAAATAATTTGGGATGACAGCCAGTATCAGCACAGTGCTCACAGTGTATAGTGCCCAGACAAAGGGCTTGCCGTCCAGAGGAATTTCTAAATAAAGCTTCTAACTTCCGTCTGTCCATATTTATCGACCGTAATGCAGTCTGCTGATCTATCCTCTCGCATTCAGTCAGTCACTCCCCTTTCAATCCTCTCTCAGTTTATCTCCCTTCACTTGCTTTCTCTCTGTTTATTTCTCTCTCACACAATCTCTCTTCGCACACTCTCTCTATCTCCAATTGTGCATTTGGAGAGATTGTGACTCCACGATGGGCTGAATGGCCTCCATCCATGTCATAATAATTGAGGTTCTCTGATCCACAATAAATACTTCCTGGACAGACATGCTGATCCGGTGACAGGTACAGTGCACAACCACCCATTATCTTTTCCTGCTCTTCTCTGGTGTACGGCTGCCTTGAAATGTCTGTTCAAACAAAACAGACTGAATGAAATTCGAGCAGTCGAGAAGGCGTTCCTGACTGTGTATTTCAATCAGGATTTAATGAAGGATGAGATTCCAGAATAACATAAGCAATGAATAAAAAACAGGGTAACACAAGAAATGGCAGCTGAGTACAACATGTGGTTCCAAGTAGATCTCATGGTATTACCGATAGATTATCAATCCAGACAATCAGCTCCTGTTCTGGGGATCCAGGTTGAAACCCGCCACTGCAGACGGTGGAAATTCAATTCAATAATGTAAAAATATCCCTGGAATTAAGAATCTACTGATGAGAATGAAATCATTGCCGATTGTCAGAAAAATCCATCTGCTTCACCAGTATCCTGCAATGAAGGAATCTTCCGTCCTCACCTGGTCTGGCTGACATGCAACTCCAGACCCAACGCAACGTCATTGACTCTCAATCTCCCTCTGAAATCGTCTAATGAGTCATTCAGTTGTACCAATCGCTACAAAGTTAAAAACAAATGAAACCGGATGGACCACGTGGCATCGAAATGGGCACCGGAAAATTCAACATTAGAAACATCACCGTAGAGCCTGCCAAGTCTTCCTTACTAACATCTGAGGTCTAGTGCCAACATTGGAACAACTGCCTTGCAGACTAGTCAAGCAACAGCCTGACATATCCATACTCACGGAATAATACCTTTCAGAAATAACAGAAATTAAACATGGACAAAGGAGTCTCTCACAGATTACCATGTAATGTCGTTCCTGAGCTGAATCAGTCCTCCTCCATGTTAAACAACACTTGGAGAAAGCATTGACTGTGGCAAGGGCACAAAGTGTATTCTGGCTGGGGGATTTCAAAGTCAACTGTCAAGAGTGGTTTGGCAGCAGTACTACTGATCATGCTGGTCGGCTCCTAAGGATATAGCTACTAGATTGGGTCTGCAGAAGGTGGTGACGGAATGACCGAGAGGGTAAAAAAGCATACCTGACCGCATCCTTACCAATCTACCAACTGCAGATGTATGTGTCCATGACAGTATCGGTAAAAGTGACCACCACACTGTGCTTGTGCAGACGAAGTCTATTGTCTCCATAAACTCTGTTGTGTTGTGTGCACTACCACCATGCTAAATGGAACAAAGTTTTAGAAGATCTAGCAAGTCAAGACTGACCGTCCATAAGACACTGTGGACCATCAATAGCAGCAGAACTATACTCCAACACAATCTGTAACGTCACGGCCCAGCATGTCCCCCACTTAATCATTACCATCAAACCAGAGGATTAAAACTGATTCAATGGGGAATGCAGGAGGGCGTGCCAGGAGCAGAACCAGGAATATATAAAGATAAAATGTTCATCTGCTGAAGCTTCCAAACAGAAATACTTGCGTGCCAGATGGCATAAACAGCAAGGGACAGACAGAGCTTAGCGATCCCAGAACCAATGCATCAGAATTAAGCTCTGCAGTCCTGCCAATCCGATCGTAAATGGTGGCGGACAATTGAACAACTCACCGGAGTTGGAGTCTCCACTAATATCTCCAACCTCAATGATGGAAAAGCCCAGCATATCAGTGCAAAATATAAGGCTGAAACTTTCGTTGCAATCTTCAGTCAGGAGTTTTGAGTGGATGATCCATTTTGGCCTCCTCCGGTGGTCCCCATCATTACAGATAGCAGCCTCCAGAAAAATCGATTAACTGATATCAAGGAACGATTGAAGGCACTGGATACCGCAAAGGCTATGGCCCCTGATAACATGCTGACAATAGTCCTGAAGACTTGTACTCCAGAAATTCCCGCTTCCCTAGCCAAGCTTTTCCAGTATGTTTACAAACCGACAATGGGGGAAAACTGCTCAAATATGTTCTGTACATAAAACGCAGGACAAATTCGAGCCGTCCAAATATCGCCTAACCAGTCTAGTCTCCACCATCAGTAAAATGATGGAAGGTGTCATCAACACTGCTATCAAGCAGCACCTGCTCAAAACTAACCCGCTCAGTGACGCCCAGTTTGAGTTTTGCCAGGGTCACTCAGCTCCTGAACTCCTCACAGCCTTGGTTCAAACATAGAAAAAAGAAATGAATTCCA
>NC_057717.1:31124482-31131572 GCF_004010195.1 Chiloscyllium plagiosum | reverse complement strand
CAGGGTCGATAGGACTGTGTTCCCATTCCCTTTTCTGGTAACGAAGCTGGTGCCAGGTGTTCTGTCCGGTTTTATCCTTTAAGATCTCAGAGCAGTTTGATACAATTGAGTGTATTGTTTGGCCGATTCTGAGACCATTGAAGACGTTTATCACATGTCTGTGCGTATGGAATCACTTTTAGGCCAGAACAAGAAAGCACGGGAGATTCACATCCTGAAAGTTCATTGGCGAAGGAGATCGATGTTTACAATTAACATTGGACACAAGATCACTATTACTGACACCAGATTTTTGGTCTGGATATTTTATTAATTATTTTTAACTTCCACCAGCTGCCAGAGCATTATCTTGGTCTGGATTAGTAATCCAATGATATTTCCACAACAACATCATCTCCACATGGGTATCTATCGGAAACCACACTGACCTGATTATTTCGGTGCTACTTGACAGCTCTGTCAAAAATAATTCCCACCAATGTGATTGTCGTGATGGGAGTTCGAGGTGGCAATTTGTCAGATTGTAATTATTCTCCTCTTCGGGGACTGGGTAATTTTCCACATTACCACGGAGATATCAGAGTTGGAGCTGGAATGAAACAGCTTCCCCAGGGACACGCTTTGTTGACCAGCACAATTCTTCAGTCCTATTGCAGGAATGTTGTCAGGGCCCACTGCCTTTGTCATATCTACTGTGTTCAGCTGTTTCTTCATGTCACATACAGCAAATCGAATTGTTTGAAGACTGGCATCTGTGATTCTGTAGGAATCATGATGAGTGTGAGTTAAATCATCGACTCAACAGCTCTGGCTTAGGGTTGTGCAGACACCACATCTTTGACTTTTTTTTCACTGATGTACAGAGTTGTTCCAATATTTAGGATGAGGATATTTGTGGAGTCCTCTCCTCCAGTAAATTGTTTAATAGTCGACCGACATTTATACTTCGATTTAGCAGGACGACAGAGCTTAGATCCGAAGTGTTAGTCTTGGGATCATTTCCCCCTCTCCATCAGAAGTTAGTTCTGCTGTTTGGAATGCAACCAGTCAAGTGTGGTCGCTTTAATGGGTTGTCAACAGGTTTAGGTGCACGTGATTCCGACCTTGGCATCAGCCCTGTATTCAGTGACCTAACCTGGTCTCTGGTGCGGTAACACATCAATTTTCAGATTCTCATTGTGCTGAGGACATCTCCCTGGTGTCACTCCTCCAATTTGTTACTTTAACTCAATCAATTTAAGGTAATAATCTAAATCGTTTATTTTCCACAATGTCAACTTCTGTATTTGAAGTGAATGTGCTTCCCTCTGTTTTACTCCCTGACCATGATTAAAAGCTCTGTAGTGTCAATGATGCCAATCCATTGAGTTTCAGAGTGAAGGCAATTGTGCACTATGCATTATTGTTCAGTTCCCAGTATACGGCATTCCATGTTGGACAGAATGTTTGAGCATCTTTGACATCCTTCTGGAAATTGTCCAAAAACAGATATTGCAGAAGAAATTACTGAAAATGTTGCAGCATCTTCTGGAGTGAATACAGAGTTAAACTTTCAGGTCCTGTGACCCTTTAAAAAGCTCCCAGTATCTCCAGCAATTTTTGTACTTTTATTTCCAGTATCCATAGTCATTTGTTTTAGTGAAAATTTATTCTGTGCGTATTCATTTCTGGAGAAACTCAGCAGGTCTGTCAGCATCTGCAGAGACAGAGAAAAAGCGTTAGCATTTCAAGTCCAGAGTGACACTTCTTCAGAACTGCAAAGGATTGGAAACTGGGATTTTTAATCCCTTATCAGGGGTGGAAGATGGGTGACAGGGAAAAGATGGTGTGGCATAGATAAACGGGTTTTTAGCACTGCTGAACGAGTGGATGATGTAAAATGTGTTTAAATTAAGGTGTGAATAGGGAAAGGGGTTCTCTCAATTGAGTGCAAGATAAAGAAGACACAACCAGACAAGGTCATAGGGAGGCCAGGAGGGAGAATGCTGACTATGTGGCATTATATAGATCTGGCCATAGATATGTTTTCATAGTCCAGATCATCGCCTCCTTTAGAAAAAGGAATCCAGGTGCTTGACTTCTTATTGGCACTAGTAAGCATTTCATGCTGCCTTAGTATTGTAATAAAGGGAAAAACAAATCACCAAAGTTTGGGCTGAGTATTGTTTACCTGTCATGTTTAATATTGTTTCAAATTTTCATTGCTTATCTTTAAGTGCTTGTTCTTGTAATTAGTATCAGATGGAGTGTAGGAGGTTGGTTGGTGACATTGTAAAAATTTCTAAAATCATGAGTGATATGGATAGGATGAATAGCCAAGATCTTTCCAAAGGCATGGGGGAGTTCAGCCATAGAAGGCATACGTTTAAGGTGATAGATGAAAGATTTAAAAGGAACAGAGGGTGGTGTGGGTATGGAATGAGCTGCCAGAGGAAGGGTGGAAGATGCCAGTACAGCTACAACATTTAAAATTCCTTTGGACAAACATATGGATGGGAAATATTTAGAGGCATATGGGCCAAATGAAAACAGATGGGACAAGCCTAATTTGGAAAACCTGGCCAGCATGGACATTTAGAAAAGCTTCACGCAGGATCAGAGTGGTTTTGTGAAAGGGAAATCTTACTTTGCCCTGTAAAATCATGCAAAGTATTTCTGGAGATGCCTGAGTATGTAACAAGCGGTTTTGATAAAGGGGATATGTTAGTCACGAGGCTTTCCAGAGATTTTCCACAAGGTATGACAAAATAAAAGTTCTTACACAAGACAGAAGTTCATAGGATGATGGATAATGTCTTAGCATGGAATGATGATTGGTGAGCTCATAGCAATCGGAGAGTCAGGATTAATGGATCTTCATGATAAAGGTGTATCTGCTGGTGTACCACAGCTATGAGTTCGATGGCATCAAATATTTAGGATCTATACTGACAACCTGAAGGAGGGAGTTGTGTGCAATATATTTTCGAGTTTGTGGATGACATTGAGAACCAAAAGACAGTCTGTTATTTAATGGAGAGGACTTCCAGAAAAGGAGCAGTACAAAGGGAGTGGAGTCTTCCTGTGTATGAAACATAAAGTCAGCATGCTGGTGCAACAAGTAACTCGGTTGGTTCATTAGAAGGATTCCTGGGATGAAAGGGTTGTGTTACTGAGAATCTCTAAAATGGTGAGGCGATTATTCATTGGGCTTTAAATGAATGAGGAGTGATACTGCTGAAAAATACAAGACACAGAGAGGGGTTGACACGGTAGATGTTGAGAAGTTGTTACCATTCCCGGGTGGAGTCTCGAACTCGATGACATAGATATCGAATATGGAACATCGATTTCAGTCTGAGATGCAAAGTGATGTCTTCTCTCAGAAGGTAGAGAATGTCTGGAATTCCGTAACCCGCAGAGGTGTGGAGGGACAACAAATTTGGACAATGCAAACACCCAGCGAGTATATACCTAATTCACTCTCATCAAGGAGTCGGCAAGAAAGTGGAGTCGAGCCCTGGAGTAGATCAACCATGTTCGTATTAAATGATAGGGCAAGCTTGAGGGGCCGAATAGCCTACTCTTGTTCCTATTTATTAATTTCACATGTTATGCTTTTGGAAAGTAACTGGTTATTTACCCGGAAGTTGTGTTGTGTAATGCAACATTGAGATGAGCGGAGGATTTGCTTGAGTTTACCCTGGGTGGAGTATAGGGGCCGTTTTCACAGCGAATCTGGGTCTGGGACATGACTGACATCTGGGGCAAAAGTTATAGAGAGGGGAAGCCTAGAAACAGGGATTGGGGGTGAGGGTCACTTCCTGATCCAGCCTGGATTTTCCAAGTCCATTTCCAAAACTACACCTAACCGTCGGAGTGGCCTCAATCTACCTGTGTGTAGCAGGACGGCAGGGCTGATTGGAACATCAAAACACAGAGCTGAGGGACACGAGGGGGCCGTTCGGCCCTTTGACACTCCACCAATAAATGAGGTCATGGCTCATCTCATTGTAGTCCCAGCTTCACTTTTCTCTCCATGTACCATTATCCCTGATTCACCTGTCTATGGAAATTCAGACGAAGCGAGCCTCGTTATAATATAAAGAACTAGCCATCCCAAACTTCTGGGAAAGAGGATTCCCACTTGAATAAATTCCCATTTTGTGAATTTCTTCTCAATCTAGTTGTGACTGAGGATGGAGGGTGTCACCATTTCGTTTTCTAGTCCCACTACTCCACCGCTCACAACAAATTTTAAATGTAACGAGGGTGGTGATATGGCCGATGATAAAGGTCTCAGACTGGGTCAGGTTCAGTGATAAGAACAAGTCAGGCAGATTTCTTTAGTCAGCCACGTTACTAACAGAACTAACGGATGAGTATGATGGATCTGTGGGTGGCACTGCTGCCTCACATCACTAAGGAGCTGGGTTCAATTCCAACCTCAGACGACCCTCGATGTGGAGTTTGAACATTCTCCCCATGCCTGTGTGTATTTCCTCTCAGTGCTACAGTTTCCTACCACGTCCAAAGATACGCAGTTTAAAGTGGATTGCCCATAGTGCCCAGGGATGTGTAGGTTAGGTGGGTTAGTTATGAGAAATGCAGGGATACATGGATAAGGTACGATGCTGTTTGGTGGGTCAGTGCGGACTTAATGGACGGAATGTCCTGCCTCCACACTGTAGGGCTCCTATGACAATGACGACAATTTTGGACTTTACAAACACTCAGTGGGTATATACCGGATCCACTCTCATCAAGGTCTTGTATGTTTCATTCTCATTCCAAAAGTAACCTGTTAAAGCCTTCATAATATAAGCCCTTCACGACAGGAATACGTGAAAAGAAACATCACTGAATTGCTTCCAATGTATTCTCCTCAAGGTCTTATATGCTTCATTCTCATTCCAGGAGTAACCTGTTAAAATCTTCATAATATAAGGCCTTCACCCCAGGAAACCGTAAAATAAAATATCTCTGAACTGCTTTCAATGTAATTATATCCTTTCTCAGATAAGGAGACACAAAAAAACTAATCTCACACTCAGATCATAATGTTTATATTTATTTTCTCAAAGTGCTGAGAAGCTTTGGAACACTCTTCCCCACAGAGCATTGGAGGCAGAAATATTGAATATTTTTGAGGCACAGATGGAAGGTTCATAAATAACAACAGAGTCAAGGATTAATGAGGAATGGGCAGCAATTTGCAGCATAGGGGAAAATGTAGACAATGGTATAAAATTACACAGGTCCAGAACATCCAGGAATATAATGCAAAATGAAATGATAATATCGATAAAACATTAAGGGGGAATCCAAGATGGCGGCGATCTGGAAGGTCTGATTTGCTGGGCTCTGCATCACTGCAAGGGGAAAATGGCTCTCGAACCCATCCCATCCCAGCTTTTTACGTAAAATTCAACATTAAAAGAGCGATAGAATCTTTACTAATTCCGTTATATCAAGTGGAAATGACAAAACATGGGAAAGGATCGAATAAGTCCCAACACCGGTGCACCCGTCAGTAGCATCGAGCCTGCCTGAGGCTGTAGCTGCAACCCACTCTGCTCGTTCCATGGACCCAGTTACTCACCAGGCCTTGGTCACTGAGTTCACCAAGTTATGTGAAATGATTGAAGCATGATAGAAGAAGAGTTCAGCAGTGGATACAGCCACTCTCAGCCGCGCTCCAAAAACATGTGCAGCAACTTGACACCCTTGGAAACAGATCAGATGATGTCAAGTGCCGAACTGCAGTGGCAGAGTCCGATTCCTTTCAGGAGAGGATCCTCGTTTTTGAAAAACAGGTCCATTCCTTAACTGAACATGACGACCACCTCGAGAACAGGGGTAGGATGAAGAATGTTCACCTCGTCCGTTTGCTGGACAGGACAGAAGGTGGTCAGGCATTGAGTTTATTGAGAACTGGCTGCCAGGATTCCTTCACTTCGAAGCTGAAGAGGGACGGGTGAAGAGCGAGACAGCTCATCGGGTTACAGCGCGGAGGTCAGACTCAGATCCACGCCTTCGTTCTGTCCTTTCGCGATTACATAGTTATGGGGATTAACAAAGACTGATGGAATCTTTAAGTACCCAGGGGAAAGATCCGATGGGTTTAATTCACGAGGGCTCCAGGATTATGTTCTTTCAGGACTTTTCAACGGCGGTGATTCAGGAAATAAAATCTTTTGATGATATCAGGAGAAGAGTAAGGGAACTAGGGATTCAGTATTCCTTACGGTACCCAGCGATGCTCCATTTTGCTTTCAATGGATCCATACACTCTTCTGACTCTCCAGAAAAAGCGAAAACTTTGTGGACATTTTAAAGTAAGATGGATGTTTAGATAATCATGTTTCTCTCGTAAAGAAATTTTCTTGGACTTTTCTGGTATTAACCAGTGTTAAATTGTAGTCGGGGATGGGTAGAGTACTCACTTTTAACTTCTTCATTACTATTACTACACTTTTTCTTTTTCCTTGCTTGTGTCTGGGGTGCGGCTCAAGCTGGAGCGGGTTACAAAGGTACTTGAGATGATTAAATACCGACCAAAGGGCAGTTGAAGCACGATTTTTGTTGTTAATTGCCCTGGATGTCATATTGGTAGAAGATAAAGTTTTGTGATGTGGAACCGTCCCCACTGGGCGGGTGTGGGGTAAATTCCCTATGAAGTGTCATTGGCACTTTGGATTTTGTTTCTTTTTTTATGTGTTTAGTTTTGGAAAGTTTTGAGAGCTTTTGTTAGATGTAGTAGTCTTACTTTGTGTTGTTTTAAAGCTCTATGAGTCTTTTTTCATTCATGATCAGTGATGTGTAATTCGAGTTCTTCCTCTCTAGAGCTCAAATGTTGCTACAGTGTGTGATGGATAATGATGTGCTTAAATGGTGAACCTGGAACAATAAGCGGAGCCATCGTCCAGTCAAGAGGTAAAATGTACTTTCTAGTCTTAGAAAGGAGAGGGTGGATGTTGTCCTATTGCAGGAGATGCACCTTGATGACAAGGAACATTTGATATTACAGTAGGGCGGATTTGATCGGGTTTATTTCTCGTTTTATTAATAGTAGGAGTAGGGGAGAAGCCAAAGGTCCAAAGGTCACCCA
>NC_057717.1:31110225-31122558 GCF_004010195.1 Chiloscyllium plagiosum | reverse complement strand
ACTATGTCCATTTGTTTGACAAAATTAAACAAGACCTTCAAAGATGGGAGGCATTTTCAATATCCTGGCTAGGTCCAATAGCTTTTATTAAAATGAATGTCCTTCCTCATTTCCTTCACCCCGTGTGAATGCTTTCCATGATGTTTCCCAAACAGATATTTCGGAAACATAATGGCTGATTTAGCTCTTTTATTTGGCACCATAAACGATTCCTTATCTAGCTAATAAAATTGCAACTGCCCCACAGATTGTGGGGAGTATATCTCCCCGATTAAAAACAGTCAGTTAAGTTTTTATTTCATCCTGTGTTAGTGCCTGGGCCGCTGAGTTCTGGGCATCAATATGGCTAGACATTGAGCCCTCTCAGACAAAGTGAACCCTTATTAGACTGTTGTTCTTCGATAAAATGACAACATGTATGGAATATTGTCATAAACTAATGATTATTAATACTGGTAAAACTTGAAGGATATTGCGTCAGATCTAGGACAATACAGCTAAAACCATCTTTCATACCCCTATAATTTGTATACCTGGTTGTCCACCGGGGATAATGGATTCCAGGTTTAAACTGTGGGCAGCGAGGGGGGTGCCTTGCTTGGGAAGGCACCCCCCTCGCCTTCCAATTCCCTTGGAATTACTAGAATCCCTACAGTGTGGAAACAGGTCCTTGGGCCCAGCAAGTCTACTTCGACACTCTGAAGAGTAACCCACTCAGACCCATTCCCCTACCATCCTCTCTTTACCCTGACTAATGCCCCAACTTACAGATCGTGGAACACTATGAGCGATTAAGCAATGGCCAAGTCATCTAACCTGCACAAGTTTGTGACTGTGGGAGTAAACCTGCGCAGACACAGTTGAGAATATACTAACGCCTCACAGCCAGTCACCCAAGGTGGAACCAAACCCGTGAACCTGGTGCTGTGAGTCAGCAGTTCAAACCACTGAGCTACGATATGTTACTTGAGGGAGAAACAATGATATCATTTGATCAAATAACTCGTAAGTATGGACTACCGAGTAGAGACTTCTTCTGGTTTTTTTTTCAAGATTAGAGATTTGATTAAAAAACACAATTTTAACAGACACTTATGGATCCGATACAGAGAAGCAGGTGATTATTGTAAAGAATGCACTCTCTGTCAGTACCCTTTATCATTTGTTGGTGAGTGTCCCCTCAGACAAGACTGTGCAGCTTCGTGACATCTGTGCAACAGTGTTGGGGTTTTAGATCTTTTCAGAGACATGGGAGGATATTTGTGAAAATGCTCGAAGGATTTTGATCGCAAATAGGACCCATTCCATGCAATTGAAACTTGTTCACAAGTTCCAGCTGAACCCAGGTTTTCTCTCAAAATTCAAAGTGGGAGTATCGTCAGCATGTCCTTAATACAGAATGATGACAGGCACTCTTACTCATTGCATGTGGTCCTGCTGCAGGCTTTATATATTGGAGCACTGTATTGGGCGTGGTCGAGTGGATGTTGGGGACCGAATTAGAGATGGACGCGATTTCTCTTTTCCTGGGCCTGCCCAGAGTATCTTACGCAGATGCACATGGGAAAAAAATCCTTACTGTGCTAGGAAAAATATTCTGTTGTGTTGGATGTCTGAAAACTCCCCAGGTCTGTTGGGTCTTTGTGAGCTCATCATGGAGAATATCCCTTTGGACTTTCTCACCAGCATGGTGCACTAAAAATCAGAGATTAGTATAAGTCATAGTCATGGAGTCATAGAGATGTACCGCATGGAAACAGACCCTTCGGTCCTACCCATCCATGCCGACCAGATATCCCAACCCATCTAGTCCCACCTGCCAGCACCCGGCCCATATCCCTCCAAACCCTTCTATTCATATACCCATCCAAATGCCTCTTAAATGTTGCACTTGTATCAGATTCCCCGACATCACCTGGCAGTTCATTCCATACATGTACCACACTCTGTGTGAAATAGTTGCCCCGTAGTTCTCTATTAAAACTTTCCCCTCTCACCCTAAACCTATACCCTCGCATTCTGGACTCCTCGACCCCAGAGAAACGACTTTACCTATTTACCCGACACATGCCCCTCATAATTTTGTAAACCCCAATAATGTCAGCACTCAGCCTCCGACGCTCCACGAAAACAATCCCAGTCTGTTTAGCTTCTCTCTATAGCGCAAATCCTCCAACCCTGGCAACATCCTTGAAATCTTTTCTGAACCCTTTCAAGTTTCACAACATCTTTCCGATAGGAAGGAGACCAGAATTGCACACAATAGTCCAACAGTGACCTAACCAGTGTCCTGTACAGCTGCAACATGATCTTACAACTCCCGTACTCAATTCTCTGACCCATAAAGCAAAGCATACCAAACCCTTCTTCACTATCCTATCTACCTCCGACTCCACGTTCAAGGAGCTATGAACCTGCACTCCAAGGTCTTTTTGTTCAGCAACACTCCCTGCGACCTTACCATTAAGTGTATAATTCCTGCTAAGAGTTTCTTTCTCAAAATGCAGCACCTCGCATTTATCTGAATTAAACTCCATCTGCCACTTCTCAGCCCATTGGTCTTTTGTTAAATCTGAGGTGACCCTCTTCGCTCTCCACTACAGCTCCAATTTTGATGTCATCGGCAAACTTACTAACTGTACCACTTATGCTCACATCCAAATCATTTTATGTCAATGACAAAAAGAAGTGAAACCAGCACCAACCCTTGTTGCACTGCACTAGTCACAAGCCTCCAGTCTGAAAAACCACCCTCCAACACCACCCTCTGTCTTCTACCTTTCAGCCAGTTCTGTATCCAAATGGCGACTTCTCCCTGTATTCCATGAGATCTAACCATGCCATTCAGTCTCCCATGGGGAACCTTATCAAAACCCTTACTGAAGTCCATATAGATCACATCCATCCCTTTGCCCTCATCAATCCTCTTTTTTATTTCCTCAAAAAACTCAATCAAGTTTGTGAGACATGATTTCTCACGCACAAAGCTATGCTGATTATCCATAATCAGTCCTTGCCTTTCCAAATACATGCACATTCTGTCCCTCAGGATTCCCTCCAATAACCTGCCCACCACCAACGTCAGGCTCACTAGTCTATAGTTCCCTGGCTTGTCCTTACCACACTTCTTAACGAGTGGCACCATGTTTGCCAACCACCTGTCTTCTGGCACTTCACCTGTGACTATCCATATTACTGATATCTCAGCAAGAGCCCCAGCAATCACTTCTGTAGCTTCCCACAGAATCCTAGGGTAAACCTGAAGAGGCCTTTGGATTTATCCACCTTTATCCGTTACAAGATCACCAGCACTTCCTCCTCTGTGATATGGACATTTTGCAAGGTGTCACCATCTGTTTCCCTACATTTCATATCGTCCATATCGTGTTCCACAGTAAAACTGATGCACAATACTCGTTTAGTATCTTCCCCATACTTCCTGTGGTAGGAAAAATATTCTGTGGTGTTGGATGTGTGAAAAAAAACGCCGAGTCTGCTGGGTCGTTTTAAGCTCGTCATGGAGAATATACCTTTGGACTTTCTCACCAGTATGTTGCAACCGAAAAGCAGATATAAGATATGGCAACCCTTTTTGGATTACCGCGATACAGGCTTCTCTGCCACTCTAAAAAAGATTTTTATATAGCCATGACGATATTGTATAATAAATTACATCTGAAGAATTATGAACGTATGAATGTGTATCAGTTAATGTTCTCGAAGAACGAGAGCTATCATTTCGTTATGCTGAGTCGTATTACTTATTTATTATTTATTGTTTATTTTTGTTTTGATTCTGTCCGTTTCGACACTAACTTTTTTCGTACATACTTGCACATGGGTATAATTTTGTTCAATTATTTGAGTTGTTTTGTTAATGGTTTAATATAATAATAAAACTATCTTTTTCAATAAAAAAATGCGAACATTGATAGATTAGAGTCCCAAATAACTCTAATTAGAGAGACCACTCATGGTAGTTTACTTTGAAGGTCACCACACTGGTGATGGGGTGAGGTTGAGAGAGCGTCCCCTTCATGGTAACCTTTGTCAGTATGGGGAATTGAACCTGCGCTGGTGTCCTGCCTCTGCATCACTAACCAACCATCCAGCCAACTGAGTGGGAGACTGTATAACTGTTGCACACAGAATCAGTCACAGGCAAAGGGCATGAGAATCTTTCATGACAAGGAAAAAGGCGTATTTGAGATTAAAAAAAAGTTCTCTGCTAGCGATTGAATTTTATAATGAGACAAGTGTTTGCAAGCTGTCTTTGTCTGAATACCGTAAGGTGAGACAAGTGAAATAACCAGAATGACTAATTGTGATTGGATATCGATAACCATAAAATAAGTGCATGTTTTTGAATGGTCTGTGGAAAGCCTGCTGACTGTTGCATGAATTTATAAAGCAGATGAAATGTATTGTAAGGAGAGTTCTTCCCCATGGGAATTGCCTTCTGAACACATGCTCGAAGAAACCCGGGGTATAAAGTGTCTGAGAATCGTCTGCTCGGGAACAGGAACCTGGGGGTCTGAGAATCGTCTGCTGGGTAACAGGAATATGGGGGTTGAATGACTGAAAGTTCCTCTAACATGGAGCTGGGAAAACCATCAGATCACCCCCGAATGTATTGAACGTTGGAGCATATTTGAAGTACTGAATGGCCTCATGATGGATTTTAATTGTGTGTGATTTGAAAAACGTACAACTCTATTCCATCCTCTTACGTGTTACATACTGGGGCACAGCCGTTTTCCTGAAACTAGGAATTAGTTGGAACAATATCTGGAACATTCCATTATTGGCAATAACCAGAATATTCTATAACTATGTGGGTGGGGGGGCGGGGGGGGGGGCATTAGAAGGCAAGAGAGAAAGACAGGGAAATTGCTGCATGCAGTAGTGAGAGTGGTGGAGCAAGAGCCTTGTTCGGGGGTCGCTGCTATAACGGATATACAGTGAGTGTAAGGGAGCAGAAAGAATGTGGTGACCCTTATCCTGACAGAGTGGGGAATGTTATTGATGCTTGTCCTGTTTTGCTGGACATTTCTTCATACCCCAGAAACTGCACTGAGCTGGGTGGTGAGCTCAGACCATGCTCAGTAGGTCTGGTAGTGTGGCCCCCTCTGGGAAGAGAATGGTCCCCTTTTGTACTAGCCCATCCAACAGGTCCTCCGTGCTGCTGTCGACAAACCGTGGTGTAATTTCCCCTTAGCTTGCCATGCTTGAGGAAAACGTGCAGGGCAGTTCCAAACTGAGAAAGCGCAACCGTATGCCCATTGGCCTTTTAAAGATGGCTCCAGTGTCAGGGATCATGGAATATCCAGGGGCATCCGGGCGACTGTGAGTACCTCCAGTCATGATGGGTGGGAGATCGGGCTGGTATTGTATCAGAGGGAAACTATGGAGTGGAATGTATAGTTAGTGAGATGGGATTGGTAGCACCAGGAAACTAGCTCGGCCTCGTGTAGACAACCCTTGTCACACTCAATGAAAATGGCACTGAAACAGTTTTTAGTTGTGAGATTCAGCCCAGTGAGGTGAAGATTCTGCTGTCCTCACTCCAGTTACAAAGCTGGAGAACAAATGCTCATCCAAAACTCTCCATCGCCCGAACTTACAGCAATATCCCTTTCACTCATAATTCTTCGAAATACTGACCCGTGTTGCATGATACCATCGAAGTGTCTTCATTTCAGCATTCCGAAACCTGTGAACATATCCTTCCATTATATTTTGTTCAGTGCTCCCCACCCTGTCTCCACCCCAAAACACACTAATTTACAGTCATATTGCACAAGACTGCAAGTATGACTGATCATTTGGCCTAGCTGGTCCATGCTAATCAAAATGTCCATCCAGACTCACCCCATTTCCCTGCCCTGTTCTGTATCCCTCTAAACATTTCCTATCTGTGTATTTGCCCAAATGTCTTTTCAATGTTGTTATTGTATCCACCTCACCCACTTCCATTGACAGCTCAGTCCATATGCATTCCATAATCTGCGTAAAAATAAGTTGCCCCTCAGTTTCCCTTTAATATTTTTTATCCTTTCCAAACATTAATGGGTGTCCTCTCGTCCTCGATTCCCCAATCTTGGGAATAAAATTTTGAAGTATTCACCACATGCACGCCTCTCATGATTTTATAAGAGTTACACTTCTATAAGAACCCTCTCAGTTTCCTACGCTGTAAAGAACTAAGTTCTAAACTGTTCAACCTCTGTCTATAACTTAGAGCCTTTATCCCAGGAAACATCTTTATAAATTTGTTCTACATTCTTTCTTGTTCAATAATATCCTTTCTAGGGCAAGGTGAACAAAACTGAACACAATACTCCAACTGCAGCCTGACCAACATCCTGTACAACTGCAACATAACGTCCCAACTTCTATACTCAATGCCCTGATGAAGGCTAGTGTGCCAACAGCCTTCTTCTCTGTCCTGTATATCTGCGACTCCAATTTCAGAAAACCATGCACCTGGTCGCCAACGTCCTTTTGTTCCACTTACACGCCTTAAGACACTATCATTCGTCATTAAACTCCTACATGGATTTGACTTTCCAAAATGCAAGACGTCACACTTATCTATATTAAACTCCATTTACTTTTTTTCATCCCACTTCCCCAGCTGGTCAAGGTACTGCTGCAACTTGTGATAACGTTCCTCACTGTAAATGATGTCTCCTAATTTCATATCACCTGCAAACTCACTAGCCTTGCGTTGTGCAGTCTGGTCCAAATCATTGATATAGATAACAAACAGCAAGGGGCCCAGCACCGACCTCTTAGGCACTCCACTGGTAACAGGCCTCCAGTCCGACAAGCATACTTCCACCATAGCTATTTGCTTCATAATGTCAAGCCAATTGTATCGCCAATTTGCCAGTTTACCTTGGAGTCCATTCGATCTAACCTTCTCGAGCGGCCTACCATGTGGAAACTTATCAAAGGCCTTACTGAAATACATATAGACAATGTCCACCACCCTGCCCTCGTCAACCTTTCTGGTCACTTTCTCATAAAAACTCTATCAAAATTTGTAAGACATAATCTGCCACACACAAAGCTATGCTAACTGCTGCAAGTCAAACTCTGTCTTTCCAAATGCATGCATATCTTATATCTCCACACCTTCTCAAGTGGTTTCGGAAATAGATGTGAAGCTTACTGGTCTATACTTCCCAGGCTTTTCTTTGCAGCCCTTCTGAATAAGGGCACAACACTTGCTACTGCCCAGTCTTCCGGGACCTTGCCCCTGAGCTTTCTGCTCTCGCCCCATGCAGTGTTCTTTGTTGCATTTGGTCAGGACCAAGAGATTTATCTGACTTTGTGCATTCGAATATGTCAAACAGCACCTCTACTGTGATATGGACTGTACCAAGATATCGCAACTAACTTCCCAAAGGTCACAGGTCTTCATGTCTTTCTTCATGATAAACGCAGAGGGGGAATTGAGGACCTCACTCATCTCTTGAGGTTTTACATATGCATGCCCATTTTGGATTTTAAGGCGTCCTATCGCTCGCTAGTTGTTCTTTTTCTTCCCTATACTGAATTTGGATTCACCCTAATCTTCTCAGCCAAGGCTATCTCATACCCCCTTATCGCCTTGCTGCTTTCCTTCTTCAGTAAGCTTCTGTAACCACTGTGTACCTCCAGGGATTCCCTTGGTCCCAGCTGCCTGTGCCTGAGCGATGCCTCATTTTTTTTCTGGTCAGAGCCTCAGTATTTCTTGTCATCCAGGGTTCTCTCTTCCAGCCTCACTTTCCCTTCATCCTCACAGGAATATATAGACCTTGAACTCGAGCTATCTCACTTTTGAAGCCGTCCCACTTGCCCAGGATCCTTTTTTCATTGAAACACACTACTCTAATCAAGCCCTGCAATCCCCTGTCTAATTCCAACAAAATCCGCCTTGCCCCAATTTAGAACTTGAATCTGTGGACCAACTTTGTCACTCCTGTACCTATTTTAACATTAATACAGCTCTGATAACTTTTCCCAAAATGCTCCCCCACTTTACCTCCATCACCTATCCTACCCTATTTCCCAACAGTTGGTCGGGATTGTCCCTTCCCGAGTAGGATCCTCTACATGCTGCTTGTGGAAACTTTCCTGAACACACTTAACAAATTACAGTCCAAATCTAAGTTCTTAACCCTCTGGAAGTCCCCGTCTATGTTAGGAAAATTAAAATCACCTATTATGACAACCCTATTTCTCCTGCAAGTCTCGCCAGTCTCCCTGCATATTTGTTCTTCTAATTCCCATTGATTATTTGAAGGTTTATAGTGCAACCACTATAACATTACCACCCTCGTCTTACTTGTTTGCATCACTTACAAAATCTCTGGATATTATCTCAGTTATTTCATCTTTAAATACTCGAATGATAGGCGCATTAATCATAACTATTGGTATTTAAATTGTTTCCAATTACATCACATCCTCGCAGTGACTTTCATATTTGCAGCACCCCTTGTCAAGGCACATTGGAGATATGGAGCTGTATATGGATGGGAGCTGCACGTCCTGTCAGTTCCAACATTGGCTGCAATTTTCCCCACCCTGGAGCGATCTAACGCAGTGTTACCGAACAATGCAACAGCCTGGGTTTATATATGAATGTACCAGTGCTGTCTGCACAGCTCCTCACGCTGGACATTTAGCCCAGGATTATAGATCCAGCATTGGTGTGGGCTGCACAGAGGTTCACTTTGGACATAGCTGGCTTGCATTCAGCACACACTAGCCGGATCTACACAGTGCTCCATCCTGAATATGTAATGGATGGACTGGTTATGTGAGTTGGATTGCGAATGTGAGAGAACTAAACATCTGGCAATGTCTTTATTTTGTGTTTTAATTTTTGTGATTGGACTCTTCAAATCCTGACTCATCCGGTTAGACCCGATCCTCTGGATGGGTCATGGTGACTGTTGTTGCAGCATCTGGGTCTGCAACATGACCAACAAATGGAGCAGAGGCTGCAGAGAGGACAGTCTCCGTAAAATGGAATAAGGGAATCACCATCAGATCAGCCGTGATCTTAGTGAATGGTGGGGCAGGTTTGAATCGACCACAAATGCAATTTATTCATATATTGATTCTCCTGTTCCTGTGTTCCAGAATCAAGCAGTTTATTGATTGCCTCCTGATCCCAAGTTTGTGGAAATACATGTCCTCCTCTTGCGCATGAGTAACAGGCTCCAATAGCTCTGTGCTCACCTGCTGCTCCTGTGGAATGGAGTGGAGCGACTGAATGGCCTCTTCACATACTTCACAGCTTTTCTTGACTAAAGGCCTTTCTCCTGTTTCAGTGAAACACCATCAAAGTCTGAATGATGTATTTTTGTATTTGACTCTCAGTAATTGAGCAAACAAGCCGATTGGCAGAATTCAGATGCTGAATAGCCTCCTCCTGTTCCCGTGTTATACACTGAAGAATCAATAGACTCTCAGAGATGTACGGCACGGAAAAAGATCGTTCGGTCTGGTCATCGATACCAACCAAATATCCTAAATTAATCTCGTCTCCCTTGCCAGCAATTGGCCTATCTCCATCTACAAACTTCCCATGCATATATCCATCCAAATGCCTTTTAAATGGTGTAACTGTACCTGCCTCCACAACATCTTTTGGCT
Source organism: Chiloscyllium plagiosum (assembly GCF_004010195.1). Lineage (NCBI taxonomy): Eukaryota > Metazoa > Chordata > Chondrichthyes > Orectolobiformes > Hemiscylliidae > Chiloscyllium > Chiloscyllium plagiosum. Next base: position 31,112,904 of record NC_057717.1, on the reverse strand, counting down.
GTTCAATCCATACACACAGCAGTCTGTGTGTGAAAATGTTGTCCCTCATGCCCCTTTTTAAATCTTTCTCCTCTCACCTTAAACCTTTGTCTTCTAATTCTGGACTCTTCTATCCTGGGAAAAGACATTGACTGTTTACCTTATCTATGCCCTCATGATTTTATAAACCTCTTTAAGGTCACCCCTCAACCTCATCACTTGAAAATAATCCCAGCCTATTCAAACTCCCCCTGTAAATCTAACCCTCCAACACCTGCAACATTCTTTTAAATATCTTCTGCACCTTTTCAAGTTTGACAACGCCTTTCCGACAGCAGGGAGACCAGAATTAAAGGCAATATTACAAAAGTGGCCAAACCAATGTCCTGTCCAGATTTTGTCATGCAAATACTTCGACTCAGAGCACGCACCAATAAAAGGAAGATCACCAAATGCCTTCTTCACTGCGCTATCTATCTGTGACAGCACTTTTAAGGAACGAAGAACCTGCACCACTAGGCTCGCTTTGCAGCCTCACAGGGCAGCGACCTGGGTTTAATTCCATCCTTGAATGACTGGCTGTGTGGAGTTTGCACATTCTCCCCGTGTCTGCGTGAGTTTCCTCCGGGTGCTATGTTTTACTCCGACAGTATAAGGATACACAGATAAGGGTAGATTGGCCATGCTAAATTGTGTATAGTACCTAGGGATGTGTAGGCGAGGTGGATTAGCCATAGGAAATGCAGGCTCAGAGGGATAGAGCAGGTGTTTGTAGAGTGGGATACTGTTTAAAGGGTCGGTGTGGCCTCGATGGGCCGAAAAGCCTGTTTCCTAACTATAGGAATTCGATAATTTCTGTGGCGTTCTCATTCATTGGCAGCTTTCGACAGGGCACTACCTATATGCCTTGACTTGATTTGTCTTGCCAAAATGCAACACCTCACATGTAACTAAAATATACTCTATCTGCCACTCCTCGGTTCACCTAAACAAGGTCTCATTATAGTCTGAGAGATCATTCTTCACTGTCGACGATACCACCAAATTTGTTATTATCTACAAACTTGCTGACCATACTTCATATACTCAAATGCAAATGATTTGTATAAGTGACAAAATGCAGTGGACCCATTATTGATCTTTGCGGCACGCCACTGGTCACAGATCTCCAAGTTTAATGAACAAATGTCCCCTGAAACGCCCTGTCTCCAATATTCAAGAAAATGTTGCATCTAAATGGCGAGTTCTCTCTGGATCCCAGGCAGTCTAAACTTGCTAACTAGTCTACCATGTAGAACATTTTGGTTTTCTTCCTGAATTCCAAAAAAACAACATCCACTGACCCGCTTTCATCATTTATCTTCATCACTTCCTCAAAAAATTACACCAAGTCAGTGAGACGTGATCTCCAATGTACAAAGCCCTCTTCAGTCCTTGTCTTTTCAAATGCATGTACATTCTTTCCCACAAAATCCCCTCCAACAATTTAGTCACCATTGACGTCAGTCTCACCGATCTATAGTTACCTGTTGTTTTCCTTACTTTCTTAAATAATGACACCATGTTAGCAGCCCTCCAGTCTTTTGACACCTCACCTGTGGAAATTAATGATACAAATATATTAGCAAAATGCTGACCAATCTCTTTCCTAGCTTCCCACAAACATTTGGGATACAACCAATCAGCTCCCAGTGATTTGTTCATCTTTATGTGTTTTAAAATGTCAAACACCTCTTTGTAATATAGACAATTCTCAATTTATCACTATATATTTATTCATTCTCTCACTCTGGTTATCTCCTCCTCATTAAATACTGAGGAGAAATGCTTGTTTTGTATCCCTCCAATCTACTGTGGTTCCACACATAGGCAGTCTTACTGATCTTTAAGGGGCCCTGTTCTCTCCCAAGTTAATATTTTGCCATTAAAGGATTTGTAGAATTTCTTCTATGCCTCGTTAACCCTATTTCTAAAGCCATCTCACGCCCACATTTTTCTGGCCCGATTTCCCCGTTGACTATGCACTTACTTCCCTCATAATCCTCTCAGGATTAACTTTATCTGAGCTCTGTTTACCTGACGAATGCCTCCTTCCTTACCTTGACCAGAGCATCAATATATCTAGCCATCCAGCACTCCCTGCACCCACCATCCTTGCCCATATCACTAATAGAAACATGTTGGCTCTGGACTCTCTGAAACCAAGTTTTGATGGCCTTGCATTTTCCAACCGTCCCTTTACCTGTGAATAGGGTATTCCAATTAGCCTTTCACAGGGCTCGCCTAACACTTTCAAAATTGGCCTTGTTCAAAGTTAGAACTTTAATGTGTACATCAGGTCTTTCCTATTCGAAAACTAATTTAAAACTAATATTTATGCGTAACAGAAAGTTAAAGAAACACTTCCTGCCCCTCCGTAACAGGCTCGAGAGGCTGAATGGGCTCCTCGTGGCCCTCTGTAATAGACTGGAAAGGCTGAATGGCCTCCTCCTCCCCTTGTGTGACAGACCTGAGACATTAAATGAGACAGCAACCCGTGGATTACGAGCAGCCGTTAACCTGTAGCTGATGGAGGTCCATCCCTTCTCAGTTACAGAAACACAACCAACGCAATGTACTCCAGGTGCCCTCTCAGTAACACCTCATATAGCTGCAGCAACACATCTCTTTGTTTTGAATGATTCTGTTGGCAAAATGTGC
>NC_057717.1:31100924-31109844 GCF_004010195.1 Chiloscyllium plagiosum | reverse complement strand
ATCCATTCCATCCAAACCCAGTAAATGTTCTCTTTTGTAGTAATATGAAAAGTGATGTGTGGAACTGGTTAATTGAGCCTGTTTGCTCAGTCATGATTTGGAGATGCCGGTGTTGGACTGGGGTGTACAAAGTTAAAAATCACACAACACCAAGTTATAGTCCAACAGGTTTAATTGGAAGCACAGTAGCTTTCGGAGCGACGCTCCTTCATCAGGTGATAGTGGAGGACACACTTCTAAGGCACAGAATTTATAGTAAAAATTTACGGTGTGATCTAACTGAAATTATACATTGAAAAATACCTTGATTGTCCGTTGAGTCTTTCATCTGTTTGAATACCATGATAGTTTCACTTCTTTCATGTGTAAATCACAAAACCTTTTTATTTAAAAGATGTTGCATTCTCAGGTTAGCTATAACAGTGAGTTTTAGCTAGACAATATGTTGAAGGTGTTAGCCCCCTGTGTTCTCTGTCTATGCCATGATGTTTAGATTGATTCTAATCTGAAAAGTGAGATAACAGAGTTTTACATGAAGCCATACAGTTTTTGAGGTCAGAGTTTTATATGAATTCATGCAGTTTTTGAGCAAACTACAATGTAACTCTGCAAATACAAATTCATCACACAACATATATGTGTGCATGTGGGTCTTTGTCGGTTTGTGTGTCTGACTGTCTGGGTTGGGGGGTTGTGAATGTAAGAGAGAATGTATATATGTGTGTAGTGATGTAGAGTATCTTAAGTCTGTGACGGGGTGCATGTGTGAGTGCGGGAGTGTGTGTGCGTGTCTAGGGTGGGGGATTTTGACTATCAGTGAGAGAGAGTGTATATGTGTGTGCATGAGTGTAGAGTGGTCTAAGTCTCTGAGAGCATGCCATGTGAGTGTGGGAGTGTATGTGTGTCTGTAAGGGTGTGTGTGAGTGTCTGTGTGCGTGTCTGCGACCATGTGTGTCCGTATGTATTTGTGTGTATAGGAGTGCCTGTGTGTGTGTGTATAGTGCAATGGCGGTTAATTGTACTGTGACACGAACCCAAGGTCCCGGTTGAGGCCCTCCCTGTGTGTATCGAAATTAGCTATCAGCCTCTGCTCGGCCACTTTTCGCTGCTGTCTGTCCTGAAGTCCGCTTTGGAGGATGGTCACCAGAAGGTCCGAGGTTGAATAACCTGGACCACTGAAATGTTCCCCAACTGGGAGGGAACACTCCTGTCTGTTGATTGTTGTGCGGTGATGGATCAGAATCTGGGAACATTAGACTGGAATGTTCCAAAAATGTATCATAATCTGGGAATATTAGACTGGCATGTTCCAACAATAGACAGGAGTTTATCTAATTATGTTTGGTATCATTCTGCATTTAATTGGTTGTCATTATCATTGCGGATCTATCATGCTCTTCTCATTATTCAATATATTTATTATCCTTTCCTGGCTATCGCCGGTGTTCCTGGTAAGTGTCACTGTCCAGATATTTTTTCTATGAACCAGTTATGACTGTATTTTTGTTCTTTCATATAGTCTACACTTTTTGTCCCTATTATCTTCCTGTTGAAACTCTCAATCCATAGATTCACTCTTCAGACTCCTCCTAACTACATCAATAAATGTGTTCAATTCCTGTCTCTCTGTCTCTGCTCTGACATTGTTACTCATGGGTCTCTATGTTGACCTACGCAGTTTCAGCGGAGAACTACAATTTATTGTATCATTGCCCTTGTTATTGAAGTATTAACAGCATGGAGATCATTCTCTACTGTTCTGGTTACAAAATCCACTTCCTGCCACTGTTTCCCTCTCATCCCGAGCCAATATCTGCGACTGAAGCAGACAAGTCACAACTGTGGGTGATCCCTTTGACCATGAGCTGATTCCTGACACCATACCATGACCATTTCTAACTTGAAATACCCACCAGTCCAGAATATATCTCACTGGCTTATTCCATCTCCTGTTTGAACCTTGAGCTATTATATACAGTCTTAAGGAAGCCAAAAATCTGCCGCTGACGCTCCGGCTTCAAACCTGCCAAAGCAACACTGATTCGACCTCACACCAAACTCCCATCTATCTGTCATTCATGTGAACGCCGATGTATATTGCTATTGTGTCTGGCAATGCCTTTATTTTGACATTCTCAAACACTTTATCTCATCTGTCCATGAAACTTCTCTTGTTCTCTCTCTGTTGATTTACAAAAAGTCTGCCAGTTGTTCGTATTTAAAATAGTTTCCTCCATGTGCGTTCCTTCTCAATCAATGAGTTTCGCATTCAACCACGCCAATCGCGCACATACACGCACTCTCTCAGTTTCTGATTAACACACACACACACAGCAAATCTTCCCATTGTAGGCAGTAATCTGATGCGAGTATGGTTAGCATATGATAGTAAAGTTTGCAATACTCTCTATGCTGGGCAGTTAGTGCAGTTTACTGAGCAACACACTAGCATGGTCTGCATCATCTTGTCCCAGTTTATGTTGTTTGTGGTGTTCTGTGAAGCAGATTCAGAATTTGATGGAACAAACCATTCCAGCTGATCTGACAATGCCTGTATTCAATGTTCTCATTCTTGTAAGTTTTCTGTCGAAGATCTCACTTCTCCAGTTAGTCCCACTGCCCTGTCTTTTTCCCCATATTTCCACAACATCTTTTCAGTTAAGTAACTGTCTGTTTAATGTGAATCTTTCTGTCCTTCTGTACCTTTCCCTGGCCTTTGCTTTTGGCTCCCTAGTGTATCGAGTGCAATCATTTTGACGCTGAGAAACAGTGAAATGGTGTGTGTCAGGCTGTTGTTCACTTCCCTGTATGTCCCACGTGATGGTCCATGGACAGGGGTGTTTCAGAAGTTATGAGACACATCCTTGTAACTTGGTCTGTACCTGAATTTATCCCTCTCAGGTGACCTTGCGATCAGTAGCACGAGGAAGCTCCAAGAGTAAAGGACCAGGTATCTAAATTGTGTGACAATGCTGTCACTTTTTAAAAAAAAGTTATTTTCTCCTTTCTTTAAATAGGAGATCTTAAAGGCCAAACTTCCTGCTGAAACGGCTCAAGTAAATAACTTACGACACTTTTAGGGTTTTTAATAAATAGGAGTAACAACGGCCTAGTAAAGGATCTCCAGCTGCTATTCTCTCTGAAACCTGACTTGATGCTGATTCATCCTGGATTGGTGAACTATATGCAAGAATGTATGTCTGAATGTACCTTTTTGCCAAGGGGTGTGTTTATGGCATGTTAGTATAATGGAACAGTTCATCTGCAGAAGGTACTGTATCCATTATTCGGTTAAAGTTTCCAATAGTTAAATTATTCTAAATTTCTCGTCATTTTGAATGGATTTTCATTAGAGTGTTTAAATACATTGTGTTTTACTTAATGGTGAGTGGTTTGACTAGTAACATCTCATCTGGAACACCCACTACACATCTACCTTTAAAATAAGAAAATGTTGGCATCCAAGCTACCTTCTTAAACTAGTTTGAGGCAGTCCGGTTGGTCTTTAGTAAACTGGGAACTCTTGTCTTGTTCGAAGTCAATAATACCAAATTGTGTTTAGAATTACAATCCCTACAGTGTGCAAACAGGCCATTCGACCCAACAAATCCACACCGACCCTCCGAGGAGTAACCTACCCAGACCCATTCCTCTACCCTATTATTACACATTTACCCAGATTAGGCACCCAACCCACACATCCCTGAAAACTATGAACAATTTGGCATGACCAAATTACCTGACATGCCCATCTTTGGATTGTGGGAGGAAACCAGAGAATCCAGAATAAGCTCACGCAGACACTGGAGGTTATGCACCGGGAGACTATTGCGTTCAAAGGTCGTGTATGGTAGCTGTTAGCGTCTTTTGTTCCAGATGTTGAATTCGGTTGGTTTAAACAGTGTTTTATGTATAAAGATTTTTTCAGTCATTAAGAGTTTTCTCGGTGTGGAAGAAGTGAAGAAGGGGGTTTTACAAAAGGTAATGAAGGCAAAGCTGTAGGAATTAACAGACAAGCTGGAGTTGTGGTTGCGTTTGTCTGTGAGAAAATGAGAGATAATTACAGCTATAGCTTGGCAATTACATTTGGTGGAACCGCCATCAGACTCTTTGGAAATGGCTGGAATTCAATTTCAAATGAGGCACTTTGAGCATGAGAAGGAATTGAAACAGTTTGAATTATGATGAAAAACAGAAATAAAAGAAAACGAAAAAAATGAACAAGAAAGAGAGAAAAGGACAGAAGAAGAACAGAGACTTTCAACTTAAAAAGTTAGCTGTTAGAGGAAAGTTGACATAGAAGGCGGAGATGAAGGCAGACGGTCGGCAGGATGTGGAGGATAGTGAGGTTGAACAACCCTATTGTAACCAATGGCCTCATGGGGTTCTGTTTAAATACATCCAGGCATTATCTAAATTTGATGAGAAGGATGGAGAAGCCTTTGGAATTTCATTTGAGAAAGTGGCTAAACAAATGCAGTGTTCAGTGACCATGAGAAATTAGTTGATCCAAACAAAGCTGGTAGGTGTTTGCATCCCTATCGGCGGAAGTATCTGGCCAGTATGAGGTGATGAAGAAAGCCATCTGAAGTACATATGAGCTTGTGCCAGAAGCTGACAGACAGCGTTTCAGGAACCTTAAAAAGGGTCCCTGGTTAAACGCACATTGAGTTTGAAAGGATCAAACAAAGTAATTTTGAAATGTGGGTAAGGGTATTTAAAACAAAGCAAACCTATGACCCTCTTGGAGAGATTCTTATTTTGGAGACGTTCAATAATTCACTTCCTGCAGTCGTGAGAACTCGTGTGGAAGAGCAGAGAGTAACAATGACAAGATTAGAAGCTGAAATGTCTGATGATGATGATTAAGTTCAGAAATCAAAGTTTGGTTTCTGTGAGAGATTGAGAAGAATGTGCGAGATCTTCTTAAAACATATACCTGTGAGAGTCAGGTTTATTGGTATAGGCCAGGAGTAGCAGGTAAAGAGATTAGAGCATTAAGACATACAGAAGTACATAACTCTTTTATGGTGAGACATGAGGAGCTATGCCATTCAGAAGGACTATTGGAGAGATGGGAAGTGCTTCATTATGTAACGTGTAATTGGAGTGTCCATTGGAAACATCAACAGATTTATTCCACAATGGAGAAGGAGGCTTTGAGCTTGGTGTTGGCGTTACAACATTACAGCATTTAAATTTCGAATAACATACATGAGACAAGCATTTACCACTGGTCGTGATCTCTTCAAGTTTTTGGAGAAGTTTAGGGAGAAAAATACCAGTCTGTTTCGATTGATCTTATTATTGCTGTCGTTCAATTTGAGATTATACAGGTGACAGGGCGAGAAAACCTAAGTTTTGACACGTTGTGGAGACTTGGATGAAGAAAGATAAAGGCATTCTGTGGCAGGAGTAAAATGACTGAAATCGAAACTAGTTGTGAACAATTGTATGCTCAGAGTCAATGTAAAGTATATGCATTTCAGTCTTCTAATAGAGGAATGTTAGGAGGTCTAAAATAAATTCACATTTATATATTGATGGATTATTTTATTAAAGATGGAGTTGTGAGAATATTACCACTGTATTTTCTCTTGTTTTTTTTTAAGATAGTTTTTAAAGGCAGAGGTGCAGAACTGCTGTCTGAAAACACTTCAAGTAAATAACTGAGAAAGCCTTTAGGTTTCATTAAAACGGTGATAACAATGGATGGGCAGTGGCCAGCTTTCCCAGACCAGGGTTTCTCATTTTATTTTTAGCTGAAGCATTTAGAAGCTGCTAGGGATCTCAAAAGGGTTGGAAGTTCTATTACAGGATACCTAGCTGCTTTTCTCTGAGATCTCTGTTCATTTTGTTTCCTCCTGGATTGTGCCAAGCGGTGTAAACCATGAAGGTACGGTATCTAATGTTTGTGTAAGTGTTCCAACATATAAGCCATCCCAAAATTTTCTTTCCTTTGATTGTATTTTAACTGAAGCATTTTTATAGATTATATTTTGCTTACTGTCGAGTGGTTTGACCAGTCACAACATATCTATAAGGCACACTTCACATCTACATTCAAAATAAGGAAAGGTTTGGGTCTAAGCGGCCTTCTTAAAACATTCCGAGGGGATCTGGTCTGGTCCACAACACTTGTACCGAGGGGTTTCTGACTGGCTCCTGTAATTGAAAATTTAGTGAAGGGGCTGGGGATGGTTTGCTGGAGGTTGTGCTGTGAGCTGCCTCAGACATTCAGGGAGACCTGAGGATTTGGTGACCCAACTGTATGGAGCATGGGGACTGTAGTTACAGCATCTGAGCCTACAACATGAACAACAAATGGAGCAGAGCCTACAGAGAGAGGAAGCTCTGAAACCACGCGTGAGTGTGTGTGGGGGAAAGGAATCTGCTGTATCCACCCCGGGTTTTCCAGGAACAGCTTCCCAAGCTTCACTTAACCCAGGAGCAGAGTGTGAGGGGACCCTGACTGAACAAGGAGCTGATCATAGAGCAGTGTCACCTCCTTCAACATGACCTGCAGATTCACATCAGGGGTAGGATGGTGCTGCCAGTGGCTGTTAGGGTCCCTATTTCATTCAGCTTCTATGATCCAGAACTTTCCAGGCAGGACGAGGTGACATATCCATCATCTCCCAGTATCTCAACATCAATGTCACCATTCGGTGATGGAGGATATATTTGGTGGATGAGGTAAATAGATTGTTTCTCCCTCAGCAGGGAACTGCCGGGTGTATCCAGTATAGTGGGATTCCCGATGGTGTACATGCCATCTGCAGAGTACTCATGTCAATGGGGAGAGGTAGAGGAATTGTAGGAGCTCTCTCTCTATTCATGTTACAGTGTACCCATTCACAGTACATCATGTTGGTGAATACCCACTGTCCTGGCAGCAGTCACGGCCTCTTCATTCAGAAGCAGTCAGCCATTCCCATCGTCATCGGGTCTCCACGTGGAAAGAAATGAATATATCTTGGATAAAGGCCGTCCCCTTGATGCACGTTTCAAAACACCATCTCCACCACCAATCAATCGCATCAAAGTATCCCATGTGTACGGAGAGCAATGGGGTCACTTGTAGTGTCTGGGAGCTGACGATCAGGGATGGAGCAATACCTCCCATGTCTGAACGGATCTGAGTGAACCCCCCAGTACACAGTATCATAAAGTCCTGTCATCCCTCTCTATTTCAGTAACATACTGCCTTCCATTATTCCTGTATATGGAATGACAGGTTATATAATGTTAAATTCCACCTACCCAACTATTATCTATTGTCTTTACCTCTCTGAATCTATTTGCAGACTCTCCACCCTCTCTTGATAATTTAATCTCTTGCTTATCACAGCGACATAACAATTATTTGAAGAGGTGACAAGTAGGTTAGACCAGGGAAACCCAGTGGATGTGGTCTATCTAGACTTCCAAAAGGCCTTTGATAAAGTGCCACACGGGAGGCAGCTGAGAAAGGTGAGGGTCCATGGTGTTCGAGGTGAACTACTGGCATGGATTGAGGATTTGGCTGTCTAACAGAAGGCAGAGAGTTGGGATAAAAGGTTCTTTTTCAGAATGGCAGCCGGTGACGAGCGGTGTCCCGCGGGTTCGGTGGTTGGGGCCGCAGCTGTTCACGTTATATATTAATGATCTGGATGAAGGGACTGGGGGCATTCTAGCGAAGTTTTCCGATGATACAAAGTTAGGTGGACAGGCAGGTAGTATTGAGGATGTGGGGAGGCTGCAGAAGGATCTAGACAGTTTGGGAGAGTGGTCCAGGAAATGGCTGATGGAATTCAATGTGAGCAAATGCGAGGTCTTGCACTTTGGAAAAAAGAATACAAGCATGGACTACTTTCAAAACGGTGAGAAAATTCATAAAGCCAAAGTACAAAGGAATCTGGGAGTGCTAGTCAAGGATTCTCTAAAGGTAACCATGCAGGTTGAATCCATGATTAAGAAAGCGAATGCAATGATGTCATTTATCTCAAAAGGGTTGGAATATAAAAGCAGCGATGTGCTACTGAGAATTTATAAAGCTCTGGTTAGGCCCCATTTGAAGTACGGTGTCCAGGTTTGGGCCCCACACCTCAGGAAGGACATACTGGCACTGGAGCATGTCCAGCAGAGATTCACACGGATGATCCCTGGAATGGTAGGTCTAACATACGAGGAACGGCTGACGATCCTGGGATTGTATTCATTAGAGTTTAGAAGGTTAAGGGGAGAACTAATAGAAACTTACAAGATAATACACGGCTTGGAAAGGATGGACGCTCGGAAATTGTTTCCGTTAGGCGAGGAGACTAGGACTGTGGGCACAGCCTTAGAGTTAGAGGGGGTAAATTCAGAACAGAAATGCGGAGACATTTCTTCAGCCAGAGAGTGGTGGGCCTGTGGAATTCATTGTCACGCAGTGCAGTGGAGGCCGGGTCGCTAAATGTCTTCAAGGCAGAGATTGACAAATTCTTGATGTCACAAGGAATTAAGGGTACGGGGAGAATGCGGGTAAGTGGAGATGAAATGCCCACCAGCTATGATTAAATGGCGGAGTGGACTCGATGGACCGAATGGCCTTACTTGCACTCCTATGTCTTATGGCCTCATGGTCTTATGGACATCACCAAACTCAGCATCTGAATATCTGTTCCATCCTCCTGAACATTAATATAGACTGTAAATAGTTGAGAACCCAGCGCTGGTCACTGTGTGACCTTACTGGTTACGTTCGCTCTAACTGATTTATCCTGACTGCCTGCTTCCTGTATGATACCAAGTCCTCCCCCATTCCTGGGCGAACACTGTAGAAGAGTTGAATAAGAACAAGAAGCATCTGCGAGGTATCCAGCCCCTCGATGGGGCTGATGTCAACGCGGCCTCTGTTCCAATTTCCTGCCATCTCTCCATCCTAAAACTGAAGTCT
>NC_057717.1:31090458-31099299 GCF_004010195.1 Chiloscyllium plagiosum | reverse complement strand
AATAGGCTCGGTGGGTCTGAATGGCCTCCTGTTATCTCAGTGTAACAATCTCCAGTCACTGTGTGACCTCTTCCAATTCCTATGTTACAGACTTGAGGAGGCTGAATGGACTGATCTTGTTACTGTTTAACAGGATACTGGTGCAGCATGGCCTACTGTTATAGGCTCGAGTGGCTGATTGGCCTCCTTCTGTAAATGTATATCAGGGTCCAGGGGCTGAATAGCCTCGTCCTGTTTTGGTTTAATTGGGTCGAAGGCCTGAATATCCTCCTGTTGTTCCTGTGTAACAGGTTGGAGAACGGAATGGATTCCTCCTCTATCTGTGTAATTCACTTCACTTGTTAACTCCTTCTGTCATCTATGTTCAAATACGATCATCTTCAATTTTTCTAAACTCAAATGGCTACTGGGTCAACCTGATCATCCTTTCGTTATAAGCTAGCACCTTCATTGCAGAAATCAGTTGAGGGAAACATCTTTGAACTGCTTCCAATATAACAACATCCTTTCTTCATAGAAGAGGCTAAATCTGTACACACTACTCCAGATGTGATCTCTCTGTACAGCAGCAAAAACATTTTACCAGCCTGCTGTAAAGTTCCCACCCAGATTAGAGCTGCCTCAGCTCTCTGGACGAATGCAGAGCATTGTTGGGAGATCATTGTCCTCTACTCCGTCAGCATAATGGGAGATCTGGAGAAGTTAAAGTTGGAGAAGATCATAAATGATGTGAGAGATGTCTACTATTAATCTCCCCAGAGCCCACGTCGCTCAGACTCCACAGAAGCTAGTAAAGTGGAGCGCAAAAACAGCAAGAAGGAACAAACATTGTTGGGAGTTATATATCAAAGTGAAAGCTGCAATGCAAAAGCTGGACATCTTATAAAACAGAAATGAGATATGCACATTTGTGGGTACTTCAGTAATGATGTACCGTTTAAATTATATCTAAACTGTGTTAACTCAATTGAATGCTAATGCTGGGAAAAGGTATTTCATGACCACACGTGAGATGGTTTACATTAACATTATGTCGAGGACTGAGCTCGACATCAGGTTATTTAGGAATTGGTGTTGAATGATCAGAAGAGTTAATTGAAAATTTTGCTGTAAAGGACCTTTTGGGAACAGTGACCAACATGTACTGGTTTTAGATTAGATTAGATTACTTACAGTGTGGAAACAGGCCCTTCGGCCCAAAAGGTCCACACCGACCCGCTGTAGCGTAACCTACCCATTCCCCTACATTTACCCCTTTACCTAACACTACAGGCAATTTAGCATGGCCAATTCACCTGATGTGCACATCTTTGGACTGTGGGAGGAAACCGGAGCACCCGGAGGAAACCCACGCAGACACGGGGAGAATGTGCAAACTCCACACAGTCAGTCGCCTGAGTCGGGAGTTGAACCCAGGTTTCTGGTGCTGTGAGGCAGCAGTGCTAACCACTGTGCCACCGTGCCGCCCAAATCTTTGTTTTATTTGCAGTAACCGTTATAAATCTGAGTTATGCAAGCCATGAAGTTGTGAGGAGAAAGTGGGGGCAACAGATGCTGGAGATCAGAATCGAAGAGTGTGGTACTGGAAAAGAGCAGTCAGGCAGCATACTAAGAGCAGATAAATCGATGTTTCGGGCAGAAGCCCTTCATCACGAATGAAGCTTCTTAGCCAAGGGGGCTGAGAGATAAATGGGAAGGGGGTGCGGCACGAGGGAGGTAGCTGGGATTGCGATAGGTAGATGAAGTGTGGGGTTGAATGTGATAGGTGACGAAGGGAGACAGAACGCCTCATCTACTGTATCCATTAAACACAATATGGTTTTCTCTACATTGGCGAGGCAGGAGGTCAACTTGTGGATCATTTCAGAGCACACCTCTGGGACAACCACATTGAACAAATCCATCACCTTGTGGCTGAGCATTTCAATTCCCCTTCCCACTCTGCCAAGGACATGAGGGTCCTCGGCCTGCTCCATCCCCAAACCCGAGCCACCAGAAGCCTGGAGGAAGAAAGCCTCCTCTTCTAGCTTGGGACCCGCCAACCACAGGGGGTAATAGTGGATTTCCCCATTTCCCCTAATCCCACCTTATCCCACTCCAACCTTCCAAATCAGCGCCGCCCTTTTCAACGTTCCTATGTGTCCACCTTCCTTCCGATCAATCTGGTCCACCCTCCTTCCTCTCCGACTATCACTTTCAATCCCACCTTCATCTTCCTATTCGATGAAAGGAGGCAGCTTAGAAAAATGCCAATTATTGCAGTAAGCTAGTAGATTCAGAGAAATGTATGACCCAGCAAAGGATGATCAAGAAACTGAGAAGAAAATCAGAAAGAGAAAAAGCGTGCAAATGAAAGAAAAACATAAAGATTGCTAAAAAGCGTCTATCAATGTATGAAAAAATATAAAAACAAGGTCAAATGTGGAGCAGTTGGTGTGCATTCAGGATAATGTATTGCAGAGAACAGAGAAATCGCAGGGAAAAGAAACAGTTTCTTTGTGTCTATCTTCATGGAAGAATGTCCAGAAATTCTTCCAGAAATACCAATTTACCATGGGACTTGTGTAAGTAAAGTCTAAGACCATTCTTATCAATGTTGAGGTCATCTTTGAAAAGAAAGCTGAATTGAGTATTTATAAATCTGACAGACTAGATGTACTTCATACAAGAATTTCAGAGGAAGCAGCAATAGACATGTTGATTGCATCGAGGATTTTCGCTTTATTTTCCGACACAATCCCGAAAGGCATTTAGCCAATCTGGATAAGGCAAAGGTTATAAATATTATCCAACTTTAAGAAAGGATGAATTTGTAGAATGGTGACCTACAGACCAGTTATCTTGTCATCTGCAGTCAGGTATCTGTTGGACTCGATGACAAAGAACATGCTACTAGATATTTAGAAGGTAACATCTTAACTGGGGAGTGTGAGAATGTACCGATGAAAGGAAAACCAGAAGTAGCAAACATATTTTTGGAATGGTTTGAAGACGATTCTTGTGGACATAGGCAATGCTGAACCAGTGTATAATATATAGTTGGATATTCATGAGCTTTTTTTAAAGAACTCACACAGTAAGCTCATAAGAAAAGTTAAAGCGAGAGGTATTGGGAAGAACATATTCAAATGGGAAAGTAAAAATTAGGTTTACATTCACGTGAATGTAATTGGAAGATAGAGGATGTCGTGCACCCGTTGCATCGAGCGTTGGTGAGACCAAACTTAGAATATTATGTATCGTTCGGAGTCCCAATCTAAGAAAGAATATATTGACTACAGAGTAACTTTAAAAGGTATTATCCAGATTAATCCGTAAAATGGCAAGATTGCCTGATGGGGAACCTCAGCCTATAATCTCGAGTTTAAAAACATGAGAGTTGATTGTGTGAATCTAAAAAATATCGATAGGACTGAATAACAGAGGGACATGAAGAAGTACAAGTAGGCGAGATAATGGACAATCCCACGATATTCTACACGGATAAGTAGAATAGAATAATCAGCAAACAGCTAGTGTCCATTAGAAACCAAAGGGGCAATCTGTGTGCCAAGCCGGAGAACATTGATGGATTGTTTCATGAGACCTTCATATCCATTTAACTTGGGAGAAGGAGGATGCAGGTACAAAATTCTAGAAGATAGACTAGGAAGCTCTTGAACAGATTGATGTAAAATACGAGCAGGGATTTGAGGCTTTGTTCTGTACAAACTTGGACCAATCTCCATGTCTGAATGAGTTGTATCACAGGCGGCTGTTGTGGTCAAAGGAGGAAAGATTCTGACAGAATATTTCAATTATAATCTGACCATAGGGGAGGTGCCAGAGAACTGAAGAACTGCTAATACGATTACACTTCACAGTAAGGGTGGGAGAGATAGACCAGGGAACTATAGACGAGCGAGTATTAGATCACTGTTAAGGAAACTACTGGATAAAATAGGGAAGGAGAAAATCGAATTCCAATCAGAGTTGCAAGGTTTGATCAGGGATAATCAACATGACGTTATCAGGAGGAAGTCACATCCAATGGATTTGATTGAATTAGTTTGAGGAGGTCGATTACATAGTTTTGTCGGAAGGCCTTTGACAAATTTCCACCTGGGGAACTGAAAAATAAAGTAAAATCTCACAATATGATGGATAACTTGACAAGTTACAACGAAAATTGTCTTAGTAGCAGGAGACAAAGGGTGGTGGGAGAAGGCTGTTTGTGTGACTGGAGACCAGTGTCCCCTGGTGTACCACAGAGACCAGTGTTGTGTCCCTTATTGCTTTGTGTAATTCATAAAAAAATATAGATCAGAATGTGGAGGGGGCTAGATGGACAGTGGGGAAGGTGTGATAAGTAAGTGTATGTTTGACATAAAGATTGGCTGGGTGTTTGCAGTGAGGAGGAAGGCCTTAGGTTACAGGAAGATGCAAATGGAAAGGTCAGGTGGACACATCAATGGCAGATGGAATGTAACCCTGATAAATATGAGGTGATTCACTTTAGGAGATGGAACCAGGCAGGGGAGGACTCAATGAATGGTGGCACACTGGGAAGCTCAGATTGTGCTTCTCCACACATTCCTGAATTTGACAGGACAGGTTAATGCTTAAAAATGTGTTGCTGGAAAAGCGCAGCAGGTCAGGCAGCATCAAAGGAGCAGGAGAATCGATGTTTCGGGCAGATTCCTGAAGAAGACTTATGCCCGAAACGTTGATTCTGCTGCTCCTTTGATGCTGCCTGACCTGCTGCGCTTTTTCAGCAACACATTTTTTAAGAATTAATCTCCAGTATCTGCATTCCTCACTTTCTCCTGGACATTTTAATGGACTAGATAAGAATTGGACCTTGGGTGTAGAGTCTCCTAATCAGGGTGTAGACTATAAGAGCAATACAGGGCTTTGGTTCGGCCAAAATGGAGTACTGTATGTAGCTCCGGGAACCACATTTCAGGAAGGATGTGGTTGTACTGGAGAGGGTGCAGAGGTGATTCACCAGGATATTCCCTGGGATGGAGCCTATCGGCTATGGAGAGAGGCTAGATAAGCTCGGGTTGTTTACTTTAGAGCAGAGAAAGCTGAGGAGTCAGTGATTCAGAAGGATAAGATTATAAGCGGCACGGACAGGGTGGATAGGCAGCAGCTGTTCATTTTAGTGAGAGGGTCAACGACAAAGGAGCACACTTTTAAAGTGAAGGTTTGAGGTTCAGAGATGATTTAAACATTTTTTCACCTCGAGGTGTGAGGTTCTGTGATTACTTCCTGAGAGGGGAATGATCACCTCACAATCGTTAAAAAGTACTTGGATGAGCAATTGGAAGTGTCATAACATTCCAGACTATGTGCCTGGTGTAGGAAAGTGGGACTAGTATAGATCGTGCTGTATTTCTGTTGCCACAGAATCTATGCCCCTGTGAGTGGATGGTGTGGAAGGTCAATTATTGAGCAGTTTAAAGCAGGAATTGATGGATTTCTGAAGTTATATTCATAAGGATTATAAGAGTGAACTGTATTAGCTTGGTAAATTATGTCAATGTGTGAAATATGAGAAAACAAGTGCAGTTTCTGTACAGTTTGAAACCAGAGAATGGAGAATTGGAAACAGGGAAATGGCAGAACTATGAAGCCACTACTTCAGTTCTGTCTTCACAAAACTTTCTAACAATACAAGGAAAACCGAGTCTGGTGTGGGAAAATTATAGAGTACATGGAACAATAAACATAAGAAGTAAATGGATTAGCAGAAATCATTGTGGCTGAAAGTAATGGTCATAGACAGCACTAACTTAGATTTATGAAGTGGGAATTATGTTTGAGAAAGAAACTGGGAGACACATGAAAGAGAAGCAATTGATGTAAAACGTTTTGATTTTTAGCAAAATGTTGGTAAAGCTCCAAGCCCAATTTGCAAAATCAAATCTGAGTGCATTGGGGCTAATATTTGGACATGTTTCTAGAATGGGACAGCTGGCAGGAAACAATGAATAGAAATAAACAGACTCATCAAGTCTGATATTTTCTGAAAGGTATGATTCTGTGAGTATGACTATGTCCCAGACTCCCCATTCCCTTCCCCAGATATCTCCTGTCTCATCAGCAGGACGGACACAGCAGAAGTGGCGGCACAGTGGGATACAGTTGGAAGGGAATTGCTCTTGGAGTCCTCAACAGTGACTCCGTATCCCATGAAGTCTCATGACATTAGTTTGCACATGGGAAAGGAAACCTCCTGCTGATTACCATGTACCAGCCTCTCTCAACTGATGAATCAGTACTCCTCCATGCTGACCAACACTTGGAGGAAGCACTGAGGGGAGCACGTGCGCAAGATGTATTCTGGGTGGGGGGTTTCAATGTTCACCACCAACAGTATCTTAGCTACAGCATTACTGATCGAGCTGGCCGGGTCCTAAAGGATATAACTGGCGGCAGGTGGTGAAGGAACCAATACGAGGAAAATACATACTTGACCACAGCCTTACTAATCTGCCAGTTACAGAAGTATCAGTCCATGACAGTATCGGTAAGAGTGACCACCGCATAGTCATTGTGGAGACAAAGTCACACCTGCATATTGAGAATAACCTCCACCATTGTGGGTGGTACTATCACGGTGCCTAATAGGACAGACTTCTAACAGATCTAGCAGCTCAAATCTGGATGGCCATAAGGTATTGTGGGTCATCAATAGCAGTGGAATTATACTCCCGTATAACCTCATGGCCTGGCATATCCCCCTCGCAACAATTGCCATCAATCCAGAGGATCAACATTGGTTCAATGGAGTGTGCAGGATGGCAGGAGCAGCACCAGGCATACCTGACAATGTGGTGTCAGCCTGGTGAAGCCACCAAAAAGGACTACTTGTGCGCCAAACAGCATACGCAGTAAGTGACAGACAGAGCTAAGTGATCCCACAAGCAACGGTTCAGAGCTAAGCACTGCAGTCCTTCCACATCTAGTCGAGAAACGTTGGGGACAATTAAACAATTCACTGGAGGAAGAGATTCCACAAATAACCCCTTCCTCCATGATGGAAGAGCCCAGCACTTCAGTGTATAAGATAAGGCTGATGCATTCGCAACAATCTTCAGTCAGAAGTGCTGAGTGGATGATCCATTTCAGCCTCCT
Organism: Chiloscyllium plagiosum; assembly: GCF_004010195.1. Classification (NCBI taxonomy): domain Eukaryota; kingdom Metazoa; phylum Chordata; class Chondrichthyes; order Orectolobiformes; family Hemiscylliidae; genus Chiloscyllium; species Chiloscyllium plagiosum. The sequence continues at coordinate 31,092,177 of NC_057717.1, read as the reverse complement.
CCAGTCGTCCTCAGCAATTCAGTTACCAGTCATCAACCAATTTGATTCAGTCCACGCGATATCCAGAAACGGTTGGAGATACTGGATTCTCCATAGGGTCCATAATCTGAGAACATTCTGGCAATAGTACTGAAAACTTGTGCTCCATAACTTGCCACTCCCCTAGCCAAATTGTTTCAATACAGTTACAACAATGGCTTTCCCCGATTATGTGGAAAATTACCCCAAGTATGTCCTGAATATAAAAAGCAAAACAAATCCAATCCGGCCAATTACCACTTCATCAGTCTATTCTCGATCATCAGTAAAGGTCTCAGTGCTTTTAAGCAGCAACTTGCTCAGCAATACCCTGGTCAATGACGCCCAGTTTGGGCTCCACCAGGGCCACTCAGCTCCTGACTTCATTACCATGGTTCAAACATGGACAGAAGAGCTGAATTCCAGAGGTAGGGTGAGAGTGACAGCCATTTAAGTCAAGGCTGCATTCGACCCTGTGTGGTATCAAAGGGCGTTAGCAACCCTGGAATCAATGGGTATCAGGGGCAAACTCCCTGCTGGTTAGATTCATACCTGACACGTAGGAAGATGGTCATGGTTGATGATGGTCAGTCAACTCAACTTCAAATCTTTAGGAGTCCCTCGAGCAGTGGCCGAAAACTTCTTCAGGGCTGCTTCATCAATGACCTTCCCTCCATTTTAAGGTCAGAAGTGGGGATGTTCGCCAATGATTGTACAATGTTCTGCAACATTCGTGGCTCCTCAGATACTGAAGCAGTCTATGTTCAAATGCGACAAGATCTGGAGAGTATCCAGGCTGACAAGTGGCAAATAATTTTCAGCCCACACGAATTCCAGACCAGGACCATCACCAATAAAATACAATCTAACCTTCCCCTTGGCATTCAATGGTGTTCCTATCACTGAATTCCCCAGTATCAGATTCCTGGTGGGTAATCATTGCTGAAAAAATCACTGGTGTCGCCACATGAACACAGTATATATAAGAGCAGGTCCGAAGCTAGGAAAACTGCGGGGATTAACTCACATCCTGACTTCCAAAAGTCTGTCCATCGTCTACAATGCATAAGTCAGAAGTATAATAGGAGACTCCCAATTTGCCTGGATGAGTGCAGCCCCAACACCACTCAAGAAGCTTTATACCATCTGGGACAAAGCAGCCAGTTTGACTGTCTCTTCATCCACAATGCTCCACCATCAACGCTCAGCAGCAGCAGCAGTGTTTTACTATCTACACGCTGCAATGAAAAGATTCACCCAAGATCCTCAGATACCATCTTCCCAACTCACGACCATGTCTATCTAGAAGGACAAGGACTACAGATGTATGGGAATAACAGCATCTTCAGGTTCCCTCCAAGCCATTCACCATCCTGACTTGGAAATATATCACCACTCCTTCACAGTCACTGGGTCAGAATCCTGGGATGCCCTTCCTAATGGCAGTGGAGGACAACCACTGCAGGTGGACTGCAGCGATTCAACAATGCAGCTCACCACCACCTTCTCAAGGGCAACTAGGGACAAGCAATAAAAGCTGGCCCAGCCAGTGACTCCGAGATTCACGAAATAAATAAATAGAAATTAACAGAGGATGGTTGCTGTGGTGTCGCAGGGATCGGTGCTTGGGACCCAGCTGCTCAAAATGCCCTTTAAACATTTGGTTGCTGGAATCAGATACAATATATCCCAGCCTGCTGA
>NC_057717.1:31064637-31086726 GCF_004010195.1 Chiloscyllium plagiosum | reverse complement strand
TCAAATCATGTTTTAATGTTTTATCACTTTTATACATCATATGCATCATTTTTCGTTAACTGTGTCTCTGTTGTTCATTGAGAATGTGTTGTGCACATATGAAAAATGCGACTTATCTGCACACACACATTGATTAAACAGTGTATATAAAATCATTTTTCCACCATTGAAACTGTCCTGTTGTCGTGTTACGAGGATACATGAACACCAACTAGCCACCAAAAGTCATGACGCACTATCACTATGTTCCATAAATACAGACAAAGAAGGGCACCACTTTGACTGAGACAAAGCACACACACATACTAAGACACGCAAGGACCTTCTTAAAGGAATGGTATTCTGACTAGAAGTCCATCAATAAACACATCAATTTAGATCCTGTCTGCATTCTCTTGTTAAAATAACCGGAAATGACATCACCCACTTTAAGAAACCAAGACCTATAAATAGAGAGGCGGGACATACCACCAGAGCTTCAGCAGATACTCTCACTGATGATGTCACCTAGTCATGGTGACGAAACCTCTGAAAACAGGCCTTGAAGCTCAGCGAGCTAACTTGCACACATATAAATTGTTATTTTTTGTTTATTAGTGGAATTTAGGAGTTCTCTGTCGCTCACGTTTTAACAGATTATAATGTGAGGTGAGCTTTTCTAGGTGTGTGGTTTTAATTTACAGAGGGGTTCGAAATTAATGTCATAACAGTTTGGGGCCTTGCCGTGTGGCACTTGGACCGACTTGAACAGATGTGAGATACAACAGGCCCCAGCAAATTCCAACTCGTTGCAATTAGTGACTTTGATCTACGAATAAAACCAGTGGGAAAATTCATTTAATTTTGTTACTTGTGGTTGGCTAAATGAAAAGTGAGGGAAATGGCTTTTAACATTACTAAAGAGGTTCCCAAATTTTCCAAGGAAGTTTAGAAAGACAGAAGGAGGACATTTTTTAGAATTAGCAAATAGGTTGGAATTGTGTTTAACCAGGGAGAAAAGAGAAGCTGAAATTGTAATGGAGTTGGTCAAGCACTTTGATGTACCAGAGAAATAGGCAACTGCAGTAGAGTTATAAAAACTTAAATTGCAAATGCGGCAACTGGAGTTAGAAGATAAATAAAAGGACGGAAGCAGAGAGAGACGAAAGCGAAAGAGAAGAGAAAGAAAGAGAGAGGGGATTTGAAATTCAGAATTTGGGAATTAGATAAGCAAGTTAAATTAACAGGATGGAGATGAAGGGAGAACGTAGGGATGTATACAATTAGGTTAGTAACTTGCCATATTTCGGTGTGAAAAATGTCAAAACCTTTGTTATTTCATTTGAAAAAATGGCTAGGCAGATTTCGTGTCCAGTGAACTTGTGGGTAATGCTAGTTCAGACTAAGCTGTCAGATGAGGGATCAAGAGATTATCAAGATGTCAAGTTGGCTATTTTGATTGGTTATGAATTGGTACTAGAAGCATATAGACAGAAGTTCAGAAAAATAGAAACGGAACCAGGTCAGACTTATATTGAATTTGAAAGAATTAACCACAGTCATTTTGATAGGTGGGTGCTGGCCTAAAAAATGGATAAGACCTGTGAGGCTCGAAGGGAGATTACACAGCTGGAGAAGTTAAAAGACTCACTTCCAGAGATAGTAAGAATTCATGTGAATGAATAGAAAGTTCAAGAAGTGAGAAGCGAGGCAGAAATGGCAGGTAAATATGTATTGTGGCATGTGATGAAATTTAGCTTCTGGCAGGAATTTCATCAATGAGGCATAGAAATTGGGAGAAGGGAAGATCACACATTACAAAGCGAACATTAGCTCACAATAGTTTACCACAGGTGAAGAAAGAAGCCCAAGGGGGTTGAAAGGAGGTGAAAGGCCTCAGGTGTTCTCACTAATAAGGGAGTGGAACACATAAAATTACAGTGCTGGTGGTTAAGAAGGGCATAGGGAAAAAGTTGTTTTCACTGTAGTAAGCTGGCACACACCGTGCTGGGCGTTAAAGGATAACACTTTGAGGAAAGATGCGGTAGAAGAGGCTAAGCCCAGTGGCATTAGTGAAACTGGTAAAGGAGACCCCAAGTGGAGCTGAGGAGCTGCCGGAAATTGCACAGCCTCGGCAAGGGCTGGGTATGGAGGCAGTGCCTGATCTCTCTAAAGAATACGCCTCTGTAGATAAAGTTTACTCAGGAAGAACAGGGGGAGAAGGACAAGAAGTTATAATTTTGTGAGATACGGGATCTGCTCAGTCTCTAATAGTTGAGAAGTGAGGCGCCGGAAAAGCACAACAGATCAGGCAGCATCCGATCAGCAGGGCAATCGAATATCAGGTAAAAACCCATCGTCAGGAAGATGGTGGGGGGACAAGGGGGCTGAAAGATAAGTACGAGCTTAGTAGCTGGGCTGGTGGGAGGGTCACTGGAAGGCAATAAGAAGATGTAGGTGGGAGTGATAGTGATATGTCGGAGGGGAGGGTGGAGTCGATAGATGGAAAGGAAGATGGCCAGTTAGGGCAGTTCAAGAGGGCAGTGCTAGGTTGAACGGTTGGATCTTGGAGAGGTTGGTGGAGGGGAGATTTGGAATTTGGTGAAGTCAACGTTGATGCTGTACAGTTTGATGGTTTCAGCTGTCCCACCGATAGGTGTCTATAGGTGTCTCCGACCTATAATCATCACACCCCACCTGCATCTACCTATCGCTTTCCAAGCTCCCTTCCACCCAGCACCACCCCCACCCTCCCATTTATTTCTCAACCTCTTCCCCTCCCTTATCCCCCACTTTCCTGATGAAGGATTTATGCCTGAAACGTCAACGCTCCTGCCCCTCGGATGCTGCCGACGCGCTGTGCTTTTCCAGCCCCACACTTTTCAACTCTCATCTCCAGCATCTGCAGTCCTCAGTTTCTGTCACCCTCTAATAGTAAGACATGAAAGTTTTTTTCACTCTATCTGGCATGTAAATCAAGAGTGTGATAATTTGTGGAATGGGGACAGAAATTAAGCATTCCCTTGTGTAACATCAGGATGCAGTGCCAAGTCAAGATTAGGGAAGTAACAGTGACAGTGAGTAACAGAGTGTCAGTTCCAGGAATACAGTTTGTTCTTGGGAACGATTTAGCAGGAGGCGAGGTGGGAGAGGCACCCCTTGTGGTGGAGAAGCCAAAGGAAGACGAGGGAATTGGTGAGTTAAAGGAAAATTACGCAGGATTTTTTCAGACTATGTAGTAACAAGATCCCACTGTCATAAATTACAGCCTGAAGACAAAACAAATGAAAAATACAAATGAGTTGATGCTCAGTGAACTGACACCCTGTTTGATGTAACGGTGCAGAAGAAAACCTGAACAGGCAGAGGATCCGGCAGAGGTGTTTCATCCTGAAAAGCTAACGGACTTACAACAGACACACACACACACACATTCACACACACACACACACACACACACTGAACAGGCGCAGAAAAGGAATCAGAATATATTGTTGAACGTTATTAACTTAAAGATAGAATCATAAAATTAAAATGGAGACCCCAATAGGTTACTGCAGAAGGGAAATGGACCCAAGTGCACCAGATTGTGTTAGCAGTAACGTACAGTGCTACGGGTAGCTCATAAACTAACTGCAGGCGGTCACTTAGGTGTACAGAAGACTCAGGCTAAGGTACAGAAGCATTTCTAGTGGCCTGGAATGCACAAGGACGCTGTTAATTTTTGTTGTACGTGACATACATACCAAATGATAGGTAAGTCGCAGGCAGTAATAAAACCAGCACCTTTGTTGCCAATTCCTGCATTCGAAGAACCTTTCACATGGATTATGGTTAATTGTGTAGCTCCCCTTTCTAAAGTAAAAGTGGAAACCAATATTTGCTGCCCATAATGGGTGTGCCTACCAGATTTCTAGAGGCAATTCCATTATTGGTGTGTTAAGGCTAAAAGTGAGGTGGAGGGGTTGGAAGCTTTCTTTACTCACTGTGGACTACCCAGAGAGATTCAGTCAGACCAAGGGTCTCATTTTACTGCTCAGCTGTTTTAGGAATCATGGATAGCTTAGGCACACAGCACTTCAAATCAAGGGCGTCCCATCCTGAATCCCAGGGAGCACTGGAAAGTTCGCATCACACACTGAGGACCATGTTACCAGCGTACTGTCAGGAGTACCCGAATGATTGGGATAAAGGTGCCTCATTAAATTGTTTGCCATTAGAGATGCCCCAAATATATCTACTCACTTTACTTCCTTTGAGTTAATATTCGTACATGAAGTGAGAGCTCCTTTGAAATTAATTAAATATAAATTGACTGGACCAAAGTCGGATTATGTATCTGAGGTGAGGGAGAGATTGATGGAGTAGGTGAGTGAGCTCAACAGCACCTGAAGTGGACACAGTATAGAGTGATGCAAGTGGCAGATAAAATCTCTGAAACTTTGAAGATTTCCCGTGAGGATGACGTATTAGTATTGCGACCAGTGGAAAGAAATGCCTTCAAAGCCGGGTTCAGTGGCCCCTTTCAAATAAAAAAAAAATGTAGAGTCAGTTACACGATCTGGGAAAGATACCGGAGATGACAAAAAAACTTTATCGAGTATTTCATATGGATGAATAATGCACCAGCCACATTTAAGACTCAAGAACAGAGTTGTGGCCATATGAACAAATTGTGCAGCTTATCTGTATGATGTAGTGATCTTTAGCAAGTGATGATTGAAAGCTCACATGTTACAGCTGGGAGATCATGTTGAACGATTCCAAGAAGCAAACTTGGTAATAAACTTAAAGAAAACAGAATTCGTGAAGGCAGAGGTGACGTTCTTGGGACATTACATTGGACATGGAAGGTTGACCCCATGGAACACAAAAACGAAGGGCTTTGAGGAATTTCCACGACCATCCTCGAAGAAAGAGGTGCTTCGATTTTTGGAACTGAGTGGATTCTATTGAAAGTTTGTTCCAAACTTCAGCAGCGTCTTGGCACCACTGATGGACTTACTGAAGAAGGACACAGAATTGTGGTGGACAGAACAATGCCAGGAGGCATTTGAGAATTTTAAAGCAGGATTAATCACCACACCAGTTTTAGCTCCACCAAATATTTTGAAACCCTTTGAAAATTGTGTTTGATGCTCGGGATATAGGGCTCGGAGATGTATTGATACAGAAAGAGGATGATGGAATTGAATGGCTAATTGGCTACTTGTCGAAAAAGCTCAATATCCACCAGAAAAAAAAACACAAAATCTCCATTATTGAACAAGAATGATGAAGTTTCACACTGGCCTGACAATATTTTAATGTGTATATGACAAACAAATTTTCGGAGATGGTTGCGGACAACGACAAATCTCTCGCATTTTTTGGAATAGTTAAAGATCAGAATATGAGACTATTTAATTGGAGTCTTATCACACCGACTTTAAACTCACAGAATGTACATGCTGTGGCTCCTACAATGTGATAGCAGATTGTTTTCGCGGATTGAAAGGAAAGCAGTGTAGATAAGATTTGACTTATTCCAGTGTAGTATTGTTGTGCAGAATTAGTATGAATGATATAACTGAGATTAGTACTTTTGTATTTCATAAAATTGGGATTAAGAATTAGAGGAAAAGAAATGTAGCCATCTTTTCATTCTGCTGGTTCATTTTATTTTCTGAAGCGGGGAGATGTTATGAGGACAAAAACATGTATGGGCACTTTAAGACAGATCGGGTTTTGCTGAATAGAAATTAAAGCCACAGATGTCAGCTGAAGGTCACACTGTTCCACATGTCACCATTAGCTGAGAAATGGATTCCTGAGTTTTGGCTGTTTTGACAGCCATTCAATGCAACCAAAGAGTTTAAATGACGCTCAGGATAGCAGAGACCAACAGAACTTGAATATTATTGTTTGGACACCTGGACAGCAATCAAATTATGAGAATTGTTGTATCATGGGGAGTATATAAACCCAGCGTTTTGAACACTGGAGGGAGAGCTACTGCCATCCAACAGTAGAGCAACTGCTGTAGAGCAGGAGTGCTAACTGACCATCTCAAACACTGTCTATCAAAGACACATGTCATGCAAACCTATTTGCAATAAAAAAAAATGACCCATGGAGATCAGCAGCTGAAAGAGTGAACACAGCGGGGAAGATAGAGACTGTATGGTCTTGAAATTGTAATGTTTAATATGTGGGTTTTTGAAATAGCATATTTTTACATTGTTGGAGTCAGATAATAAGTAGCTAAGAAAAGAGGGGCTTGTATTTGTGAATAGTTGTTGTTTAGTGTTCACTATTAAGGTTAAGAAACTAACTTTTTAATTTTTGTTTAATAGTGGAATGTAGGACATCTGCATCACTCACATTTTAAAAGATTGCGAGGTGAGGTGAGCTTTTCTGGGTGTTAGGTTTTAATTAACAGAAGAGTTCAACTCCACCTTGTAAATGTCCATCCACGCTGAACTCATTTCCCTGCAGTTGGCCCATATCCTTCCATTCCTTTCCTATCCACACATTTATCCGAATGCTTTTGAAATGTTGTTAATGTAAACCCCAACCACATCTGCTGGCAGCTCATCCACGTGCCAGCCCTCTGTGTAAAGAAGTGGCCCCTCAGGTTCCCTTTTTATCCCTTCTTCTTTAACCTTAAATTGATCCCCTCTAATCCTCGATTCTCTACACCTTGGAAAAAGACTGAGAGCATTAACCCTATCGTTACCCATCGTGATTTTATACAGCTCTATAAGGACTCCCTCAGTCTCCTACACGCTAAAGAACATGTCTTAGCTTGTCCAACCTCTCCCTATAACTCAGACCATTGGGTCCTGGCAACGTCTTTGTAAATTTCTTCTGCACTCTTTCTAATTTAATAACATCCTCCCCATAACAAGGTAACAAAACTGAACACAATACTCCAAGTGCGGCTTTACCAAAGTCCTGTGTAACTGCAGCATAAGTTCCCAACTTCTATACTCAATATCCTGCCTGATGAAGGCCAATGTGCCAAAAGCCTTCTTCACTGCCCTGTATACCTCTGATTCCACTCTTAGAGAAGCGTGCACCTGAACACCAAGGTCTCTCTGCCCACTGCACCCCTTAAGACCCTCTTATTCACCATGAAATGCCTGCCTTGATTTGAGTTTCCAAAATGCAAGACCTCACGCTTCTACATTAAATTTCATTTGCCATTTCTCGGCCCATTTCCCACCTGATTAAGGTCCTGCTGAAATTTCTGTAAATCTTCCTCACTGATCATGCTCCCACTTACTTTAGTGTCATCTGCAAACTTACTAATCATACCTTGTACATTCTCAACCAAATCGTAGATAACAAACAGCAATGGTCCAAGCATCCAGTCTGACAAGCATCCTTCCACTCAATCCTCTGCTTCCTTCCATCAAGCCAATTGTGTATCCAATTAGCCAGTTCTCACGCATTCTATGTGATGTAACCTTCCTGAGCAGCTTGCCATGTGGAACCTTATCAAACCTCATCAAACGCCCTGGTAACTTCATCAAAGAACTCCAAGAAATTTGGGAAGCATGATCTCCCATTCACAAGGCTATGCTGACTACTCTGAATCAAACCCTGTGTACGTAATATGTGCAGTCAATGGTATGCTGTCCTTTATTGTAAGATTAGATTACTTACAGTGTGGAAACAGGCCCTTCGGCCCAACAAGTCCACACCGACCCGCCGAAGCGCAACCCACCCATTCCTCTACATTTACCCCTTTTACCTAACACTACGGGCAATTTAGCATGGCCAATTCACCTGACCTGTACATCTTTGGACTGTGGGAGGAAACCGGAGCACCCGGAGGAAACCCACGCAGACACGGGGAGAATGTGCAAACTCCACACAGTCAGTCGCCTGAGTCAGGAATTGAACCCAGGTCTCTGGCGCTGTGAGGCAGCAGTGCTAACCACTGTGCCGCCCACTCGGGTACATAAGTAAAGCCATCTTCCGGCTGTTGTCGAACCTTGCTGAGAAAGTATTTGGGATACTCTGTACAGATTTGATGACCTTTGTAAGGAATGATTCCCTTACCACAGACACCAGTGATGGTAACATGAGGATAGAGTGAATAAGCTGAGTGTTTAATCTGTAGAACTGTGAGAGACGAAGAAATGGTGATGCTGAAACACGAGGAGTGGCAGCGATCCCTTATTTCCAAAACAGACATTAACAAGGAGAGAAATTCCATACTTTACACAGGATTTTTTGGTTTGATTTATTGTCACGTGCACCTCAGTACAGGGAAACACTTTATTTATGAGCAGTGGAGGCAGATCATAGTAAGCATAGCCAGGCAGATCATAGGGTGGAAATAGGCTTGGACAGTGTAAGGCATACAGGTTACACTGAACAGGACGTGCTCTAGACAAGATCAACAGGAACAAGATCAGCATTATTTGAACTTCGAGAGTCTATTCATCAGTCTAACGTGACTTTCCTAATATTTTATATGCCTAAATTAACTCTCCGCATGTTATTGTGCAGTCAGTGTGTGAACCTGTACTGAACGTCAGGTTGCTCACAATCCCCAACAGGAGCCACAATACCTTCCATCTGAAACAGGTAGCCATTCCCACCAGCTTCCGCCCTACATAGAGAACACCAGGCTGTTTCCTCGGAGATGAAAGATGTCTTCTTGAGACTTCACACAAGACATATGGTTTCCCTGCTCATCATTAGAAAACCACGTTAAAGTCCCACGTGTGTATCATGAGAAATGGAGCCCAGAGGAACAACGTGGAACAGTCTGTCTGTGCAGCCTCTGCTCCACTTGTTCATCATGTTAGAGCGTCAATTAGGAGATACTTAAGACTGCCGATGCTGAGTAGAGCGTCAATTGCTGGAAAAGTACAGCAGGTCAGACAGTATCCTTGAGGCAGGAGAATCGACGTTTTGGGCATTAGACATTCATCAGGAATCAGCATAAATTACCTCATTCTGCCCCCGTGTCAGTGCTTTGAGGTGGGAATGGCTCCTTCTGTTCCTGTATAAGTGACTTACGGGAGTGATTGGCTTCAACCTCGTCCAATTGGACAGTGCCAAGGGCCTGACTGGTTACCCCGGTTGCTGTTTGACAGCTCATTGTACTGACTAGTGTGACAATGCTGCAGCTTTAAGAGGTTATTTTGTCTTGGTTTCTTTTAAGAGAGAGATTGAACGATCTTAAACCAAGCTGGCTAATTAAGACCACTTGAGTAACAGCTAGGGAGAAGTGTGTTTATTTTAATGCATCCTGAATGGGTGTGGCCAGCTCTCACAGATTAGGATCTCTGGATTTTGGTTTCTCGGCAACATCAGAAACTACTGGGATTTCCACAGAGTTGGAAGCTTCAGTGAATGTTTCCTGGCTGTTACCCTCTCTGAAATTTCTCTTGATGTTGTTTTTAATTCCTGGATTGGGGGAATGTTTTTGACAAGCTGTGTCTGAATATTCCTTTCTGCCAGGGGTTGTGTTTATGGACTTTTCCTATATTGGAACAGTTCATTAGTCATAGTTCCTAGATCTATTATTCTGTTAACTTGGCCAATATAATTATGTTATTCTAAATTCCTCTTTCATTGGTTTCATTTTCTCTTTTGTGTTTAAATAGATAGTGTTTTGCTTCACACAGAGGAGTTTGACCAGTCACATTGCATCTGGAACAGACACTTTACATTTGCTTTAAAATTAAAAAAAAAACATGGGAGCCTAGGTTAGCGCCTTTAAATATTTTTGAGGGGCTCTGGTGTGGACCATCTCACTAGACTCCCTCTCTTACTGAGTAACAGGCTGGAGGCTCTGAATGGGTTGTCCCTGTTCATCTCCAATAGTGGGCTGAATGGCTTCCCCATATTCCTGTGAAAACAGCATGAGATGCTGAATGAACTCTTGTTTAACTTTGGCAATGTGCAGTGTCCGGCAGTGTTGTTACATGAATATTACGGACACTTGAACAGCACAAGTCTCAATGGAGTCTGGATCCTGCTACACACGAACACAGACCAGTTCAGGAGCAGACGGGGGGCAAAATGTTCTGAACATTGTGAAATCTTCAGTGACCATCCCCACTTCTGATCTTATGGTGGGGAGGGTGGGCATGGGGAGACTTGATGAAGCAGCTGAAGATGTTTGTGAATGGGAAGCTACCCTGAGGATCTCGCACAGAGGTGACCCACAGGACGGAGATGATGAACATCTTTCTTTGTGCCATGTTTGACTCCAAACACTGGACAGTTTACTTTGATTCCCATTAAGTTCAGTTTTGTTAAGCTCCTTTATGACAAAAGAAGTCAACCACTGCCTTGATATCGGGACCAGTCATTTTTACCTGAACCCTTGTGACAACCTCTTTTGTTCATATTAATAGGCCAATGATATTGGAGCAGCAAGTGTTTCCTTCAAACAGAGGTATTTGAATGCCAGGATTTCTCTTCTCAAGAATGTTGGGGAGCAAGATGACTGAAAGTATTTGAAGAGGAGGTAGGTGGATATTGACATGTCAGAGAGTTGAGGGCTATGAAGAATTGGGTATGAAAGTGGATTTGAGATGAAGAGCAGATCAGTCATGATCTTAAAGAAGGGCAAGGCAGGCTTGGGGGGTGAACAACATGCCCCTGTTTCTGATGTTCTCACATTCTGTTATTGGAAAGTTAGTGGGTGTTATTTTTATGAATGTTCTGTTATTTAATGTTTCAGACAGGGAGCCCAGAGGATTTTGTGAACCATCTCTGGGTGAAGTATGGGATCTGTATTCACACTGAATCTGGGTCTACAACACCACCAACAAATGAAGTACAAGTTGCAGAGAGGGGAAGCTCTGTGAAGAGAGATGAGGGGCGTCTTTCATACTCAGCCTGGTTTTTCCAATTACATTTCCCAAATCACCTCGAACCGTGTGAGACAGTACTGAGGGGCTGAATGGTCTCCTGTGTTTCTGTGCAACAGGTTATAGGAGTAAGTAGCTTCCAACTGCTCCTGTCTATCAGGTTTGAGGGGCTGAATGAAACACAGGAACATGGGACTGAGGAGCAGGAGTGGGTCATTAGATACTTTGTGCCTTCTCCACCAGGCACTAAAATTGTAGCTGATCAGGTTGTGGTCTCAGCCCCACTTTCCTGTCTGCATCCCATTGTGCTTGACTCACTTCTTTGTCAAATATTTCAATCACGCAGCTTTCAATCTATGTGAACATAGAGACACGATAACCTTCAGCTGAAGAGTATTCCGACTTGAAAGGTCCTTTCAGAATTATTCATCATCCCTCTTATAGAATCAGAGAGTCATGCAGAACGGAAACAGGCCCTTTAGTCCAATCTGTTCACTCCGATCAGATATCAAATCTGATTTCGTCCCATTTGCCAGCAATTGGCCAAAATTCCACCTGTGATTGTATCCACTTTAACCACTTCCTCTGACTGCACTTTCCTTTCACACACCACTCTCTGTGTGAAATATTCTAAATCATTCGCCCTCTCGCCTTCAGCCTATGCCCTCTTGTTCCGGACTCCCCTATCCTTGGGAGCAGAACATGGCTGTTCAGAATATCCATGCCCCTGATGATTTTATAATGTTACCTCTCAACCTCTGACACTCCAGGAGGAAACACCTCAACGTAATCAGCCTCTCCTATACTCAATGCTCTGACTGATTAAGGCAAATGTGCCAAATGTGTTCAGCACCACTCTGTCTACCTGCGATTCACTGCTACAGCTAATCATGTACGTAAACATCAGAAAGTTAACATGATGGTAGTGGTAGCAGATAGGAGGACCAGTGATACATTGATCATTGCTGAAAATATGTTGCTGGAAAAGCGCAGCAGGTCAGGCAGCATCCAAGGTGACCTTTTAATTTTAGCCTGCTGGGCACACTTGCCTCATTCCTGAAGAAGGGCTCATGCCCGAAACGTCGATTCTACTACTTCTTGGATGCTGCCTGACCTGCTGCGCTTTTCCAGCAACACATTTTCAGCTCTGTTCTCCAGCATCTGCAGTCCTCACTTTCTCCTCATAGATTGATCATTATTGATATTAGATTGTGTTGGGAACATGAGCTTAACATTTCAGGAAATGAAATCAAATCAATGGGTTCAGAGTGGTTAATATACAAAACAACAGATAGCCCGGAGTGAGTTACAGACTGGAATCTAATCGAGGGGTTCGGGTGGTTAATATACAGAATACGAGATACCCCGGATTGAGTTACAATCTGGAATCTAATCAAGGAGTTCAGGGTGGTTTATATACGAATAACAGATACCCCGGAGTTAGTTATAGCCTGGAATCTAATAACAGGGTTCAGGGTGTTCTATATACAGAATAACAGATAGCCCAGAGTGAGTTACAGCCTGAAATCTAATCGACGAGTTCAGGGAATTTTAGATACAGAATAACAGAAAGGCCGGAGAGAGTTACAGCCTGGAATCTAATCGAGGGGTTCAGGGTCGTTTATATACAGAATAACAGATAGCCCGGAATGAGTTACAGACTGGAATGTAATCGAGGAGTTCAGGGTCGTTTATATACAGTACAACAGATAGTCCGGAGTGAGTTACAGTCTGGAATCTAATCGAGGGTTTCAGGGTGGCTTAAGTACAGAATAACAGTTGCCCTGGAGTGAGTTACAGCCTGGAATCTAATCGAGGGATATGTTAACCTTTTTACGCGTAATAACGTGTAACTGGAAGTGAGTCACAAAGTGTACTATTGGCCAAGTGGTTTCAAATCTTGACTCGCATAAACATAATGCAGTCACAAACTACACAACTTTACTGACTTCCAACTTTTCTAGTTTGAGGACTATCCTCCCCTGTTTTCCCCTTTCACTGAAGATACTAATATACCTTTTATACTGCACTGCCATTCTGGTTACAGTGCTGCCTATCTGTAACTGTGTCATTTATCTTCAATCCTGTTGAAAGATACTTAAACCAACAGACACACAAAGTTCCAGAAAGAGTAATGTTTAATTGCAGGTGCATTATTTTTTTTATTTGTAGACAACACACAATTTGAACCCACAGAAGGTCAGTGTGGAATTTGAGAAACCCTTCAATATGGGATGAGGCCTAACCAGACAGGATTCTGATCAAACGCTGCAAATCTACAATTCAGTGGCTGAGCTCCATCAGGTTTTGGATATTACGTTTCTCTCATATAGTAGGAGCTCGGAAAGTAAGGCAGACTTTACTGGAATGTCACATTCTCTCTCCGCGTTAACTGTAAACAGGTTCTGGGATTTGCATTTTAATCACCTTCAAAGAGCTGTCTCCATTCCCTATCTCTGCTAGCATCAATGAATGGAAATGGCTTTTGACACATTGCCCCCTCGCCCTTGCTGAAATTATTCCTGACACAAATCAGTCAGGCAGACATTTTAGATTTGTCCTCAGCCACCATTTTATATCAGCAAAACGATGACATTGAGTTTATAAATAAGGAAAAGCAAGAGAGACTGGCAACATCAATACAGTTTGAAAATATATGAAACATTGAACACGCAGACAGAATCACATACAAACAGACATACACAGACACACAGAGATACAGACACAGAGATACAGACACCTTCCAGGAGCTTCTCAATTTCCTATCTTGCAAGGGAATTCATGTTATGACGATGCATTTATGCAGGACAGTAAACAGCTTTTGAGACTTTCCCCATTGTGACAGAAATTCAGCCCCAATCTGAAACTTGGAGATATGTAACAGGACAGAAATGAAACAGCAGCTTTCTGTGTTCCTGCTCCCAATGTAACATTTGACCATTTAGTTTGTCTTGTCTTCAGTCTAACATTCAACAAGGATCACTAAACAGATCCAATAACAGATAACCCAGGAGTGAATTCCAGACTGGAATCTAATTGAGGGGTTTAGGATTTACATACAGCATATGAGATACCCAGGAGTGAGGGACAGACTGGAATCTAATCGAGAGGTTTGAGATGGTTTACATACAGAATAACAGATAACAAGGAGTGAGTCACAAAATCTCGGAGTCATACACTCATAGAGATGTACAGCAGGGAAACAGACCCTTTGGTCCAATCCGACCATGCTGACCAGATATCCTAACCTACTCCAGTCTCTTTTTCAAGCACTTGGCCCATCTCCCTTCAAACCTTCCCATTCATATACCCAATCGATCTGTATTTTAAATGTTGCAATTATACCAGCCTCCACCACTTCCTCTGACAGTTCATTCCATTCATGGACCACCCTCTGAGTGAACAAGTTTCCCCTTAGATCTCTTTCATATCTTTCCCCTTTCACATTAAACCTATGCCCTCTAGTTCTGGACACCCCACCCCAAGGAAAAGACTTTGTCTATTTATCCTATCCATGCCCGTCATGATTTTATAAACCTTGATAAGGTTTCCCCTCAGCATCTGATTCTCCAGGGAAAACAACCCCAGCCTATTCAACCTCTCCCAGTAGCTCAAATCCTCTAACACTGGCAACCTCCTTGTAAATCTTTTCTGATTATCTTATCCACCGGCCCCTCTACTCTCACGGAGCTACAAACCTGCACTTCAAAGTCTCTTTGTTCAGCAAATCTGCCTCGGAGCTGACCATTAAGTGTATAAATCCTGCTCAATTTTGCTTTCCCAAAATGCAGCACCTCGTGTTTATCGAAGTGGATGAAACATGCCAGTCACACATACATGGAAGTGAGTTACACGTTGGAATCTAAACGAGAGGGTTCTAGGTGATTCATATAATCCCGACATTGGGGAAACAAGCCCTTCAGGCCAACAAGACCACAGTGACCCTCAGAAGAATAACCCATCCATAGCCATTTCCCCACATTTACCATACACATCCCTGAACACTGTGGACAATTTTAACAGGGTTTGGATTGGATGGTTAATATACAGACTAACAGATACCCAGGAGTGTGATACAGACTGGAATCTAATCAAAAGATTGAGGTGTCTAATGTACAGAGTCCCTTAAAAATGGAAGTCAGTTACAGATTGGAATTTTATCAAGGGGATTCAGGACGATTATGAGTACAATAACAGATACCCCAGAGTTAGTTACAGACTGGAATCTAATCGAGAGTTTCAGGGTGGTTTCTATGCAGAATAACAGGTAGCCCGGAGTGAGTTATAGAGCCATAGAATCATAGAGATGTACAGCATGGAAACACACCCTTCGGTCCAACCTGTCCATGCCGACCAAATATCCCAACCCAATCTAGTTCCACCTGCCAGCACCTGGCCCATGTCTCTCCAAACCCTTCCTATTCATATGCTCATCGAAATTCCTCTTAAACGTTGCAATTGTACCAGCCTTCACCACTCCCTCTGGCAGCTCACTCCATACACGTACCACCTTCTGCGTGAAAAAGTTGCCCCTTAGGTCTCTTTCATGTCTTTCCACTCTCAAACTAAACCTATGCCCTCTAGTTCTGGAATCCCTGACCCCAGGGCAAACCTCGATAAGGTCACCCCTCAGCCACCGACACTCCAGGGAAAACAGACCCAGCCTGTTCAGCCTCTCCGTGTAGCTCAAATTCTCCAACCCTGGCAACATCCTTGTAAATATTTTCTGAACCCTTTCAAATTTCACAACATCTTTTCGAAAGGAAGGGGACCAGAATTGCACGCAATATTCCAAGAGTGACCTAACCATTGTCCTGTACAGCCACAAGATGACCTCCCAACTCCTGTACTCGGTACTCTGACCAATAAAGGAAAGCATACCAAAAGCCTTCTTCGCTATCCGATCTACCTGCGACTTCACTTTCAAGGAACTATGAACCTGTACTCCAAGATCTCTTTGTTCAGCAACACACCCGAGGACCTTACCATTAATTGTAGAAGTCCTGCAAAGATTTGCTTTCCCAAAATGCAACACCTTGCATTTATCTGATTTAAACTCCCTCTGCCACTTCTCAGTTCATTGGCCCATCTAGTCTATATCCTGTTGTAATTTGAGGAAACCCTCTTCGCTGTCCACTACACCTGCAATTTTGGTGTCATCTGCAAACTTACTAACTGTACCTCTTATGCTCGCATCCAAACCATTTATATAAATGACAAAAGGTAGAGGGCCCAACACTGATCCTTGTGGCAGTCCACTGGTCACAGGCCTCCAGTCTCAAAAACAACTCTCCACCACCACCCTCCGTCTTCTACCTTTGAGCTAGTTCTGTATCCAAATGGCTACTCTCCCTGTATTCCATGAGATCTAACCTTGCTAATCAGTCTCCCATGTGGAATCTTGTCGAACGCCTTCCTGAAGTTCATATGGATCACATCTACTGCTCTGCCCTCATCAATCTTCTGTGTTACTTCTTCAAAAAACTCAACCAAGTTTGTGAGACATGATGTCCCACTCACAAAGCCATGTTGACTATCCCGATCAGTCATTGCCATTCCAAATACATGTACATCCTGTCCCTCAGGATTCCCTCCACCAACATGTCCACCGCCGAGGTCAGGCTCACCTGGCTTAACTTTACCGCCCTTCTTAAATGGTGGCACCACGTTTGCCAACCTCCAGTCTTCCGGCATCTCACCTGAGACTATCGATGATACAAATAGCTCAGCAAGAGGCCCAGCAATCACTTCTCTCGCTTCCCACAGAGTTCTCGGGTCCACCTGATCAGGTCCTGGGGATTTATCCACCTCTAACCATTTCAAGACATCCAACACTTCCTCCTCTGTATATCTGGACATTTTGCAAAATGTCACCATCGATTTCCCTACAGTCTATATCTTCCATATCCTTTTCCACAGTAAATACTGATGCAAAATATTCATTTAATATCTCCCCCATTTTCTGTGGTTCCACACAAAGGCCGCCTTACTGATATTTGAGGGGCCGTATTCTCTCCCTAGTTACCCTTTGTCCTAAATATATTTGTAAAAGCACTTTGGATTCTCCTTAATTCTAATTGCCAAAGCTATCTCATGTCCGCGTTTTGCCTTCCTGATTTCCCACTTAAGTGTACTCCGACTTCCTTTATACTCTTCTAAGGATTCATTTGATCTAACCTGTCTATATCTGACATATGCTTCCTTCCTTTTCTGAACCAAACCCTCAATTTCTTTAGTCAGCTAGCATTCCCTATAACTACCAGCCTTCCCTTTCAACCATGACAGGAAGTTACAGCTTGGAATTGATTCGAGGTGTTCAGGGTACTTTTTATACAGAATAACAGATACCCCAGAGTGAGTTATAGACTGCAATGTAATCGAGGGGTTCAGGGAGCTTAGTATACAGAATAACAGATAGTCCGGGTTGAGTTACAGCCTGGTATCTAATCGAGGGGTTCAGGGTGGTTTATATACAGAATAACAGATACCCCAGAGTCAGTTACAGACTGGAATATAATCGAGGGAATCAGGGAGGTTAACATACATAACAACAGATATTCCGGAGTGTGTTGCAGCCTGGAATATAATCAAGGAGTTCAGGGTAGTTTATATACAGAATAACAGATAGCCCGGATTGAGTTACAGACTGGAATCTAATCGAGAGGTTCAGGGTGGGTTATATACAGAATAACAGATCGCCCAGATCAGCAGCTGGAAGACTGAACACAGCGGGGAAGATAGAGACTGTATGGTCTTGAGATTGTAACGTTTAATATCTGGGTTATTGGAACAGCATATTGTTTGCAGAGTTGGAGTCAGATAGTAAGTAGCTAAGACAAGACGGGCTTGGATTTATGAATAGTTGTTGTTTAGTGTTCACTATTAAAGTTAAGAAACAAACTTGATATTTTCTGTTTAAATAGTGGAATGTAGGAGATCTGTGTCACTCATATTTTAATAGGTTATGAGGTGAGGCGAACGTTTCTGGGTGTTTGGTTTTAATTAACAGAGAGGGTCGACTCCACCTTGTAAATGTCTATCCACGCTAACCCCATTTCCCCGCAGTTGGCCCATATCCTTCTTGTCCTTTCCTATCCACATATTTATCCAAATGCTTTTGAAATGTTGTTAATGTACCCCCTTCAATCACATCTGCTGGCAGCTCATCCAAGTACCAGCCATTTATGTAAATAAGTGGTCCCTCAGGTTCCCTTTTATTCCTGCCCTTTTAACGTTTAACTGACCCCCTCTCATCCTCGATTCTCTAAACTTTGGAAAAGACTGAGGACATTCACCCTATCCATATCCCTCATGATCTTGTACATCTCTATTAGGACTCCCTCAGTCTCCTATACACTAAAGAAAAGATCCGAGCTTGTCCAACCTCTCCCTGCAATTCAAACCATTGGGTCCTGGCAACGGCCTTGTAAATTTCTTCTGCGCTCTTTCTAATTTCATTACATCCTCCCTACAACAAGGTGACAAAACTGAACACAATACTCCAAGTGCAGCCTTACCAAAGTCTTGGGTAGCGGCAACATAAATTCCCAATGTCCTGCCTAACGGAGGCCAGTGTGCCAAAAGCCTTCTTCACTGCCCTGTCTACCTGTGACTCCACTCTCAGGGATCCGTGTACCTGAATTCCAAGGACTCTCTGCCCACTACACCCCTGAATAAGCTGAGTCTTTAATCTGTAGAGCTGTGAGAGACGAAGAAATGGTGATGCTGAAACACGAGGAGTGGCTGCGATCACTTATGTCCAAATCAGACATTGATAGGGTGAGAAATTCCATACTTTAACCAGGATTGATTGGTTTGATTTATTGTCACGTGTACCTCAGTAGAGGGAAATACTTTATTTATGAGCAGCGGAGGCCGATCATTGTAAGCATGGCCAGGCAGATCATAGGGTGGAAATAGGCTTGGACAGAGGAAGGCATACAGGATGCACTGAACAGGACGTGCACTAGACAAGATCAACAGGAACAAGATCACCATTATTTGAACTTAGAGTGTCCATTCATCAGTCTAACGTGGCTTTCCTAATTGTTTATATGCCTAAAGTAACTCTCTCCACGTTATTGTGCAATCGGCGTGTGAACCCGTAGTCAACGTCATGTTGTTCTCAATCCCAACAGCGGCCACAATACCTTCCATTTGAAACAGGTAGCCATTCCCACCAGCTTCCGCCCTACATAGAGAACACCAGGCTGTCTTCTCGGAGATGAAATATGTCTTCTTGAGACTTCACACAAGATATATGGTTTCCCTCCTCACCGCAAGAAAACCACGTTAAAATCCCACATGTGTATAATGAGCAAGGGACCCAGGAGGAACAACGTGGAGCAGTCTGTCTGTGCAGCCTCTGCTCTACTTGTTCATCATGTTAGAGCATCATTTAGGAGACACTTAAGACTGCCGATGCTGGAGATCAGAGAAGAGAGTCGATTGCAGGAAAAGCACAGCAGGTCAGGAAATATCCTTGAAGCAGGAGAATCGACGTTTTGGGCATAAACAAATCATCAGGAATCAGCATAAATTACCTCATTCTGCCCCCGTGTAAATGCATTGAGGTGGGAATGGCCTCCTACTGTTCCGTATAAGTGACTCAAGGGGCTGACTGGCTTCTTCCTCGTCCAATTGGATAGGGCCAAGGGCCTGACTGGGTTCCCCCGGTTCCTGTTTGACAGCTCAATGTACTGATCAGTGTGACAATGCTGCAGCTTTAAGAGGTTATTTTGTCCTGGTTTATTTTAAAAGAGAGATTGTTACAAAGTTAGCTAGTTCAGACCACTTGAGTAAACAGCGAGGGAGTCCTTAGGTTAATTTTAATACAACCTGAATGGGTGTGGCCAGCTCTCACAGATTAGGATCTCTGGATTTTGGTTTCTCAGTAACATCAAAAATTATAGGGTCTCCAAGAGTTGGAAGCGTCAGTGAATGTCTCCTGGTTGCGACTGTCTCTGAATTTTCTCTTGATGCTGCTTTTAATTCCTGGAATGGAGAAATATTTGTGACCTTCTGTGTCTGAATTTTCCTTTTTGCCAAGGGCTGTGTTTATGGGAATTTCCTATGTTGGAATAGTTCATTAGTAATAGATCCTAATTCTATTCTTCTGTTAAGCTGTCCAATAGAATTACGTTATTCTAAATTCCTCTTTCTTTGGTTTCATTTTCTCTTTTGTGTTTAAATAGATAGTGTTTTGCTTCACACAGGGGAGTTTGAATAGTCACATTGCATCTGGAACAGACACTTTACATTTGCTTTAAAATTAAAAAAAACATGAGAGTCTAGGTTAGCGCCTTTAAATATTTTTGAGGGGCTCTGGTGTGGTCCATCACACGAGACTCCTTCTCTTCCTGAGTAATAGGCAGGAGGCACTGAATGGGTTGTCCCTCTTCTTCTCCAATAGTGACAATGGGCTGAATGGCTTCCTCATATTCCTGTGAAACCAGCATTAGGTGCTGAATAAACTCTTATCTTACTGTGGCAATGCGCAGTGTCAGGCAGTGCTGTTACATGAATGCTACATACACTTTAAGAGCACAAGTCTCAATGGAGTCTGGGTCTTGCTGCACATGGTCACAGACCAGCTCAGGAGCTGACGGGGGGACAAAACATTCTGAACATTGTGGAATCTTCAAAGAACATCCGCACTTCTGATCTTATGGTGGGGAGGGTGGGGGTGGGGAGACATTGATGAAGCAGCTGAAAATGTTTGTGAAGAGGAAGCTACTCTGAGGATCTCCCACAGACGTGACCCAGGACTAAGATGATGAACATCTTCCTTTGTGCCAAATTCGACACCAAAAAATGGAGATTTTACTCTGATTCCCATTAGGTCCAGCTCCTTGATGTCAACAGAAGTCAACCATTGCTTTGATAACAGGGCCAGTCATTTTTGCCTGAACCCTTGTGTCAACCTCTTTTGTTCACATCAATAGGACATGGTATAGGAGCAGCAAGTGTTTTCTTCAAACGGGTGGTATTGAATATCAGGATTTCTCTTCTCAAGAGTGTTCGGGGAGCTAGATGACTGAAAGCATTTGAAGAGGAAATAGATGGATATTTACCTGTCAGAGAGTTGAGGGCTATGAGGAATTGAGTATGAAAGAGGATTTGAGGCCAAGAGCAGATCAGCCATGATCTTAGTGAAGGGAAAGGCAGGCTTGAGGAGTGAACGACATGCCCCTGTTTCTGATGTACTCACATTCTGTTATTGGAAAGTTAGTGGGTGTTATTTTTATGAATATTCTGGTATTGCATGTTGCAGTCAGGGAGACCAAATGATTTTGTGAGCCATCTCTGGGTGAGGTATGTGAGCTGTATTCACAGTGAATCTCGGTCTACAACACGACCAACAAATGAAGCACAAGCTGCAGACAGGGGAAGCTTTCTAAAGAGAGATGAGGGGCCTCTTTCATACCCAGCCTGGATTTTCCAATTACATTTCGCAAATCACCTCAAAGCGTATGTGACAGTCTTGAGAGGCTGAATGGTCTCCTCTGTTTCTGTGCACCAGTTTATAGGAGTAATTGGCCTCCAAATGTTCCTGTCTATAAAGTTTGGGGGGCTGAATGGAACACAGAAACATGGGACTGAGGAGCAGGAGTGGGTCATTAGATACTTTGAGCCTTCTCGACCAGGTAGTAAGATTGTGGCTGATCAGGTTGGGGCCTCAGCCCCACTTTCCTCTCTGCATCCCATTATGCATGATTCACTTCTTTGTCAAATATTTAACTAACGCAGATTTCAATCAATGTAAACATAGAGGCATGATAAACTTCCAGAGAAGAGAAGTACGACTTGAAAGGACCTTACAGAATTTTTCATCATCCCATGCAGAACGGAAACAGACCCATTAGTCCAATCTGTTGACTCCTGTGCAGGATAGGGGACTCTGCAACCCCCCATCAGGCACTCTGCTTCCCTTCCCAAGAACAAAGACACGGAGGAGTTCGTCCAAAACTATTTATTCAATTCTGCAGAACCGGGTGTTACCTCAATGGCTTCCCACGAGGCACACACACAGATTGTAATCCCCGCACGTTATATACATGTAGGAGTGGGCGGGGCCTTCTACTGTCTCAGCCAATGAGTGTTAAAGTTCCCCATTGTCCTCCTGATGGATGAGATTATTTGGTTATTCACCCAGCCAATCAGTGTTCGAGTTCCCCGCTTCTCCCTTATATGGATGATGACGTACAGCCGTGGTTGTGGGAGGTCCCTCAGCCACGAGGAAAGCTGTTTCCATTGTTCCATTCATGAAAATCTGGGGGAGTGTCTG
>NC_057717.1:31046005-31064137 GCF_004010195.1 Chiloscyllium plagiosum | reverse complement strand
GGTTACAGTGCTACCTATCGCTCACTGTCTCATTTATCTTCAATCCTTTTGACAGATACTTAAACCAACAGACACACAAAGTTCCAGAAAGAGTATTGTTTAATTGCAAGTGCATTATTTTCTTTTATTTGTAGACAACACACAATTTGAACCCACAGAAGATCATGTGAATTTTGAGGAACCCTTCAATTTGGGATGAGCCCTAGCCAGGCAGGATTCTGATCCAATGCTGCAAACCTACAATTCAGTGGCTTAGCTCTATCAGGTTTTGGATATTATGTTTCTCTCATATATTAGGAGCTCGGAAAGTAAGGCAGACCTTACTGGAATGTCACATCATCTCTCCGCATTCACTGTAAACACGTTCTGGGATTTGCATTTTAATCACCTTCAAAGAGCTGTCTCCATTTCCTATCTCTGCGAGCATCAATGAAATGAAATGGCTTTGGACACACTGCCCCCTCACCCTTGCTGAAAGTATTCCTGACGCAAATCAGTCAGGCAGACATTGTATATTTGTCCTCAGCCGCCATGTTATATCAGCAAAACGATGACATTGAGTTTATAAATAAAAGCAAGAGAGACTGGCAACATCAATACAGTTTGAAAATATATGAAACATTGAACACGCAGACAGAATTACATACAAACAGACATACACAGACACACAGAGATACAGACATAGATGTACAGACACCTTCCAGGAGCTTCTCAATTTCCTATCTTGCAAGAGAATTCATGTTATGACGATGCATTTATGTAGGACAGTAAACAGCTTTTGAGACTTTCCCCATTGTGACAGAAATTCAGCCCCAATCTGAAACTTGGAGATATGTAACAGAACAGAAATGAACCAGCAGCATTCTGTGTTCCTGCTCCCAATGTAACATTTGACCATTTAGTTTATCTTGTCTTCAGTTTAACATTCAACAAGGATCACTTTACAGATCCAATAACAGATAACCCAGGAGTGGGTTCCAGTCTGGAATCTAATTCAGGGGTTTAGGATTTACATACAGCATATGAGATACCCAGGAGTGAGGGACAGAGTGGAATCTAATCGAGAGGTTTGAGGTGGTTCACATACAGGATGACAGAAAGCAAGTAGTGAGTCACAAATTCGCGGAGTCATACAGTCATAGAGATGTACAGCATGGAAAGAGACACTTTGGTCCAATTCGACCATGACGACCAGATAGCCTCGTCTATTTTTCAAGCACTTGGCCCATCTCCCTCCAAACCTTCCCATTCATATACACATCGAGCTGTATTTTAAATGTTGCAATTATACCAGCCTCCACCACTTACTCTGATAGTTCATTCCATTCATGTACCACCCTCCGAGTGAACAAGTTTCCACTTAGGTCTCTTTCATATCTTTCCCCTCTCACACTAAACCTATGCCCTCTAGTTCTGGACTCCCCACCCCAAGGAAAAGACTTTGTCCATTTATCCTATCCATGCCCGTCATGATTTCGTAAACCTTGATAAGTTTTCCCCTCAGCCTCTGATGCTCCAGGGAAAACAAACCTAGCCTATTCAGCCTCTCCCAGTAGCTCAAATCCTCTAACACTGGCAACCTCCTTGTAAATCTTTTCTGAACCATTTCAAGTTTCACAACATTCTTCCGATAGGAAGGAGACCAGAATTGCAAGCCATATTCCAACAGTGGCCTAACCTATGTCCAGTCCAGCCACAACATAACCTCTCAATGCCTATACTCAAAACTCTGACCAATAAAGAAACCATACCAAACGCTGCCTTCATTATCTTATCCACCTGCCACTCTACTTTCAAGGAGCTACGAACCTGCATTTCAAAGTCTCTTTGTTCAGCAACTCTTCCTCAGACTTGACCATTAAGTGGATGAGTGCTGCTCAAATTTGCTTTCCCAAAATGCAGCACCTCGTGTTTATCGAAGTGGAATAAAATTGAAGGTTTTGGGGTGTTTTTGAAACATGCCAGTCGCATATACATGGAAGTGAGTTATACGTTGGAATCTAAACGAGAGGATTCCAAGTGATTCATATAATCCCGATAGTGGGGAAACAAGCCCTTCAGCCCAACAAGACCGCACTGACCCTCAGAAGAATAACCCATCCAGAGCCATTTCCCCACATTTACCCCTGACTAATGCACCTCACATACACATCCTTGAACACTGTGTACAATTTTAACAGGGTTTGGAGTGGATGGTTAATATACAGACTAACAGATATCCAGGAGTGTGATACAGACTGGAATCTACTCAAAGGATTGAGGTGGCTAATGTACAGAGTCCCTTAAAAATGGAAGTCAGTTACAGAGTGGACATTTATCAAGGGGATTCAGGACGATTATGAGTACAATAAGAGATACCCCAGAGTTAGTTACAGACTGGAATCTAATCGAGAGTTTCAGGGAGGTTTCCATGCAGAATAACAGGTAGCCCGGAGTGAGTTATAGAGTCATATAATCATAGAGATGTACATCTTGGAAACACACCCTTCGGTCCAACCTGTCCATGCCTATCCCAATCCAATCTAGTTCCACCTGCCAGCACCTGGCCCATGTCTCTCCAAGCCCTTCCTATTCATATGTCACCGAACTTCCTCTTAAACGTTGCAATTGTACCAGCCTCCAACACTTGCTCTGGCAACTGGCTCCATGCACGACCTATCTTCTGCGTGAAAAAGTTGCCCCTTCGGTCTCTTTCATGTCTTTCCACTCTCAAACTAAACCTATGCCCTCTAGTTCTGGATTCCCTTATCCCAGGGTAACCTCGATAAGGTCACCCCTCAGCCACCGACACTCCAGGGAAAACAGCCCCAGCCTGTTCAGCCTCTCCCTGTAGCTCAAATCCTCCAACCCTGGCAACATCTTTGTAAATCTTTTCTTAACCCTTTCAAGTCTCACAACATCTTTTCCATACGAAGGGGACCAGAATTGCACGCAATATTCCAAGACTGACCGAACCAATGTCCTGTACAGACGCAAGATGACCTCCCAACTCCTATACTCGGTACTCTGACCAATAAAGCAAAGCATACCAAACGCCTTCTTCGCTATCCGATCCACCCGCGACCTCACTTTCAAGGAACTATGAACCTGTACTCCAAGATCTCTTTGTCCAGCAATACACCATAGGACCTTACCATTAAATGTAGATGTCCTGCAAAGATTTGCTTTCCCAAAATGCAACACCTTGCATTTATCTGATTTAAACTCAATCTGCCACTTCTCAGCTCATTGGCCCATCTGGTCCAGATCCTGTTGTAATCTGAGGAAAACCTCTTCGCTGTCCACTGCACCTGTAATTTTGGTGTCATCTGCAAACTTTCTAACTTATGTTCGCATCCAAACCATTTATATAAATGACAAAAGGTAGAGGGCCCAACACTGATCCTTGTGGCAGTCCACTGGTTACAGGCCTCCAGTCTCAAAAACAACCCTCCAACACCACCCTCTGTCTTCTACCTTTGAGCCAGATCTGTATCCAAATGCCTACTCTCCCTGTATTCCATGAGATTTAACGTTGCTAATCAGTCGCCCATGGGAAATCTTGCCGAACGCCTTACTGAAGTTCCTATGGATCACATCTACTGCTCTGCCCTATTCAATCATCTGTGTTACTTCCAAAAAAAACTCAATCAAGTTTGTGAGAAATTATTTCCCACGCACAAAGCCATATTGACTATCCTGAATCAGTCGTTGCCATTCCAAATACATGTACATCCTGCCCCTCAGGATTCCCTCCAACAACATGTCCACCGCCGAGGTCAGGCTCACCTGGCTTGACTTTACCGCCCTTCTTAAACAGTGGCACCACGTTTGCCAAACTCACGTCTTCCGGCATCTCACCTGCGACTATCGATGATACAAATATCTCAGCAAGAGGCAAAGCACTTCTCTCGCTTCCCATAGAGTTCTCGGGTGCACCTGATCACGTCCTGGCGATTTGTCCACCTCTAACCATCTCAAGACTTCCAAAACTTCCTCCTCTGTATATCTGGGCATTTTGCAAAATGTCACCAACAATTTCCCTGCAGTCTATATCTTCCAAATCCTTTTCCACAGTAAATACTGATGCAACATATTCATTTAATATCCTCCCCATTTTCTGTGGCTCAACACAAAGGCCGCCTTTCTGATCTTTGAGGGGCAGTATTCTCTCCCTCGTTACCCTTTGTCCTAAATATATTTGTAAAACCACTTTGGATTCTCCTTAATTCTAATTGCCAAAGCTATCACATGTCCGCGTTTTGCCTTCCTGATATCCCTCTTAAGTGTACTCCAACTTCCTTTTTCCTCTTCTAAGGATTCATTTGATCTAACCTGTCTATACCTGGCATATGCTTCCTTCCTTTTCTGAACCAAACCCTCAATTTCTTTAATCAGCTAGCATTCCCTATAACTACCAGCCGTACCTTTCAACCCTGACCGGAAGGTATAGCCTGGAATTGAATAGAAGTGTTCAGGGTATATTTTATACAAAATAACAGATACCCCAGAGTGAGTTACAGACTGGAATCTAGTCGAGGGGTTCAGGGAGCTTAGTATACAGAATAACAAATAGTCCGGGGTGAGTTACAGCCTGGAATCTAATCGAGGGGTTCAGGGTGGTTTATATACAGAATAACAGATATTCCGGCGTGTGTTGCAGCCTGGAATATAATCAAGGAGTTCAGGGTAGTTTATATACAGAAGAATAGATACTCCGGAGGGAGTTACAGCCTGGAATCTAATCTAGGTGTTCAGGCTTGTTTATATACAGAATAACAGATAGCCCAGATCAGCAGCTGGAAGACTGAACACAGCCGGGAAGATAGAGACTGTATTGTCTTGAGATTGTAACGTTTAATATCTGGGTTATTGGAACAGCATATTTTTTACAGAGTTGGAGTCATATGGTAAGTAGCTCAGACAAGACGGCCTTGGATTTGTGAATAGTTGTTGTTTAGTGTTCACTACTGAAGTTAAGAAACTAACTTGATATTTTTTGTTTAAATCGTGGAATGTCGGAGATCGGTGTCACTTATATTTTAACAGATTATGAGGTGAGGCGAACGTTTCTGAGTGCTTGGTTTACATTAACAGAGAGGTTCGGCACCATCTTGTAAATGTCTCTTCACGCTAACCCCATTTCCCCGCAGTTGGCCCATATCCTTCTTTTCCTTTCCTGTCCACATTTTTATACAAATGCTTTTGAAATGTTGTTAATGTACCCCCTTCAACCACATCTTCTGGCAGCTCATCCAAGTACCAGCCATTTATGTAAATAAATGGTCCGTCAGGTTCCCTTTTTTTCCTTCCCTTTTCACCTGTAACTGACTCTAAACGTTGGAAAAGACTGAGGGCATTCACCCTATCCATATCCCTCATGATCTTGTACAGCTCTATTAGGACTCCCTCAGTCTCCTATACACTAAAAAAAATCCGAACTTTCCAACCTCTCCCTAAAACTCAAACCATTGGGTCCTGGCAATGTCCTTGTAAGTTTCTTCTGGGTTCTTTCTAATGTAATTACATCCTCCCTATAACAAGGTGACAAAACTGAACACAATACTCCAAGTGCAGCCTAACCAAAGTCTTGGGTAACTGCAAAGTCTTGGGAGGCCAGTGTGCCAAAAGCCTTCTTCACTGCCCTGTCTACCAGTGACTCCACTCGCAGGGAACCGAACACCTGAATTCCAAGATCTCTCTACCCACTACACCCCTTAAGGCCCGCCTATTCACCGTGAAACTCCTGTCTTGATTTGAGATTCCAAAATGCAAGACCTCACACATTTATATTAAATTCCGTTTGCCATTTATCGGCCCACTTCCCCAACTGATTAAGGTTCTGCTGCAATTTCTGATAGAACTTCCTCACTGACCATGCTCCCAATTACTTTAGTGTCTTCTGCAAACTTACTAATCATACCTTGTACATTCTCAACCAAATCATAGATAACAAAAAGCCAAGGACCCAACCTCCATTCTGACAAGCATCCTCCCACTAAACCCTCTGCTTCCTATCAACAAGCCAACTGTGTATCCAATTGGCCAGTTCCCCCAGTATTCTACGTGATGGAAACTTCCCGAGCAGCCTGCCATGTGGAACCTTATCAAAGGCCTTACTGAAATCCATAGAGACTACGTTTACCGCTCTGCCCTCATCAACCTTTTTGGTCACTTCACCAAAGGACTCTAAGAAATTTGGCAAGCATGATCTCCCACTAACAATTTTATGCTGACCGGTCTGAATCAATCCCTGTGTAAGTAATGGGTGCAATCAAGGGTATACTGTGCTTCATTGTAAGATGATTCGAGTACATAAGTAAAGCCACCTTCCTGCTGTTGTAGAGCCTTGCTGAGAGAGCATGAGTGGCACTCTCTACAGATTTGATCTCCTTTGTAAGGAATGATCTCCTTACCACAGACACGGGTCATGGTAACATGAAGATAGAGTGAATAAGCTGAGTGTTTAATCTGTAGAGCTGTGAGAGACGAAGAAATTGTGATGCTGAAACACGAGGAGTGGCAGCGATCACTTATTTCCAAAAGAGTCATTGATAGGGTGAGAATTCCATCCTTTAACCAGGATGGATTGTTTTGATTTATTGTCACGTGTATCTCAGTACAGGGAAACACTTTATTTATGAGTAGCGGGGGAAGATCATAGTGAACATGGCCAGGCAGATCATAGGGTGGAAATAGACTTGGACAGAGTAAGACAACAGGACGTGCTCTGGACAAGATCAACATGAACAAGAACACCATTGTTTGAACTGAGAGAGTCCATTCATCAGTCTAACGTGACTTTCCTTATAGTTTACATGCCTAAATCAACTCTCTCCACGTTATTGTGCAGTCGGCATGTGAACCCGTACTCAACGTCATGTTGTTCACAATCCCCAACTGCAGCCACAATACCTTCCATCTGAAACAGGGAGCCATTTCCACCAGCTTTCGCCCGACATAGAGAACACCAGGCTGTCTTGTAAGAGATGAAAGATGCCTTCTTGAGACTTCACACAAGACATATGTCTTCCCTCCTCACCGCATGAAAACCATGTTAAAGTCCCACATGTGTATAATGAGCAACGGACCCAGGAGGAACAACGTGGCGCAGTCGGTTTGTGCAGCCTCTGCTCCACTTGAACATCATGTTAGAGCATCATTTAGGAGACACTTAAGACTGCCAATGCTGGAGATCAGAGTAGAGAGTGGATTGCAGGAAAAGCACAGCAGGTCAGGCAATATCCTTGAAGCAGGAAAATCGACGTTTTGGGCATAAACAAATCATCAGGAATCAGCATAAATTACCTCATTCTGCCCCCGTGTAAGTGCATTGAGTTGAGAATGGCCTCCTCCTGTTCCTGTATAAGTGACTCAAGGGACTGACTGGCTTCTTCCTCGTCCAATTGGACGGGGCCAAGGGCCTTACTGGGTTCCCCCTGGTTCCTGTTTGACAACTCAATGTACTGACCAGTGTGAAAATGCTGCAGCTTTAAGAGGTTATTTTGTCCTGGTTTCTTTTAAGAGAGAGATTGAACGATCGTTACCAAGCTGGCTAGTTCAGGCCACTTGCGTAAACAGCGAGGGAGTCCTTAGGTTAATTTTATTGCAGCCTGAATGGGTGTGGCCAGCTCTCACAGATTAGGATCACTGGGTTTTGGTTTCTCAGTAACATCAAAAATTATAGGGGTCTCCAAGAGTTGGAAGGGCCAGTTGCTACTCTCTCTGAATTTTGTCTTGATGCTGTTTTTAATTCCTGGAATGGAGAAATATTTGTGACATTCTGTGTCTGAATTTTCCTTTTTGCCAACGGCTGTGTTATGGGATTTTCCTATATTGGAATAGTTCATTAGTAATAGCTCCTAATTCTATTTTTCTGTTCAGCTGTCCAATAGAATTACGATATTCAAAATTCCTAGTTCTGTGGTTTTATTTCTTCTTTCGTGTTGAAATAGATGGTATTTTGCTTCACACTGCATCTGGAACAGAAAAATTACATTTCCTTTAAAATAATAAAACATTAGAGACTACGCTATTGCCATCAAATATTTTCGAGGGGCTCTGGTGTGGTCCATCACACTCGACTCCTTCTCTTCCTGAGTAATGGGCTGGAGGCACTGAATGGGTTGTCCCTCTTCTTCCCCAATTGTGTCAATGGACTGAATGGCTTCCCCATATTCCTGTTAAACCAGCGTGAGGTACTGAATGAACTCTTATTTTACTGTGGCAATGCGCAGTGTCAGGCAGTGCTGATACATGAATGTTACAGACACTTTAACAGCACAAGTCTCAATGGAGTCTGCATCTTGCTGCACATGTTCACAGACCAGCTCAGGAGCTGACGGGGGGACAAAACATTCTGAACATTGTGGAATCTTCAAAGACCATTCCCACATCTAATTTTATGGTTGGGAGGGTGGGGGTGGGGAGGCATTGATGAAGCAGCTGAAAATGTTTGTGAAGAGGAAGTTACTCTAAAGATGTCCCACAGAAGTGACCCAGGACTAAAGTGATGAACATCTTCCTGTGTGCAATGTTTGACACCAAACACTGGAGATTTTACTCTGGTTCCCATTAAGTCCAGCTCCTTGATGTCAACAGAAGTCAAAAATTGCCTTGATATCAGGGCCAGTCATTTTTACCTGAACCCTAGAACTCTTTTGTTCACATCAATAGGCCATGGTATAGGACCCGCAAGTGTTTTCTTCAAACAGGTGGTATTGAAGGTCAGGATTTCTCTTCTCAAGAATGTTCGGGGAGCTAGATGATTGAAAGCATTTGAAGAGGAAATATAAGGATATTGATCTGTCAGGAGTGGAGGGTTATGAAGAATTGGTTATGAAAGTGGAGTTGAGGCCAGGAGCAGATCAGCCATGATCTTTGTGAAGGCCAAGGCAGGCTTTGGGAGTGAACGACATGCCCCTGTTTCTGATATTCTCACATTCTGTTATTGGAACGTTAGTGGGTGTTATTTTTATGACTGTTCTGATATTGCATATTGCAGTCAGGGAGACGAAATGATTCTGTTAGCCATCTCTGGGTGAGGTATATGAGCTGTATTCACAGTGAATCTGGGTCTGCAACAAGACCAAAAAAGGATGCACAAGCGGCAGATAGGGGAAACTCTGTAGAGCAAGATGAGGTGCTTCTTTCATACCCAGCCTGGATTTTCCAATTACATTTCCCAAGTCACCTCAAAGCGTGTGTGACAGTCTTGAGAGGCTGAATGGTCTCCAATGTTTGTGTGCACCAGGTTATAGGAGTAAGTGGCCTCCAACTGTTCTTGTCTAGCAGGTTTGAGGGACTGAAGGGAACACAGAAACATGGGACTGAGGAACAGGTGCGGGTCATTAGATACTTTGAGCCTTCTCTACCAGGTAGTAAGATTGTGGCTGATCAGGTTGTGGTCTCAGCCCCACTTTCCTCTCTGCATCCCATTATGTATGATTCACTTCTTTGTCAAATATTTAACTAACGCAGCTTTCAATCAATGTGAACATAGAGGCACGATAAACTTCCAGGGAAGAGAAGTACGACTTGAAACGATCTTACAGAATTTTTTCATCATCCCTCTTATAAAATCAGAGAGTCATGCAAAACGGAAACAGACCCGTTAGTCCAATCTTTTGACTCCGATCAGATATCAAATCTGAAGAAGGGCTTATGCCCGAAACGTCGATTCTCCTGTTCCCTGGATGCTGCCTGACCTGCTGCGCTTTTCATGCAACACATTTTCAGCTATAATAAATCCACACCAAGCTGAAAGCGGGCACTTAAAATACGACCCAAAATCTGGGTTTGGTAGTTGTGGTGGGTAGTGTCCCTGTCTCTGAGCCAAAGGTCTGGACTTGATTCCAATTCCTCAACTTGTGTGGTAGTGTTCATAGCTCTGGACGAGAAGGCCTGGATTAAAGTCCTGCCTGTTGCAGAGGTATGCAACAGCATGTCAGAACAGGCTGATGAACAAACACACAGGAGAATACTGTTACAGCTTTATGGGATTCCTGAGTGATGCTACCTCCGGGCACTCTGGTCCAGGTTTTTAAGCTCACAGAAGTGTCACACGATACATTGGTACAAACTGATTAAAATGGATTTAGAATTGTGACTTGATGGAGAAGGAAGAGGTGTCAGTATTGCATTTCAGAACTTTGGTCCAGGATGACTGAAAGTACAGCCATTCGTGTTGATTGGAGTCACATTTCGCAGCAGTAAAGGTGTTTCAAAACCGAACGATTATGGATAGGGTGAGTAGTCAGGGTCTTTCCCCAGGTTAGCGGCGTCCCAAACTAGATAACATTGGTTGAAAGTGAGAGGGAAAAGGTTTTGATGAGGCCGAAAGGGCACTTTTTCACACAGTGCGTGGTGGGCGTATGGAATGAGCTGCAAGAGGAAGTGGTGGAGGATGGTACAACTACAAAATGTAAAAGGCATCTGGATGCTAACAGACCTGCCGAGCTTTTCCAGCTCGGAGGCAGTGAGCTTTAAGGAGAGGCCGGATCAGCTGGGACTTTTTTCACTGAAGAGGATGAGATTAAGCAGTAACTTTACAGAGGTTGGTAAAATAATGAGGGTTAAAGAAACACTGAAGGGCTGATATCTTTTCTCTAGAGTTGGGGATTCAAAACTGAGGGATATTTTAAAGTGCGAGGAAAAAAGATTCACAAAAGTGATGAGAGGTAATTATGTTCGACAGAAGCTGGCTTGTGTGTGGAATGCACTTCCAGAGGAAGTTGTGAAAGCAGGGACAGTTACTCCGTTTAAAGGACATTTCGATCAGTCCATGGATAAGACATCAGTTTGGATGGTGCTGTGAGCAGCGACCCTCTCCCTCCCTCTCCCCTTCTCTGAATGTATCCCTGTTGGTTTTCACCCTCTGCCAATGCCTGTGCAGTGGCGTGGGGAGGCCAGCAGAGGGTGGCATTGCATCACTTTAAGCACCACAGAGACTGCCAGACCTGCCACACACAGAGACACACAGATAAACATCCAACAATTGTTAGGACACCCATAGAGATGATCTGGTAATTTAAACTAAACATAAAGAATTGTTCAATTTGCCTTGTAAGCTGATAAAATATGAGTGACAGAGAACTCCAAAATTCCCCTGTTTAAACAAAAATATCAATTTATTTTTTTCACTCTGAAAGTGAACATTTTACATCAACTATTCACAACTCTGGGACCCTATTTCTCTTAACTGCTTATTAACCGTCTCCAACTCTACAGCAATATACTGTTTCAAAAAGACACTTACTAAAATTGCATCAAAGTAATTTCAAAACCACGCAGCGGCTGTTGTATCATCTGGCATCACATCAATATCCCTTTTTTCCCATCTTTCCTGGAAGACAGGCTCATGTTACAGGATGTTATCGAAGTGTCAACATTTCAGCATTCTGAAACCTGGAAACACATTCTTCCATGACACTGTCCCTCAGTCTCCACCTCTCTGTCTATACCGCAAACCCCTCCATATGGTGATATTTAAACTGTTACCGGCGCCATCTCTCTCTGGCAGTGATGTTCACACCCACAGCCCCACGCCCCCGCCCACTTTGTCAGGGCAACAATGGAGATATGGAGCTGCAAATGGATGGGAGATGCACATCCTGTCCCTTCCAGCATGGGATGCAAGTTTCCCCACACTGGGCAGGGATCTAACACAGTGTTACAGAACAATGCACTCGGGTGGGATGCACAATCGTACATGCTGGGAGGGTAACTGTTCCTGGGTTACAGATCAATGCAATATGTTGGGGTGCACAGTCCTACATGCTGGGAGGGTAAGTTTTCCTCGTGTACAGATCAAAGCACTGGGCATGTGTACACAGTCCTACATGCTGGGAGGGTAACTGTTCCTGGTTTACAGACCAATGCACTGGGGTGGTGTGCACAGTCCTACATGCTGGGAGGATTACTGCTCCTGGTTTACAGATTAATTCACGGGTGATCACTGCAGAGGTCGCTCTGCTGGTCAGACTATCTGGTTGATGCTTATAGATAATGCACTGATGTGGTTTGCATAGTTCCTTATGCTGGATGGATATTTGTTTCAGGTTCACACATTAGTGCCCTGCTGTGGTCTCCACAGCTCCTCGTGCTGGACAGATATCCAGTTCGCGTTTATAGATCAATGCACTGCTGTGGTCTCCACAGCTCACCGTGCTGGACAGATATGTAGTGCAGGTTTATAGATCAATGCACTGCTGTGTTCTCCACAGCTCCCCGTGCTGGACAGATATCTCGTGTAAGTTTATAGATCAATGCATTGCCTTAGTCTGCACTTCTCCCGGTGCTGGACAGATATCGAGTCTGGTTTTATAGATCAATGCACGGGTGTGGTCTGCATTGCATCCCATGCTGAATACTTGCTGTTGGAACACCTCGATCCAGGCAACATCATGAGGTGTAGAATTTGATGTTTCGGGTGTGGCCCTCCTTCAGGACTCTTACAGAACGGTAACAGCAGAAATATCGACCTCTCTACCTCCTGATGGTGTCTGGATTACTGCGTTCTCCCAGATGCCTGCCTGTCTGCATGGGACTCCAGCATCTGCAGCTTTTCTGTCT
The DNA here is from genome assembly GCF_004010195.1 of Chiloscyllium plagiosum. Classification (NCBI taxonomy): domain Eukaryota; kingdom Metazoa; phylum Chordata; class Chondrichthyes; order Orectolobiformes; family Hemiscylliidae; genus Chiloscyllium; species Chiloscyllium plagiosum. Next base: position 31,051,585 of record NC_057717.1, on the reverse strand, counting down.
CTCTCTAGCTTCCCAAACTTGACGGATGTCTAGTCTGCGTTTAAAGATAAGTACTATGACATTATCTGTGCAGTGTTTCACTCTGGACAGATTGCCTGGATTGTATTGATCAGTGCAATAGATGAATCTGGACAGATTGCTGGGTTGTACTGAGCAGTACATTGGCCGGGTCTGCACAATATTGCACGGTGAACAGATATCTCCTCTGGGTTGATGGTGTCTGGGCTGGTTCTGGGAGGTGGATTGAGAATGTGGTGTTTCGAACCATTTCAACTGATCTGGCAATGCTTTTAGTTCCCATTCCTGTGATTGGACCCTAAATCTCTTTCCCCATTAATATTACAGTGTGTCCAGGTAAAGTACGTCATGTTGGTGTGGTGGATAGTGGGGAAAGGGGATGGACAGGTCAAGGTGTTCTATTGCTGGTATTCCCCGGAATGTTCTATACCCAACATTCTATAACTACCATCTCCGGAAAGTTCTGTCCCTGACATTCTATAACTGATATTCCCCGGAACGTTCTGTCCCTGACATTCTGTAATTGACATTTCCCAGAACGTTCTGTCTCCGACATTCTATAACTGACATTTCCCAGAACGTTCTGACCGCGACATTCTATAACTGACATTCCCCAGAATGTTCTGTCCCTGGCATTCTATAACTGACATTCCCCGGAACGTTCTGTCCCTGACATTCCATAACTGACATTCCCCAGAACATGCTGTCCCCGACATTTTATAACGGACATTCCCCGGAACATTCTGCACCTGATATTTAATAACTGACGTTCCCCAGAACATTCTGTCCCCGAGATTCTATAACTGACATTTCCCGGACCGTTCTGTCACTGACATTCCATAATTGCCATTCCCTGGAACGTTCTGTCCCCAACATCCTATAACTGACGTTCCCCGGAAATTTCTGTCCCAGACAATCTATAACTGACGTTCCCTGGAACGTTCTGTTCCTGACATTCCATAACTGACGTTCCCCAGAACATTCTGTTCCCGACATTCTATAATTGACATTACTCGGAACGTTCTGTCCCCGACTTTCTATAACTGACATTTGCGGAATGTTCTGTCCCTGACATTCCAAAACTGACATTCCCTGGAACGTTCTGTCCCTGACATTGTTTGTGACCGGCCTGACGTCAGTGAATTGAACAAATGATAAGGTCCCGAGGGAAGAGATCCCATTCCATGAAGAAGCAGACACTGTTCCGAAGGCCCCTCAGGAAGTTAAACGGGTGAATATGTTTTCCCTGCGTTTACATTTCTTCACGACACGGGACCGACCATAAATTAGACCAAAATACAGGAATTCCCAAACTCCGCTTGTCTTCAGGAAACTGGGAGAGAATCCTTCAGGACAGCAACGTTTCCACCCTCCGTATTAGGAACTGGGAAGGAGTGACCTGTGTCTACTCTCGAGTGATCGAGTGTGTGGGCATATTCTGGAAACCATCTGCCCTTATGGATGTGTCTCTGTGTGTATGGGGAGGGAGGGTTTCTTGTGGTTTATGTCTCATTTTGTCCGAAATTCCGACCTTGCCATTTATTATTCCATCGCCAATTATTTGAATAAATCCCTGAATACAGGGACACATTTGAAAATCTCACTGTGTCCCCGATCAAACGGGTCCCTTTGCCTCCAGGCTGATGATAATGGGTTTGTTTTCCTTCCTCACAGTTAACGCAGTGACCATCTACGTCCTGCTTTATAAAGATTGTGGATTGTCTCTATGTGTCAGACGTTATCTGGGGGCCATGGCAGCGGCTGATCTCCTGGTCATTATCCTCGACCTGATCCTGAGACACATTCCTATTGTTTATCCGAAACAGTTTTATTTCCTGGAGGACTCCGTCCGCGTGTGTAATATCCACGCCGTCCTGCTTTATGCAGCCACTGACTGCTCTGTCTGGTTCACCGTCACTTTCACCTTTGATCGATTTGTGGCCATTTCTTGCCAGAAGCTGAAAAGTAAATATTGCAATGAGAAAACGGCGGCTGTGGTTCTGGGAGCAGTGACTGTGCTGAGTTGTTTAAAGAACATTTCCTGGTATTTTATGCTCGGGCCTCGGTATTCGGTGAGAAACCAGCCCTGGTTTTGTGCGCTAATGGTCGTTGCTCTCATCTCCAATGTCTGGGCCACAATCGAGTTGTTCCACCACATTTTAACCCCGTGTGTCCCATTTCTCCTGATTCTGCTGCTCAATGTTCTCACCGTCAGACACATTGTAGTGACCAGCAGAGCCCGCAGGAGACTCCGCGCTCACACCAATGGGGACGCTCAGTCTGACACTGAAATGAGAAAACGAAAAAAATCCATCATTTTACTGTTTGTGATCTCGGCCAATTTCATCCTGTTATGGTCAATGTTAATGCTGTATTCTATATGGTACCGGCTGGTGTGGATTTTGAATACCTCTGTGACTCTCCATGGCTTTGTGCAGGAATTGGGCTTCATGCTGCAGCTCCTCAGTTGCTGCACAAACACCGCGATTTATGCCGTGACCCAGACTCAGTTCAGGCAGCAGCTGAAGAATTTGCTGAAATATCCCTTCACCCAGATCCATCCATCAATCAAATTCCCTCATTAATCAATCCATCCGGGATTTTCTCATTTCAGTTCAGTGTTTCAGCGAAGGAGCAGCCTGTCGCTATGGTAACAGACTGAGGGTAGCGCTGGTGTGGCCATCCTTATCCCCCAGTGTGGTTACAGGGAAACATTGTTTCTCACAACTCAGGGGCCAGTGAGAAAAGGCACCATCCCACTGACTGTATCAATCACTTCCATTTGTAAACAATAAAAATGTTCAGTAAAGCGTGCCGAGCAGCAGAGTGACCGATGTTGTTGTGTGTGTTTGTGTTGGAGAAGCTGAGCTGGAGAGAGACAGACTCAGCCCCAAGTCCTGGTCCTCAGGCAAGGGGAGGGCACCGGGCCCTAAGCTCAGGAGCTGGTTTTCACTCCCTCTGTCCTTACTTTCCCTTCTGGGTCTCCACGCCAACTTGGCTATCAGCAGAATTCACTTTGCTGCCTCCATATATCCCTCCCACTTCCACACTGCACTGCCATTTCTCTCACCTTTTCCCATTTACACACTCACACCTACTGTGCAACTATCAGACTGAGCCCCTCACACTTACTGCATCACTACCAGCATCTCCCCCTCATACCTACTGCATCACTATCACCCTGGCTCAATCACACTTACTGCACCACTTTTACCCTGACCCCATCACACTTACTGCGTCACTATCACCCTGACTCCCTCACACTGACTGCGTCACTATCACCCTGACCCCATCACACTTACCACGTCACTATCTCTCTGACCAACTCACACTTACTGCGTCACTCTCGCCCTGTCCCGCTCACACTAATTGCATCTCTGTCACCTTGACACCCTCATACTTACTGCGTCACTACCACTCTGACTCCCTCACACATACTGCGTCACTATTAGACTTACCCCTTCATTCTTACTGCGTCACTATCACCCTGACCCCTTTACACTGACTGCATCACTTTCACCCTGAATCCCTGATACGAACAGCGTCACCGTCGCCCTCACCACCTCGCACTTGCTGCGTCACAATCACTCTGACCCCCTCATACTTACTGCGTCAATATTACCCTGACCCCCTCACGCTTACTGCGTTACTGTCACCCTGACTCCCTCACACTTACTGCATCACTATCACCCTGACTCCCTCACACTTCCAGCTTCACTACAAGCTGGACACCTTACACCTACTGCGTCAGTATCAGACTGAGCCCCACATGCTTACTGCATCACTACCAGCCTCTCCTCCTAACACATGCTGCGTCACTATCACCCAGGCACAATCACACTTACTGCATCACTATCACCCTTACCCCATCACACTTACTGCGTCACTGTCACCCTTGCACAATCACACTTACTGCATCACTATCACCTTGCGCCCCCTCACACTTACTGTGTCACTTTCACCCTGACACAACACACTTACTACTTTACTATCACCCTGACCCCTCACAATTACCACGTCACTATCTCTCTGATCACCTCACACTTACTGTGTCACTCTCGCCCTGACCCCCCTCACACTTATTGCATCACTGTGACCTTACCACCCTCATACGTACTGCGACCCTATCACTCTGACTCCCTCACATTGACTGCGTCGCTGACACCCTGACACCTCACACTTAGTGTTTCCCGATTACTCTCATCCCTTCACACTGACTATATCACTATCACCCCGAACCCCTCATACTGACTGCGTCATTACCGCCCTGACCCCCCTCACACTGACTGCGTCGCTATCACCCTGAACCCCCAATACTGTTTGTGTCACTATCACCCTGATCCCCTCACATTTCCTGCATCACTATCACCCTGACCCCATCACACTTACTGCGTCACAGTCACCCTGACCTCCTCACACTGACTGCGTCACTTTCACTCTGAGCCCCCTCAGACTTACTGTGTCACTTTCACCTGTCACCTCACACTTACTGCGTTACGATCACTCTGACCTCCTCACACTTACTGCGTCACGATACACTAACCCCTCACAATTACCAAGTCACTATCTCTCTGACCACCTCACACTTACTGTGTGACTCTCGCCCTGACCCCCCTCACACTTACTGCATCACTGTCACCTTGAAATCCTCACACTTACTGCGTCACTACCACTCTGACTTCCACACACTTACTGCATCACTATCACCCTGAACCCCTGATACTGACAGCGTCACTATCGCCCTGACCCCCTCACACTTGCTGCGTCACAATCATTCTGACCCCCTCACACTTACTGCGTCAATATCACCATGACCCCCTCACACTTACTGCGTCACTATCACCCTGAACCCCTCATACTGTCTGCGTCACTATCACCCTGACTCCCTCACATTTACTGCATCATTATACCCTGACCCCTCACAATTACCACGTCACTATCTCTCTGACCACCTCACACTGCGTCACTCTCGCCCTGACCCGCTCACACTTACTGCATCTGTCATCTTGACACCCTCATACTTACTGTGTCACTACCACTCTGACTCCCTCACACTTACAGCGTCACTATTAGACTTACCCCTTCATTCTTACTGCGTCACTGTCACCCTGACTCCTTTACACTGACTGCATCACTATCACCATGAACCCCTGATACTAACTGCGTCACTATCGCCCTGACCCCCTCATACTTGCTGCGTCACAATCACTCTGACCCCCTCACACTTACTGCGTCACTATCACCCTGATCCCCTCATACTGACTGCGTCGCTATCACCCTGACCCCCTCACATTTACTGCATCACTATCACCCTGACATCCTCACAATTACTGCATCACTGTCACCCGGACACCCTCACACTTACAGCTTCACTACAAGCTGGACACACTCACACCTACTGCGTCACTATCAGACTGACCTCTCACACTTACTGCATCACTATCAGCCTCTCCCCCTCACACCTACTGCATCACTATCACATTGGCACAATCACACGTACTGCACCACTGTTACCCTGACCCCAACGCACTTACTGTGTCACTGTCACCCTGGCAACTCACA
>NC_057717.1:31042053-31045185 GCF_004010195.1 Chiloscyllium plagiosum | reverse complement strand
TACCAGCTTCTCCCCTCACAATGACTGCATCAGTGTCACGCTGAAACCCAACTCACTTATATGTCACTACCAGCCTCTCCCTCTCACACTTACTTCATCACTGACACCCTGACCTCTCACATTTAGTCAGTTACTATCGCCCTGACCCCCTCACAGTTACTGCTTCACTGACAGCCTGACTCCCTCATACCTAATGCGTCAGTGTCACCCTGACCCCCTCACACTTATTGCGCCACTATAGACTGACCCGTCACACTTACTGCGTCATTGTCACCTGACCCCCTCACATATTCTGCGTCACTATAGACTGACCCCTCAGACATACTGCGTCACTGTCAGTCTGGCCCCTCACAGTTACTGCTTCAATTTTACCCTGACCCCCTCGGACTTACTGCATCACTGTTCCTCTGACCCCCTTACACTGACTACTACACTATCACCCTTACACCAATAAACTGACTGCGTCACTATCATCCTGACCCCCTCGGACTTACTGCATCACTGTCACCCTGACCCCCTTACACTGACTGCGACACTATCACCCTTACACCCACACACTGACTGCGTCACTCTCACCCTGACCCCTCAAACTTACTGCATCACGATCAACGTAACACCATCGCAGGAACACAGTTATTCTGTCACTACCTGCCTTTCGCCTTCACACTTACTGCGTCACTGTCACCCTGACTCTCTCACACTGACTGCATCATTATCACCCTGACTGTCTCACACTTACTGCGTCCCTATCGCCCCAACGCCCCCACACTGACTGCGTCACTATCATCCTAACATCCCGACACTTATTGTGTCACTATCAGCCTGACCCCCTCACACTTAATACGTCACTATCAGCCTGACCCCCTAACACTTACTGCGTCAGTGTCACCCTGAACCTCTCACACTTACTGCATCACTATCACCCTGACCCCCTCACACTTACTGCGTCATGATCAACCTAACACCATCACAGTGACACTACCAGCCTCTACCCCTCACACTTACTGCATCACCGTCAGTCTGACCCTTCACACTTAGTGCATCACTGTCATCCTGAACCCCTCAGACTTACTGTGTCACTGTCAGTCTGACCCCTCACTGTTACTGCGAAACTATCACCCTGACCCCCTCACACTTACAGCGTCACAATCGCCCTGATCCTCCCAATTACCAAACCACTATCTCTCTGAACCACCCACACTTACTGCGTCACAATCACCCTGCCCACCCTCATATTTACTGTGCCGTTATAACCCTGACCGCTTCACACTGACTGTGTCACTATCACCCTGACCCCCACAAACATACTGTGTCACTATAACACTGACACCTCACACTTACTGTTTCATGATCACGCTGACCACGTCACGCTGTATGCATCACTATCACCCTGCCCCCTCACACTGACTGCTTCACTATTACCCTGACTCCTTCACACTGACTGCGTCACTCTCGCCCTGACACACGCAAACTTACTGTGTCACTACAACCCGGACACCTTACACTGACTGCGTCACTATCACCCTGACCCCGTCACATTGACTACATCACTATCACCCTGATCCCCTCACACTTACTGCGTCACTATTACCCTGACCCCCTCACGCTGACTGCGTCACAATCGCCCTGTCCCGTCCCAATTCCTGAAGAAGAGCATGTGCCCGAAACGTCGAATCTCCTGTTCCCTAGATGCTGCCTGACCTGCTGTGCTGTTCCAGCAATAAAGTTTCAGCTTTAGAGTTACTGCGTCACTATCACCCTGACACCCTCACATTTTCTGCGACACTATCACCCTAACAGCCCGACACTGACTGTGTCACTGTCAACCTGACCTCCTCACTCTTATTGCATCACAGAAAACTCACGCTTACTGCATCACTATCAGACTGAACCCACACACTTACTGCATCATTTTCAACCTTACTCACTCACACTAACGGCGTCACAATCAGCCTGATCCGCTCACACCTATTGTGTCATTGTCACCCTGACCTCCTCACACTGACTTGGTCAGTATCACCCTGGCCCCCTCACACTTACTGCGTCACTATCATCCTGACGCCCTCACACTTACTGCGTCACTATCACCATGACACACACACACTTACTGTGTCACTATAACACTGACACCTTGCACTGACTGCGTCACTATCACCCTGGCCCCGTCACATTGACTGCATCACTATCACCCTGACCCCCTCACACTGACTGTGTCACTATCACCCTGACCCCCTCACACTTACTGCGTCACTATTACCCTGACCCACTCACACTCACTGCGTCACAATCGCCCTGTCCCGTCCCAATTACCACATCACTATCCCTCTGAACCCCCCCCACACTTACTGCGTCACAATCACCCTGAACCACTCACACTTATTGCGTCACTGTCACCCTGATCGCCTCACACTTACTGCGTCACTATAACCCTGACCTCCCCAGAGTTACTGCGTCACTATCACCCTGACACCCTCACATTTACTGCGACACTATCACCCTAACATCCCCACACTGACTGTGTCACTGTCACCCCGACCTCCACACTCTTATTGCATCACAGACAACTCACGCTTACTGCATCACCATCAGACTGAACCCTCACAGTTACTGCATCATTTTCAACCTTACCCACTCACACGAACGGCGTCACTATCAGCCTGATCCGCTTACACTTATTGTGTCACTGTCACCCTCATCCGCTCACACTTACCGTGTCACTATCACCCTGACCCCCACACGCTTACTGTGTCAATATCACCCTGACATCTCCCACTCACTGTGTAGCTATCATCCTGACGCCCACACACTAACCGTGTCCCTATAACCCTGCCCACCCTCATACTTACTGTGCCGTTATAACCCTGACCGCTTCACACTGACTGTGTAACTATCTCTCTGACCCCCACAAACATACTGTGTCACTATAACACTGACACCTCACACTTAATGTTTCATGATCACCCTGACCACCTCAAGCTGTCTGCATCACTATCACTCTGCCCCCCACACTGACTGCGTCACTATCACCCTGACACATTCACACTGATTGTGTCACTATCACCCTGACACACACACACACACTTACTGTGTCACTATAACCATGACACCTTACACTTACTGCGTCACTATCAC
>NC_057717.1:31030697-31041703 GCF_004010195.1 Chiloscyllium plagiosum | reverse complement strand
ACCCTGCCCACCCTCATACTTACTGTGCCGTTATAACCCTGCCCCCTCACACTGACTGTGTCACTATCACTCTGACCCCCACAAACATACTGTGTCACTATAACACTGACACCTCACACTTAATGTTTCATGATCACCCTGACCACCTCACGCTGTCTGCATCACTATCACCCTGCCCCCTCACACTGACTGCGTCACTATCGCCCTGACACCTTCACACTGACTGCGTCACTATCACCCTGACACACACATACACTTACTGTGTCACTATAACCATGACACCTTACACTTACTGTGTCACTATCACCCTGACCCCGTCACATTGATTGCATCACTATCACCCTGATCCCCTCACACTTACTGCGTCAGTTTCACCCTGACCCCCTCACACTTACTGCGTCACAATCGCCCTGACCCTGTCAATTACCACACCACTATCGCTCTGAAGCCCCCACACTTACTGCGTCGCAATCACCCTGAACCCCTCACACTTATTGCGTCACTGTCACCCTGATCGCCTCACACTTACTGCGTCACTATAACCCTGACCCCCTCACAGTTACTGCGTCACTATCACACTGACACCCACACACTTACTGTGTCCCTATCAACCTGAACCCCTCAGAGATACTGCGTCACTATCACCCTGACACCCTCACATTTACTGCGACACTATCACCCTAACACCCCGACACTGACTGTTTCACTGTCACCCCGACACCGTCACTCTTATTGCATCACAGACAACTCACGCTTACTGCATCACTGTCAGACTGAACCCACACACTTATTGCATCATTTTCAACCTTACTCACTCACACTAACGGCGTCACAATCAGCCTGATCCACTCACACCTATTGTGTCACTGTCACCCTGACCCACTCACACTTACTGTGTCACAATCACCCTGATTCTACACGCTTGCGATGTCACTATCACCCTGACCCCCACACGCTTGCTGTCTCACTATCACCCTGACATCTCCCACTCACTGTGCAGCTATCATCCTGACACCCTCACTCTAACTGTGTCCCTATCACCCTGCCCACCCTCATACTTACTGTGCCGTTATAACACTGACCGCTTCGCTCTGACTGTGTCACTATCACCCTGACCCCCACAAACATACTGTGTCACTAGAACACTGACACCTCACACTTAATGTTTCATGATCACCCTGAACACCTCACGCTGTATGCATCACTATCACCCTGCCCCCTCACACTGACTGCGTCTCTATCACCCTGACTCCTTCACACTGACTGTGTCACTATCACCCTGACACACGCACACACGTACTGTGTCACTATAACCATGACACCTTACACTTACTACGTCACTATCACCCTGGCCCCGTCACATTGACTGCATCACTATCACCCTGTCCCCTCCCAATTACCACACCACTATCTCTCTGAACCCCCCACACTTACGGCGTCACAAACACCCTGAACCCCTCACACTTATTGCGTCACTGTCACCCTGATCGCCTCACACTTACTGCGTCACTATAACCCTGACCCCCTCACAGTTACGGCGTCACTATCACACTGACACCCACACACTTACTGTGTCACTATCACGCTGACCTCCTCAGAGTTACTGCGTCACTATCACCTTGACACCCTCACATTTACTGCGACACTATCACCCTAACACCCCCACACTGACTGTGTCACTGTCACCCTGACCCCCTCACTCTTATTGCATCACAGACAACTCACGCTTACTGCGTCACTATCAGACTGAATGCTCACACTTACTGCATCATTTATAAACTTACTCACTCACACTAACGGCGTCACTATCACTGACACCTCACACTCAACCCATCACTGTCACAATGACCGCCTCACACTTACTCAATCAATGACACCTTGACCCTCAGACACTCACTACATCACTGTCACCCTGACACCCTCACACTCACGCCATACATGTCACCCTGATCCTCGCACAATCACTCCATCACTGTCACCCTGATCCTCTCACATTCACACCATCACCGTCACAATGACCGCCTCACAGTCACTCCATCACTATCACGATGACACACTCACACTCACTCCATCAACGTCACACTGACCCCCTCACTCTCAGTCCATCAGGTCACACTGATCCCCTCACACTCACTCCATCACCGTCACCCTCACCCACTCACACACAGTCAATCACGTCACCATGACCTCTCACACTCACTCCATCACCGTTACCCTGACCCACTCACACTCACTACATCACTGTAACACTGACTCTCGCACACTCACTCCATCGCCGTCATACTGACCGCCACACACTCAGTCCATCATCGTCACCCCGACCACCTCACACACACGTCATCACTATCACTCTGAACCCCTCGCATGCACACCATCACTGTCACCCTGATGTATTCACACTCACACTATCACGGCCACCCTGACCCCGTCACACTTACTCCGTCTCCGCCAAACTGATCCAAACACACTCACTCCATCACATCACCCTGACCAACTCGCACTCACTCCATCACTGTCACACTGACCCTCTCACACTCACTCCCTCACCGTCACACTGACCCCCTCACACTCACTCCGTCAATGTCACCTCACACTCACTCCCTCACCGTCACACTGACCCCCTCACACTCACTCCGTCAATGTCATCCTGACCCCCTCGCACTCACTCCGTTACCGTCACACTGATCCCATCACACTCACTCCCTCACTGTCACCCTGACCCTCTCACACTCACTCCGTCAATGTCGCCCAGACCCCATCACACTCACTCCGTAACCGTCATGCTGACCCGCTCATTTTCACTGCATCACCGTAACTCTGACCCCTTCACACTCACTCCATCCCCGTCACCCTGTCCCCCTCACACTCCCTCCGTCAATGTCACCGTGACCCCATCACACTCACTCCATAACCATCAAGCTGACCCCCCTCATTTTCACTGCATCACCGTAACACTGACCCCTTCATACTCACTCCATCCCCGTCACCATGAACACCTCACACTCACTCCATCTCTGTCACCATGACATCCTCACACTCACTCAATCACAGTCATACTGACCCTCTCACATTCACTCCATCACCGTCACTCTGACCCCTTCACACTAACTCCATCACTGTCACCATGACATCCTCACGATCACTTCGTCACGCTCACTCTGACCTCTTCACACTCACTCCATCACTGTCACCATGACATCCTCACACTCAGTCAATCACAATCAGACTGACACTCTCACACTCACTCCATCACCGTCACACAGAATCCTCGCAAACCCTCGGTCACCATCACACTGATCCCTTCGCACAAACTCCACCCCTGACGCACTCACACTCACACCATCACCGTCAGCCTGACCCTCTCACACTCACACCATCACTGTCACCATGACATTCTCACACTCACTCCATCACCGATACGCTGACCCCCTCACACTCACTCCATCATCATCACGCTGATCCCCTCACACTCTCTTCAAAACCATCACCCTGCCACACTCACACTCACTCCCTCACCGTTACCCTGACCCCTTCACACTCACTCCGTCAAAGTCACCCTGACCCCATCACACTCAATCCGTAACCATCAAGCTGACCCCCTCATTTTCACTGCATCACCGTAACTCTGATCCCTTCATACTCACTCCATCCCCGTCATCATTAATCCCTCACACTCACTCCATCACCCACACCCTGACCCCTTCACACTCACTCCATTTCTGTCACCATGACATCCTCACAGTCACTCGATCACAGTCATACTGACCGTCTCACACTCACTCCATCAGCCTCACTCTGACCCCTTCACACTCACACCATCACTGTCACCATGACACCCTCACACTCACTCCATCACGCTCACCCTAACCCCTTCACACTCACTCCATTACTGTCACCATGACACCCTCACACTCAGACAATCACAATCATACTGACCCTCTCACACTCACTCCATCATCATCACCTTGACCGCCTCACACACACTTCATCACTGTCACCCTGAACCCCTCACATGCACACCATCACTGTCACCCCGATGTCCTCACACTCACACCATCACGGTCACCCTGACCCCGTCACACTTACTCCGTCATCGTCACACTGTATCCAAACACAATCACTCTATCATCATCACCCTGACCCACTCAAACTCACTCCATCACTGACACACTGACCCTCTCACACACACTCCCTCACCGTCACCCTGACCCCCTCACACTCACTCCATCTCTGTCACCATGACATCCTCACACTCACTCGATCACTGTCACCATGACACCCTCACACTCACTCCATCACGCGCACCCTGACCCCTTCACACTCACTCCATCACTGTCACCATGACACCCTCACACTCTGCCAATCACAATAATACTGACCCTCTCACACTCACTCCATCACCATCACACAGAATCCTAGCACACCCTCGGTCACCATCACACTGATCCCTTCGCACTAACTCCATCCCTGACGAACTCACACTCACACCATCACCGTCAACCTGACCCTCTCGCACTCATTCCATCACTGTCACCCTGACCCCCTCACACTCACACCATCACCGTCATCCTGACCCGCTCACACTCACTCCATCATCGTCACGCTGATCCCCTCACACTCTCTTCATAACCATCACCCTGACACACTCACACTCACTCCATCCCCGTCACCATGAACCCCTCACACACTCCATCACCCACACCCTGACCCCTTCACACTCACTCCATCACTGTCACCATGACTTTCTCACACTCACTCCATCACCGATGCCCTGACCGCCTCACACTCACTCCATCAACTTCATCCTGACCCACTCACACTCACTCCATCATCATCACGCCGATCCCCTCACACTCTCCTTATAACCATCACCCGGAAACACTTACACTCACTCCGTCACCGTAAACCTGACCGCCTCACACTCACTCCATCTCCGTCACTCTGACCCCCTCATACTCACTCCATCACCGACACCCTGACACCCTCACACTCACGACGTCAGGGTTACACTGACCCCCTCACACTCACTCCGTCACCGTCACCCTGACCATTTCACACTCAGTCCAGCACCATCACGCTGACCCCCTCACACTCATTCCATCACCCTCACCGTGATCCCCTCACACTAAATCCATTACCGTCACCCTAACACTCTCACACTCACTCCATCACTGTCACTTTGACCCCATCACACTTACTCCATCACGGTCACATTGATACCCTCACATTCATTCCATCACTGTAACACTGACCCTCGCATACTCACTACATCGCCGTCATACTGACCGCCACACACTCACTCCATCATCATCACCCTGACCGCCTCACACACACACGTCATCACTGTCACCCTGAACCCCTCACACGCACACCATCACTGTCACCCTGATGTCCTCACACTCACACCATCACGGTCACCCTGACACCGTCACACTTACTCCGTCACCGTCACACTGTATCCAAACACAATCACTCTATCATCATCATCCTGACCCTCTCAAACTCACTCCTTCACTGTCACACTGACCCTCTCACACTCACTCCCTCACCGTCACCCTGACCCCCTCACACTCACTCCATCTCTGTCACCATGACATCCTCACACTCACTCGATCACAGTCATATTGACCCTCTCACACTCACTCCATCACCCTCACTCTGACCCCTTCACACTCACTCCATCACTGTCACCATGACACCCTCACACTCACTCAATCACGCGCACCCTGACCCCTTCACACTCACTGCATCACTGTCACCATGACACCCTCACACTCTGTCAATCACAATCATACTGACCCTCTCACACTCACTCCATCACCGTCACACAGAATCCTAGCACACCCTCGGTCACCATCACATGATCCCTTCACACTAACTCCATCCCTGACGAACTCACACTCACACCATCACCGTCAACCTGACCCTCTCACACTCATTCCATAACTGTCACCCTGACCACCTCACATTCACACCATCACGGTCATCCTGACCCGCTCACACTCACTCCATCATCGTCACGCTGATCCCCTCACACTCTCTTCATAACCATCACCCTGACACACTCACACTCACTCCATCACCGTCACCATGAACCCCTCACACTCACTCCATCACCCACACCCTGACCCCTTCACACTCACTCCATCACTGTCACCATGACTTTCTCACACTCACTCCATCACCGATACCCTGAGCGCCTCACACTCACTCCATCAACGTCATCCTGACCCACTCACACTCACTCCATCATCATCACGCTGATCCCCTCACACTCTCCTTATAACCATCACCCGGAAACACTTACACTCGCTCCATCACCGTAAACCTGACCGCCTCACACCTACTCCATCTCCGTCACTCTGACCCCCTCATACTCACTCCATCACCGACACCCTGACACCCTCACACTCACGACGTCAGGGTCACAGTGACCCCCTCACACTCACTCCGTCACCGTCATCCTGACCATTTCACACTCAGTCCAGCACCATCACGCTGACCCCCTCACACTCATTCCATCACCCTCACCGTGATCCCCACACACTCAATCCATTACCGTCACCCTAACACTCTCACACTCACTCCACCACTGTCACTCTGACCCCCTCACACTCACTCCATCACGGTCACATTGATACCCTCACATTCATTCCATCACTGTAACACTGACCCTCGCATACTCACTCCATCGCCGTCATACTGACCGCCACACACTCACTCCATCATCATCACCCTGACCGCCTCACACACACACGTCATCACTGTCACCCTGAACCCCTCACACGCACATCATCACTGTCAACTTGATGTTGTCACACTCACACCGTCACGGCCACCCTGACCCCGTCACACTTACTCCGTCACCGTCACACTGTATCCAAACTCACTCACGCTATCATCATCACCCTGACCCACTCACACTCACTCCATCACTGTCACACTGACCCCCTCACACTCACTCTGTCAATATCACCCTGACCCCTTCAAACTCACTCCGTAATCATCAAGCTGACCACCTCATTTTCACTACATCACCGTAACTCTGACCCATTCATTCTCACGCCATCCCCGTCACCGTGAACCATTCACACTCACTCCATCAACGTCACCGTTACATTCTCACACTCACTCCATCACAGTCACACAGACCCTCTCACACTCACTCCATCACTGTAACAGTGACCCTCGCACACGTACTCCATCGCCGTCACCCTGACCGCCTCACACACACGTCATCACTGTCACACTGAACCCCTCACACCCACACCATCACTGTCACCCTGATGTACTCACACTCACACCATCACGGCCACCCTGACCCCGTCACACTTACTCCATCACCGTCACACTGATCCAAACACGCTCACTCCCTCACCGTCACCCTGACCCCCTCACACTAACTCCGTCAATGTCACCCAGTCCCCATCACGCTCAGTCCATCACCGTCAAGCTGACCCGCTCATTTTCACTGCATCACCGTAACTCTGACCCCTTCACACTCACTCCATCCCCGTCTCCATGAAACCCTCACACTCACTACATCAGCCACACCCTGACCCCTTCATACTCACTCGATCGCAATCATACTGACCCTCTCACACTCACTCCATTACCGACACTCTGATCCCTTCACACTCACTTCATAACAGTGACCCTGACATCCTCTCACTCACTCCATCACGCTCACCCTGACCCCTTCATACTCACTCCATCACTGTCACCATGACAACCTCACACTCAGTCAATCACAGTCATACTGACGTTCTCACACTCACTCCATCACCGTCACACAGAATGCTCGCACACCCTCGGTCACCATCATACTGATCCCCTCACACTTACTCCATCCCTGACGCACTCACACTCATACCACCACCGTCAACCTGACCCTCTCACACTCACTCCATCACTATCACCCTGACAACTCACACTCACTCCATCACCGTCATCCTGACACACTCACACTCACTCCATCACTGTAACAGTGGCCCTCGCACACTTTTCTCCATCGCCGTCACCCTGACCGCCTCACACTCACTCCATCACTATCACCCTGACCACCTCACACTCACTACATCACCGTCATCTTGACACACTCACACTCACTCCATTTCTGTAAAAGTGACCCTCGCACACTTACTCCATCGCCGTCACCCTGACCGCCTCACACACACGTCATCACTATCACACTGAACCCCTCACACGCACACCATTACTGTCACCCTGATGTACTCACACTCACACCATTACGGCCATCCTGACCCCGTCACACTTACTCCATCACCGTCACACTGATCCAAACCATCTCACTCCATCACCTTCACCCTGACCCACTCACACTCACTCCATCACTGTCACAATGACCCTCACACCCTCACTCCATCACGGTCACACTGATACCCTCACACTCATTCCATCACTGTAACAGTGACCCTCGCACACTTACTCCATCGCCGTCACCCTGACCGCCTCACACACACGTTATCACTGTCACCCTGAATCTCTCACACGCACACCATCACTGTCACCCTAATGTACTCACACGCACACCATCACGGCCACACAGACCCCGTCACACTTACTGCATCACCGTCACACTGATACAAACACACTCACTCCATCATCTTCACCCTGACCCACTCACACTCACTCCATAACTGTCACACTGACCCTCTCACACTCACTCCCAACCTGACCCTCTCACACTCACTCCATCACCGTCATCCTGATCCCCTCACACTCACTCCATCACCGTCATCCTGACACTCTCACACTCACTCCATCACTGTAACAGTTACCCTCGCACACTTACTCCATCGCCGTCACCCTGGCCACCTCACACACACGTCATCACTGTCACACTGAACCCCTCACACGCACACCATCACTGTCACCATGATGTACTCACACTCACACCATCACGGCCACCCTGACCCCGTCACACTTACTCCATCACCGTCACACTGATCCAAACACACTCACTCCATCATCTTCACCCTGACCCACTCACACTCACTCCATCACCATCTCGCTGACCCACTCACACTCATTTCATCACCTTCACCGTGATCCCCTCACACTCAATCCATTACCGTCACCCTAACCCTCTCACACTCACTCCATCACTGTCACTATGACCCCCTCACACTCACTCCATCACCGTCACCCTGACACTCTCACACTCACTCTGTTATCATCACCCTGACCCCCTCACACTCACTCCGTCACCGTCACCCTGACCATTTCACAATCACTACATGACCGTCACGCTGACCCCCTCACACTCACTCCATCGCCGTCACCGTGACACCCTCACACTCACTCTGTCACCGTCACCCTGACCATTTCACACTCACGACATGACCGTCACACAGACCCCCTCACACTCACTCCATCACAGTCACACAGATACACTCACACTCACTCCATCACTGTAACACTGACCCTCGCACACTTACTCCATCGCCGTCACCCTGACCGTCTCACACACACATCATCACTGTCACCCTGAACCCCTCACACGCACACCATCATTGTCACCCTGATGGACTCGACTCACACCATCACGGCCACCCTGACCCCGTCACACTTACTCCGTCACCGTCACACTGATCCAAACACACTCACTCCATCACCTTCACCCTGACCAACTAACTCTCACTAAATCACCGTCACACTGACCCCCTCACAGTAACTCTGTCAATGTCACCCTGACCCCCTTGCACTCATTCCATTACCGTCACACTGATCCCATCACACTCACTCCCTCACCGTCACCCTGATCCCCTCACACTCACTCCGCCAATGTCACCCAGACCCCATTACACTCAGTCCGTAACCGTCAAGTTGAATCGCTCATTTTCACTGCATCACCGTAACTCTGACCCCTTCACACTCATTCCATCCCTGTCACACTGACCCCCTCACACTCACTCCGTCAATGTCAGCCTAACCCCATCACACTCACTCCGTAACCGTCAAGCTGACCCCCTCATTTTCACTTCATCAAAGGAACTCTGACCCCTTCACACTCACTCCATCCCCGTCTCCATGAAACACTCACACTCACTCCATCACACACACCCTGACCCCTTCACACTCACTCGATCACAGTCATGCTGACCCTCTCACACTCACTCCATCACTGACACTCTGATCACTTCACACTCACTTCATAACAGTGACCCTGACCCCCCTCCCACTCACTCCATCACGCTCACCCTGACCCCTTCACACTCACTCAATCACTGTCACCATGACAGCCTCACACTCAGTCAATCAAAGTCATACTGACCCACTCACACTCACTCCATCACCGACACTCTGATCCCTTCACACTCACTTCATAACAGTGACCCTGACACCCTCCCACTTACTCCATCACTGACACTCTGATCACTTCACACTCACTTCATAACAGTGACCCTGACCCCCCTCCCACTCACTCCATCACGCTCACCCTGACCCCTTCACACTCACTCCATCACTGTCACCATGACACCCTCACACTCAGTCAATCACAGTCATACTGACGTTCTCACACTCACTCCATCACCGTCACATAGATTCCTCGCACAGTCTCGGTCACCATCACACTGATCCCTTCACACTTACTCCATCCCTGACGCACTCACACTCATAAAGTCACCGTCAACCTGACCCACTCACACTCACTCCATCACTGTCACCCTGACCCCCTCACACTCACTCCATCACCGTCATCCTGACCCCCTCACACTCACTACATCATCATCACGCTGATCCCCTCACACTCTCTTCATTACTATCACCCTGACACACTCACACCCACTCCCTCACCGTCACCCTGACCCCTTCACACTCACTCCGTCAATGTCACCCTGGCCCCATCACACTCACTCCGTAACCATTAAGCTGACCCCCTCATTTTCACTGATCCCTTCATACTCACGCCATCCCCGTCACCATGAATCCCTCACACTCATTCCATCACCACACCCTGACCCCCTCACACTCACTCCATC
>NC_057717.1:31025156-31030612 GCF_004010195.1 Chiloscyllium plagiosum | reverse complement strand
ACAGTCTGATCACTTCATACTCACTTCATAACAGTGACCCTGACCCCCCTCCCACTCACTCCATCACGCTCACCCTGACCCCTTCACACTCACTCAATCACTGTCACCATGACAGCCTCACACTCAGTCAATCACAGTCATATTGACGTTCTCACACTCACTCCATCACCGTCACATAGAGTCCTCGCACAGCCTCGGTCACCATCACACTGATCCCTTCTCATTTACTCCATCCCTGACGCTTGTGGAGGCATTGCCCTTTTCCCTAATCTTTCTTAAATAAACGCCAGACAAGTTCGATACTCCCCGGGTACAGACATCAAACGGTCATCAACGGGAAGGAGATGGTGGGATGGTCACGGGGGCTCAGTGTTACCTCACCCCACCCAGGTTCGATTCCAGCCTCGGGCGACTGTCTGTGTGGAGTTGGCACATTTTCCCCGTGTCAGACACCGGGTGCTCCCGTTCCTTCCCACTGTCCAAGGATGTGCAGGCTGGGTGGGTTAGCCAGAGGAAATGAAGGGATCCAGGGATAGAGGGGGTGGGATGCTCTGCCGAGTGTCTGTGTGAACCTGATAGGCCGAATTGCCTGCTTCCACATTTTCGGGAATCTATGATCAATTCAGAGCCTCAAAAAATGTTCTGGGCCCTGGGCTCCAATCTTGGAGGTGGCTGTGGGTCATCACAGTGAGAACAGGTTTGTGGATGAACATGGTCCAAGGGGGCAACAGGTTTGCTTTCTGAGGTGGTTGAGGGCATGAATGTTCTGTCGAGGTGTTTTGGGGATAAACATACTGAGGGGATGGTTTCTAAGGTATTGAGGGAGCACTATCTGTCAGTGCAGGGTTCATACGACATAGAACGTAGAACATAGGACATAGAACAGTACAGCACGGAACAGGCCCTTCAGCCCACAATGTTGTGCTGACCATTGATCCTCATGTAAGGTAAACCTAATGTACAAACCCTCAAATGTCTGTGGCCATATGCATGTCCAGCAGTCTCTTAAATATCCCCAATGACCCCGCTTCCACAACTGCTGCTTGCAACGCATTCCATGCTCTCGCAACTCTCTGCGTAAAGAACCCACCTCTGACATCCCCTCCATACTTTCCGCCAAACAACTTAAAACTATGACCCTTGGTGTTAACAATTTCTGCCCTGGGAAAAAAGTCTCTGGCTATCAACTATATCTATGCCTCTCATTATCTTGTACACATCAATTAGGTCCCCGGTCTTCCTTCTTTTTTCCACTGAAAGAGGTCCAAGCTCAGTCAATCTCTCTTTGTTAGATAAGCCCTCCATTCCAGGCAGCATTCTGGTAAACCTCCTCTGAACCCTCTCCAAAGCATCCACATCTTTCCTATAATAGGGTGACCAGAACTGGACACAGTATTCCAAGTGCGTTCTAACCAAAGTTTTATAGAGCTGCATCAAGATCTCACGACTCTTAAACTCAATCCTCATGTTAATGTAAGCCAAAACAACATATGCTTTCTTAACAACCCTGTCCACCTGGGTAGGCATTTTAAGGGATCTTTGTACCTGCACACCAAGATCCCTCTGTTCCTCCACACTGCCAAGAATCCTATCCTTAAACCTGTACTCAGCTTTCAAATTCGACCTTCCAAAATGCATCACCTCGCATTTATCCAGGTTGAACTCCATCTGCCACCTCTCAGCCCATCTCTGCATCCTGTCAATGTCCCGCTGCAGCCTACAACAGCCCTCTCTACTGTCAACGACGCCTCCAACCTTTGTGTCATCTGCAAACTTGCTGACCCATCCTCCAATCCCCTCATTCAAATCATTAATAAAAATTACAAACAGTAGAGGCCCAAGGACAGAGCCCTGTGGAACACCACTCACCACAGACTTCCAGGCAGAATATTTTCCTTCTAATACCACTCGTTGTTTCTTTTGGCCAGCCAATTCTGTATCCAGACAGCCAAGTTTCCCTGTATCCCATTCCTCCTGACCTTCTGAACGAGCCTACCATGGGGAACCTTATCAAATGCCTTACTGAAGTCCACACACAACACATCCACAGCTCAACCCTCATTAGCTTGCCTAGTCACATCCTCAGAGAACTCAGTAAGGTTTGTGAGGCAGGACCTGCCACGCACAAAGCCGTGCTGACTGCATTTAATCAAGCCATGCTCTTCCAGATGCTCATAAATCCTGTCCCTCCGAATCCTTTATAACTCCTCACAGACGACATATGTGAGACTGCCTGGTCTGTAATTGCCGGGGATTTCCCTATTTCCTTTGCCTCCCTCCAGTCCTCAGGTACGACTCCAACGGAGAGCAAGGATGTAAGGATTTTCGCAAGCAGCGAAGCAATCACGTTTCTCACTTCCCAAAACAGCCGAGGACAAATCTGGTCTGGCCCTGGTGACTTGTCAATCTTAATGTTTGTCAAAATGTTCAGCACATCAGCTTCCTCAATCCCTATCTGTTCCAGCATGGTTACCTGCTCTTCAACGGTTTCATTCACTACAAGGTCCTTTTCTTTAGTAAAGACAAAAGCAAAAGAAACTCATTTAGAGCTTCCCCTACCTCCTCAGACTCTATACACAAACTCCCTATGCTATCCCTGATCGCCCCTACTCTTTCTTTGATCATTGTCTTACTCCTCACATATATGTAAAATGTCTTTTGATTCTCCCTAATTCTTCCTGCCAAGCCTTTTTCCTGCCCCCTCCTGACTCTCCTCAGGCCATTTATGAGCTCCTTCCTTGCCTGCCTGTAATCCTCTAGAGCTGAGCAAGACCCTTGCTTTCTCCACCTTATGTCAGCTGCCTTCTTTCGTTTGACGAGAAGCGCCTCCGCTCTCGTCATCCAATGTTCCTTTAGCTTGCCCCTTCTTGCCTGTCTCAGAGGGACACATTTATGCATTACTCGCAACAACTGTTCCTTACACTGTCTCCACATGTCTATAGTGGCATTTCCATGGAACAATTGCTCCCAGTCCATGCTACCCAACTCACGTCTGATAGTATCATAGTTTCCTTTTCCCCAATTAAATATCCTCCCATTGTGCCTGCTTCTCTCCTTTTCCATGGCTATATAGAATGTGAGGCAGTTGTGGTCACTATCCCCAAAATGCTCTCCCACCGCAAGATCTGACACCTGCCCCAGCTCATTGCTGAGCACCAAAATCAAAATGGCTTCTCCCCACGTCGGCCCCTTCAAGGTGCTAAGTTTGGAAACCCTCATCAACGCACCTTACAAAAACAGCTCCTTCCAAACCATCTGCTCGAAGGAGATTCCAATCAATATTGGGAAAGTTAAAGTCACCCATTACAACAACCCTATTACATTCACTCTTTACCAAAATCTGCCGACCTATGCTTTTTTCAATCTCCCTGCTGCTGTTGGGGGGGGGGGGGGGCGGGGGTGCCTGTAGTAAACCCCTAATGAGGTGACTGCTCCCTTACTGTTCCTAATTTCCACCTAGACTGCCTCAGTAGGCAGACCCTCCTCCACAATGGTAACTTCTGTAGCTGTGATACCCTCTCTGATTTCCTTTCTGAATTCATTGCATGTGGTGTCCCTCAAGGGTTGGACAGCACGGTGGCTCAATGGTGGGCACTGCTGCCTCACAGCACCAGGGACCCAGGTTCGATTCCAGACTCGGGCAACTGTGTGGAGTGTGCACATTCTCCACGTATCTGCGTGGGTTTCCTCCGGGTGCTCCGGTTTCTTCCCATAGGTGAAATGGCCATGCTAAAGTGCCTGTAGTGTTAGGTGCATCAATCAGTGGTAAACGTAGGGGAATGGGTCTGGATGGGTTCCTCTTTGGGCGGTCAGTGTGGACTTGTTGGGCCGAAAGGTTGTAATGGTTAAACCCATTGCAATCAGTTGCTATTACAAATTCCTTTCCCTGACTGCTGAGCCCCTCCCTCCCACTGGAAATATCTGAGGTACACTACATTCTTCACAATATTGCTGTTATATCTGACCCCAAGGTGACCTTCTGATCAGACATCCACACAATCCCAAACACCAGGAATTCCATTCTCCAAAATATTCCTTGTCTCCCCCTCACCCCAGCTCCATTGCTACAGAAACCCCTGACCCATGTCGGGGTTGACTTAAACTTGACGATTCTGAAGCCGAACCCTTGATTCCGTGACTGACGCAGAATCTGCGAGCTTTCTGTGTTTCCTGCACAATTACCCCCGGTCCCTTTGTGGTGCAGCTTTCTACAGTTTCCACCATTTAAATAGCACTCCGTTCTTTTATTATCCCCTCCAAAATGACCAACTTCCCATTTTCCCAAATCATACTCCATCTGGCAATTTGTTGCTCCCTTCTCCTGTGCATGTCTCTCTCTTCACAATCCTCTGAGAACTTTACAGTTATGCCTTTTCTGACAGATTCCCACCAATTCTTCTAAACGTTTACTGGGAATCCTGGGCAGTGGGAAGCGTGCAGTGTTGCTCTGTTTTCCGTGAGACTCGATGGGATGACTGGGATGAGCTTGCTGCCCATTGGTCAGAATGGAGACAACTTGCCCATCGAGCTGCATGAGCCTTTCACCCCCCATGTCTTATTGATGAGGCACAGCGGCAACACGAAAGGAAAGGAAAGGAAGGAAATCCTGCTCTCCACATCTCACTGACTCTTGGATCATTCTGTCCCATCTATGAAAGATCTCCCTTTTCAGTCACATGAAGTCCCAAGGTGGAAACTCCTAGAAACCCACATAGATTTCCCCCTGAACTAACTACTGACCTCCACAAGGGGTAATGTGTCCAGTCATCCTAGGCCAGGAGGAGGGGATGGTGTGAGTTTCTAACCTGAACTAACAGTGACAGACTTCATAACTTGTATTACAGGATACTACAGGTGGACATTTAGATCGTAATCTCAGTAACTGTAACGCCAAACCCTGACAGCATTACTCAATTCATCAGGACCTGGATATTCACATTGTGCGTGAACATTGTGTTCCAGCTCAATCCCATTTACTGTATAAAAGTTCTCCTTTAAATTATCCCATTCTCTCAATAGTTCTCCCCACACCTTCAATGTGTCCTGTAATCCTTGTATAATGAGCTGATGGGTGTCAGGTTTATTATTATAACGGGTAACTTTTCTAAACCCCTCTGTCACAGCTCCCCAAATTTCCTTTGCTACAAGAGTACACCTCAGTTTCCCCAAACCCCTGATTCCCCAATGTCTGTTTGCTCTCTATAAGGCACACATCAGGATTGTGTCAGAACATTCTCCACTTGCCTGCATCAGTGCACCTCCCAGCAATGTTAAAGAACGTGAACATCCTCCAGGACAAAGCACTGTGCCTGAGTGGTGTCCCATCAACCACCTTCAGCATTCCCTCTCCCCACCCTTGAGGTACAGTGACATCACTGTGTACAGGCAAAGTCAGTATTGTTCTCCCAGTCCATAGGGCTGCTCTCTCATTAGGGAGAGATCTCTGGTTGTGGTTT
>NC_057717.1:31016074-31024656 GCF_004010195.1 Chiloscyllium plagiosum | reverse complement strand
ACCATCACCCTGACCCCCTCACACTCACTCCGTAACCGACACAATGACACCCTCATGTTCACTCTATCGCCGTCTTCCTGACCCCCTCACACTCACTCCATCACCATCACCCTGACACCCTCACACTCACTCCGTCACCGTCACCCTGACACCCTCACGCTCACACCATCACCGTCACCCTGACCATCTCACACGCACTCCATCACCGTCACGCTGACCTCCTCACACTCACTCCATCACCATCACACTGACACCCGAAAAGTCACTCCATCACCGTCACCCTGACCACCTCACACTCACTCCATCACCTGTCACCCTGACACCCTCAACTCATTCCATCACTGTCACACTGACCCCCTCACACTCACTCCATCACCGTCACCCTTACACTTCCACACTCACTCCATCACTGTCACCCTGACCCTCTCAAAAGCACTCCATCATCGTCACACTGACTCTGTCACACTCACTCTGTCACGTCACCTGACCCCCTCAAATTCTCTCCAACCATCACACTGACATCCTCACACTCACTCCATCACCGTCACCTGACCCCCTCACAATCACTCCATCATGGTCACTCTGATCCTCTCACACTCGCTTCATCACCATAACCCTGAACCCCTTCACTCCATCTCCGCCACCCTGACGCCCTCACACTCTCTCCATCACCATCACCCTGATCCATTCGCATTCCCTCCAACACCGTTGCCATGAACCCCTCACAATCACTCCATCACTGTTGCCCTGAACCCCTCACAGTCACTCCAACACCCTCAACCTGTCCACCTCACAATCACTCTGACCATCTCACACTCACTCCATCACCGTCACACTGACACCCGAAAACTCACTCCATCACCGTCACCGTGATCCCCTCACACTCACTCCATCATCGTCACGCTGATCCCCTCACACTCTCTTCATAACCATCACCCTAACACACTCACACTCACTCAGTCACCGCCACCCTGACCCCCTCACACTCACGCCGTCAATGTCACCCTGACACCATCACACTCACTCGATAACCGTCACAATGATACCCTCATACTCACTCCATCACCGTCATCCTGACCCCTTCACACTCACTCCATCTCCGTCACCCTGACACCCTCACACTCACTCCGTCGCCCTCACCTTGACCCCCTCACACTCACCGCGTCACCCACATCATGACCATCTCACACTCACTCCATCACCGTCACACTGACACCCGAAAACTCACTCCATCACCGTCACCGTGATCCCCTCACACTCACTCCATCACAGTCACACTGATCCCCTCACACTCACTGCATCACGGTCAAACTGATACTCTCAAACTCATTCCATCACTGCAACACTGACCCTCGCACACTCACTCCATCGCCGGCATACTGACCGCCACACACTCACTCCATCATTATCACCCTGACCGCCTCACACATACGTCATCACTGTCACCCTGAACCCCTCACACGCACACCATCATTGTCACCCTGATGTACTCGACTCACACCATCACGGCCACCCTGACCCCGTCACACTTACTCCGTCACCGTCACACTGATCCAAACACACTCACTCTATTATCAGCACCCTGACCCACTCACACTCACTTCATCACTGTCACAATGAGCCTCTCACACTCACTCCCTCACAGGCACACTGACCCCCTCACAATAACTCCATCAATGCCACCCTGACCCCCTTGCACTCTTTCCATTACCGTCAAACTGATCCCATCACACTCACTTCCTCACCGTCACCCTGACCCCCTCACACTCACTCCGCCAATGTCACCCAGACCCCATTCCACTCAGTCCGTAACCGTCAAGCTGAACCGCTCATTTTCACTGCATCACCGTAACTCTGACCCCTTCACACTCACTCCATCCCAGTCTCCATGAAACCCTCACACTCACTCCATCACCCACACCCTGACCCCTTCACACTCACTCGACCACAGTCATACTGACCCTCTCACACTCACTCCATCACGCTCACCCTGACCCCTTCACATTCACTCAATCACTGTCACCATGACACTATCACACTCAGTCAATCACAGTCATACTGACCCTCTCACACTCACTCCATCACGCTCACCCTGACCCCTTCACACTCACTCCATCACTGTCACCATGACACTCTCACACTCAGTCAATCACAGTCATACTGACCTTTTCACACTCACTCCATCACCGTCACACAGGATCCTCGCACACCCTCGGTCACCATCACACTGATCCCCTCACACTTACTCCATCCCTGACGCACTCACACTCATAACGTCACCGTCAACCTGACCCTCTCACACTCACTCCATCACCGTCACCCTGACCCCCTCACACTCACTCCATCACCGTCATCCTGACCCCCTCACACTCACTCCATCATCGTCACGCTGATTCCCTCACACTCTCTTCATTACTATCACCCTGACACACTCACACTCACTCACTGACCGTCACCCTGACCCCTTCACACTCACTCCATCAATGTCACCCTGACCCCATCACACTCACTCCGTAACCATCAAGATAACCCCCTCATTTTCACTGCATCACCGTAACTCTGATCCCTTCATACTCACGCCATCCCCGTCACCATGAATCCCTCACACTCATTCTATCACCCACACCCTGACCCCCTCAATATCACTCCGTCTCTGTCACCATGGCATCCTCACACTCACTAGATCACAGTCATACTGACTGTCTCACACTCACTCCATCACCCTCAGTCTGACCCCTTCACACTAACTCCATCACTGCCACCATGACACCCTCACACTCACTCCATCACGCTCACCCTGACCCCTTCAGACTCACTCCACCACTGTCACCATGACACCCTCACACTCAGTCAATCACAATCATACTGACCCTCTCACACTCACTCCATCACCGTCACACAGAATCCTCGCACACCCTCGGTCACCATCACACTGATCCCCTCTCACTAACGCCATCCCTGACGCACTCACACTCACACCATCACGGTCAACCTGACCCTCTCACACTCATTCCATCACTGTCACCCTGACCCCCTCACGCTCACACCATCACCGTCATCCTGACCCGCTCACACTCACTCCATCATCGTCACGCTGATCCCCTCACACTCTCTTCATAACCATCACCCTGACACACTCACACTCACTCCATCCCCGTCACTATGAACCCCTCACACTCACTCCATCTCTGTCACCATGACATTCTCACACTCACTCCATCACCGATACCCTGACCCCATCACACTCACTCCATCACCGTCATCCTGACCCACTCACACTCACTCCATCGTCATCAAGCTGATCCCCTCACACTCTCCTTATAACCATCACCCGGACACACTCACACTCACTCCGTCACCGTAAACCTGACCGCCTCACACTCACTCCATCACCGTCACTCTGACCCGCTCATACTCACTCCATCACCGGCACCCTGACACCCTCACACTCACGACGTCAGGGTCACACTGACCCCCTCACACTCACTCTGTCACCGTCACCCTGACCCCCTCACACTCACTCCGTCAATGTCACCCTGACCCCATCACACTCACTCCGTAATCGTCAAGCTGACCCCCTCATTTTCACTGCATCACCGTAACTCTGACCCCTTCACACTCACGCCATCTCCGTCACCATGAACCACTCACACTCACTCCATCACCGTCACCCTGACCCTCCCACACTCACTCCATCACTGTCACCGTGACACCCTCACACTCAGTCAAGCATAGTCATACTGACCCTCTCACCGAAACACAGAACCCTCGCACACCCTCGGTCACCATCACACTGATCCCCTCGCACGAACTCCATCCCTGACGCACTCACACTCACACCATCACCGTCAACCTGACCCTCTCCCAATCACTCCACCACTGTCACTCTGACACCCTCACACTCACTCCATCACCGTCATCCTGACCCCATCACACTCGCTCCATCACCGTCATCCTGACCCCCTCACACTCACTCCATCACCGTCATCCTGACCCCCTCACACTCACTCCATCATCATCACGCTGATTCCCTCACACTCTCTTCATAACCATCACCCTGACACACTCACACTCACTCCGTCACCATCAACCTGACTGCCTCACAATCACTCCATCACCGTCCCTCTGACCCCCTCACACTCACTCCATCACCGACACCCTTACACCCTCACACTCACGCCGTCAGGATCTCCCTGACACCCTCACACTCACTCGCTCACCATCACCCTGTCCTCCTCACACTCACTCCATCACGGTCACACTGATACCCTCACACTCACTCCATCGCCGTTACACAAAACCTCTCACACTCACTCCATCACCATCACCCTGACCCCCTCACACTCACTCCATCACAGCCGCACTGACCCACTCACACTCACTCCATCACCGTCACCCTGACCCCGTCACACTGAATCCATCACCGTCACCCTGATCCTCTCACACTCACTCCATCTGCCTCAGGCTGACGCAATGACACTCACTCCATCACAGTCACCCGAATCACTTGACACTCACCCCATCACCGTCACCCTGACACCCTCAACTCAGTATATCCCCGTCACCCTGAGCCACTCACTCATTCCATCCGCGTCACACTGATCCCCTCACACTCACTCCATCATCGTCACGCTGATCTTCTCACACTCACTCCATTACCATCATTCTGACCACCTCACACTCGCTCCATCCCCGTCACCCTGTACCCCTCACACTCACTCCTTCACCTTCACCCTGACCCCCTCATTCTCAATCCATCAACATCACCCTGATCCCCTCACACTCACTGAATCACCGTCACACTGATCCCCTCACACTCACTCCATCACCGTCACCCTGAAACTTTCATACTCACTCCATCACCGTCACACTGACCATCTCACACGCACTCCATCACCGTCAACCTGATTCCCTCACACTCACACAATCACCATCACACTGACCCCCTTACATTCACTCCATCACCGTCACCCTGACCCCCTCACATGCACTCCATCGCCGTCAACATGATCCCCTCACACTCACACCATCACCATTACACTTATCCATCACACTCACTCCCTCACTATCACGCTGACCTCATCACACACACTCCATCACTGTCACCCTGACCCTCCCACACTCACTCCAACACCGTCACCATGACCCCCTTACACTCACTCCATCACTGTCACCCTGACCCTCTCACACTCACTCCATCAACGTCACCCTTACACTCCCACATTCACTCCATCAACGTCACCCTGACCCTCTCAAAATCACTCCATCACCGTCACCCTGACTCCGTCACACTCACTCCATCAGTGTCACCCTGACCCCATCACACTCACTCCATCACCATCACACTGATCGCCTCACACTCACTCCATCATCGTCTCCCTGACTCTCTCACACTCACTACATTACCGTCACTCTGACTACCTCACATACACTCCATCACCGTCACCCTGGACCCGTCACACTCACTCCTTCACCGTCACTCTGACTCCCTCATTCTCAATCCATCACCATTATCCTGATTCCAGCACACTCACTGAATCACCGTCACATTCATCCTCTCACATTCACTCCATCACCCGTCAACCTGGCCACCTCACACTCGCTCCATCACCAGCAAACTGACCCCCTCACACTCACTCCAGCACCGTCACCCTGTCACCCTCACACTCACTCCCTCACCGTCACGCTGACCTCATCACATTGACTCCATCACCATCACCCTGACCCTTGCACACTCACTCCGTCACGTCACCTGACCCCCTCAAATTCTCTCCAACCATCACACTGACCTCCTCACACTCACTCCATCGCCGTCACCCAGGCACCCTCAGCTCATTCCATTACCGTCAAACTGACTGCTCACACTCACTCCATCACTGTCTCCCTGACCCCCCTCACAATCACTCCATCATGGTTACCCTGACCCCCTCACACTCACTTCATCACCATAACCCTGAACCCCTTCACTCAATCACCGCCACCCTGACGCCCTCACACTCTCTCCATCACCATCACCCTGATCCATTCGCACTCCCTCCAACACCGTTGCCATGAACCCCTCACAATCACTCCATCACTGTTGCTCTGAACCCCTCACACTCACTCCAACACCGTCAACCTGACCACCTCACAATCACTCCATCACTGTCACCCTGACCCTCCCACACTCTCTCCATCACCATCACCCTGATCCATTCGCACTCCCTCCAACACCGTTGCCATGAACCCCTCACAATCACTCCATCACTGTTGCTCTGAACCCCTCACACTCACTCCAACACCATCAACCTGACCACCTCACAATCACTCCAACACTGTCACCCTGACCCTCTCACACTTACTCCATCAGCGTCACCTGACACCCTCACACGCACTCCATCAGTGTCACCCTGAACCACCTGCACTCCCTCCGTCACCGTTGCCCTGATCCCCTCACACGCACTCCATCAATGTCACCCTGATCCACTCAAAATCACTTCATTACCGTCAAACTGACCCTCTCACACTCTCTCTACACCGTCACCCTGACCGCCTCACAATCACTCCAACAGCGTCACCGTGACCCACTGACACTCACTCCATCACCGTCACCCTGACCCCCTCACACTCACTCCATCACCGTCACTCTGACAAACTCACTCTCATTCCATCTCTCTCACCCTGACGCCCTCACACGCAATCCATCACCGTCACCCTGAACAACTCGAACTCCCTCCGTCACCGATTCCCTGATCCCCTCGCAATCACTCCATCATCGTCACACTAATCTCCTCACACTCACTGAAACACCCTCACACTGACCCGCTCACAGTCACTCCGTCACCGTCACACTGACGCTCTCACACCCACTCCATCACCGTCGCACTGACCCTCTCACACTCACTCCATCACTGTCACCCTGACCGCTCACACTTCTCACACTCACTCCATCACTGTCACCCTGACCGCTCACACTCACACCATCACCGTCACCCCGACCCCCTCACACCACTCCATTACCGTCACACTGATCCCCTCACACTCACCCCTGCACCGTCACGCTATCGCCCTCACACTTCCTCCATCACCGTCAACCTGACCCCCTCACAATCACTCCATCACCGTCACCTTGACCCCCTTCTCACTCACTTCATCACCCTCATATTGACCACCTCACACTCACTCCGTCACCGTAAAACTGTCCCCTCACACTCACTCCATCACCAGCCTACTGACCCCATTAAACTCACTCTGTCAGCGTCATACTGACACCCTCATACTCACTCCATCACCGTCAGTGACCCCCTCATATTCACTCTATCACTGTCACCCTGACCCCGCACTCTCACTCCATCACCGTCTCCCTGACCCTCTCAGACTCACTCCATCACCGTCACCCTGTTCCTCTCACAGTGACTCCATCACCGTCATCCTGACCCGCTCACACTCACTCCTTCTCCGTCACTTTGTCCATCCCACACTCACTCCATCACCCTCACCCTGACCCCCTCACACTCACTCCTTCACCGTCACACTGACTCCTCACACTCACTCCATCACCGTCAAACTGAGCCCCTCACACTCACTCCATCACCCTACACTGACCCCCTCACACTCACTCCATCATCGTCACCCTGATCCCCTCACACTCACTCCTTCACCGTCACCGTGACCCCCTCACAGTCACTCCATCATCCTCACCCTGTCCCGCTCACAGTCACACCATCACCGTTACACTGACCCCCTCACATTCACTCCATCACCGTCACCCTGATCTCCTCATCCTCGCTCCATCACCATCACACTCATCTCCCCACGCTCACTCCATCCCCACTCCCCTGACCACCTCACACTCATTTCATCAGACACACTGACCTGCTCATACTCATTTCATCACTGTCACCCAGACTCCCACACACTCAATCCATCACCATCACACTGACAATCTCACACTCACTCCATCACCGTCACACTGACCCCCTCACACTCACTCAATCACTGTCACCCTGACGCTATCGCACTCACTCCATCAACTTCACACTGATCCCCTCACTCTCACTCCATCACCGTCAACCTGACCCCATCACTCTCACTCCACCACTGTCACCGTGATCCCCTCATACTCACCCTGTTACTGTGAACCTGACCCCATCCGACTCACTCCATCACTATCACCCTGATCCCCTCACTCTCACTCCATCACCGTCAACCTGAACCAAACACACACTCCATCACCAACACACTGACCCCCTCACACTCTCTCCATCACCAGCACTCTGACCCCCTCACACTCACTACGTCGCACAATGCTCCGTACGACTTCCACCATCACGCTCATTCCCACACACTCCACCACCATCAGACACACAGCCCCACACCACCCCCAACGTCACGCTCACTCCCACACACTCCACCACCATCAGACACACAGCCCCACACCACCCCCACTCCCACACACTCCACCACCGTCAGACATACAGCCCCACACCACCCCCATCATCATGCTCACCACCACACACTGCACCACCATCACACACCACACACCCCTACACACACACTCCACCACCCTCACACACACTGCCCCACACCACACCCACCGGCAC
>NC_057717.1:30998727-31014701 GCF_004010195.1 Chiloscyllium plagiosum | reverse complement strand
CCACCCTCACACACAGTGCCGCACACGAACCCCACAGTCATGCTCAACCCCACACACTCCAACACCCTCACACACACTGCCCCACACTACCCCCACCACCACACTCTCCACCACCATCACACACACTGCCCCATAGCACCCTCACCGTCACATTCACGTCCACACTCTCCACCACCATCACACACACTGCCCCACACCACATCCACCTTCACGCTCAACCCATCACACTCCACCACTGTCCGACACCCTGTCCCACACCATCCCTACCGTCACACTCACCCCCACACACTCCACTACCATCACACACATGCCCAACACGATCCCACCGTCACACGCATCCCCACACACTCCATCACCCTCACACACACTGAACCACAGAATCCCCAGCATCACGCTCACCCCCACACAATGCACCACACCACCTTCACCTTCACGTTTACCCCCACATAATCCACCATTCTCCCACACACTCCCCGATCGTCACGTTCACTCTCCTGCACCGTCGCCCGGCATCACACTCACTCCCCCACACATACCCCACCATCACGCTCACTCCCTTGCACACTCCCCCAGCATCACGCTCACACGCCCACGCAGTCTCCCACCATCACACTCATCACACACCTTAAACTGAGCTCCTGCCTGTGAACACCGACCAAGTTGATCCCCTCTAAATGGCCTTTAACCCAATCCCTATTCTATTCCCTGAGTAACAGACAATATGTTCCACGCACTGTGTTCTGTTTGCGATATCCTGTTGTACCAGTCTCAGCCACAGCCTACGGTGCCAATCCACCTATTACCCCGTAGTAACGGCGCATATTCTCACACCCACTATGTCCCCGAACAATGGCGTTTGACCCAAGCTACATACAGTTGCCCTGGCAATGGCCTGATATGCCGTCAATATCTCTGTTCCCTAACATCAGGCTGAAGATCGACAACCCTCTTCTGTTCCCCCAGCACCGAAAGATTCCAGGAAGACAGTAAAATTGGGAGGTTATGATCGCAAGATGGAGAGAGAGTGAATAAGATTGGGGAAAGCAACGACAGTGGAATTGAGTGTGTAAATAGGAAAATGGGAGAGAAATAGCAGTGAAGTGTGAGAGTGGGAGGAGTATATGGAGGGAGACTGACAAAGGGAGCAAGGTGAATTCTGCTGAGAGCCAAGTTGGAGTGGGATACCCAGAGGTGAAAGTAAGGACAGAGGGAGTTCAACCTAGCTCCTGAGCTCAGGGCGCCGTGCCCTCTCCTTTCCTGAGGACCATGAGTTGGAACTGAGTCTGTCTCTCTCCAGCTCAGCTTCTCCAACACAAAGACACACAACAACATCGGTCACTCTGCTGCTCGGCCCGCTTCAATCAACATTTTTACTGTTTACAAATGAAAATGATGGATACAATCAGTGGGATGGTGCCTTTTCTCACTGGCCACTGAGTTGTGAGAAACATTGAAATGTGTCCCTGTAACCCCCCTGTGGGATAAGGTTGGACAAACCAGCGCTACCCTCAGTCTGTTACCACAGCGACAGGCTGCTCCATCGCTGAAACACTGAACTGAAATGAGAAAATCCCGGATGGATTGATTAATGAGGGAATTTGATGGATGTATGGATTTGGGTGAAGGGATATT
The DNA here is from genome assembly GCF_004010195.1 of Chiloscyllium plagiosum. Lineage (NCBI taxonomy): Eukaryota > Metazoa > Chordata > Chondrichthyes > Orectolobiformes > Hemiscylliidae > Chiloscyllium > Chiloscyllium plagiosum. The sequence goes on along the minus strand of NC_057717.1, from coordinate 31,013,069 downwards.
TCAGCACATTCTTCAGCTGCTGCCTGAACTTAGTCTGGGTCATGGCATTAATCACGCTCTATGTGCAGCAACTGAGGAGCTGCAGCATGAAGCCCAATTCCTGCACAGACCAATAGAGATACACAGACCGATACCCCAAATACCACATTCGGTTCCATATAGAAACAGCATTAACATTGACCATAACAGGATGAAATTGGCCAAGTTCACAAACAGTAAAATGATGGATTTTTTTACGGTTTCTCATTTCAGTGTCAGTCTGAGCGTCCCCATTGGTGTGAGCGCTGAGTCTCCTGCGGGCTCTGCTGGTCACTACAATGTGTCTGGCCGTGAGAACATTGAGCAGCATAACCAGGAGAAATGGGACACACGGGGTTAGAATGTGGTGGAGGAACTAGATTGTGACCCAGACACTGGAGAATAGAACAGAGAGTGTTACATCACAAAACCAGGGGGAGTTCCCCAGGTAATACAAAGTCTTGAGCTTGAAATACCAGGAAATGTTCTTTAAACAGCTCAGCAGTCACTGCTCCCAGAACGACAGCCGCCGTTTTCTCACTGCAATATTTACTTTTCAGCTTCTGGAAACAAATGACCACAAATTATCAAAGGTGAAAGTAACAGTGAACCAGACAGAACAGTCAGTGGCTGCATAAAGCAGGAGGGCGTGGATATTACCAGCGGGGACGGAGTACACCAGGAAATAAAACTGTTTCCGATAAACAATGAGAATGTGTCTCAGTGTCAGATCGAGGATAATGACCAGGAGATCCGCTGCTGCCATTGCCCCCAGGTAACGTCTGACACACGGAGACAATCCACAATCTTTATAAAGCAGGACGTAGATGGTCACTACATTAACTGTGAGGAAGGAACACAAAACAATTATCCATCAGCCTGGAGGCTAACGCACCCATTTGATTGGGGACCCAGTGAGATTTCCACATGTATTCCTGTATTCAGGCATTTATTAAAAGAATTCGAATTGGAAAGTCTGAATTACTGACAAAAATGTGACATACACCACAAGAAACCCTCCTTTCACAAACACAGAGCCACGTCCATAAGGACAGATGGTTTCCAGAACATTCCCACACACTCGATCACTCAAGACCAGACACAGGTCACTCCTTCCCAGTTCTCAATATGGAGGGTGGAAACGTTGCTGTCCTGAAGGATTATCTCCCAGTTTACTGAACACAAACAGAGTTTGGGAATTTCTGTATTTTGGTTTACATTGTGGTCGATCCTGGTCGTGAAGAAATGCAAACACAGGGAAAACGTATTCACCCCTTTAACTGCCTGAGGGGCCTTCGGAACAGGGTCCCCTTCTCCTTGGAACGGGATCTATTCCCTCGGGATCTTATCGATAGTTCAATTCAATTCAATTTACAAACAATGTCAGGGACAGAACGTTCTGGGGAATGTCAGTTATAGAATGTCGGGGACAGAACGTTCCGGGGAATGTCAGTTACAGAATGTTTGGGACAGAACATTCCGGGAAATGTCAGTTATAGAATGTCGGGACAGACGTTCCGGGGAATGTCAGTTATAGAATGTCGGGGACAGAACGTTCCAGGGAACTCCTTGACCTGTCCATCACGTTTCCCCCTACCCACCCCACCAGGCACTCCACTGTGCCTGGACACACTGTAACATTAATGGGGCGAGAGACGGAGGGTCCAATCACAGGAATGGGAGCTAAAGGCATTACCAGATCTGCTGAAATGGTTAGATATACCACATTTTCGATCCACCTCACAGAACCAGCGCAGACACCATCAACCCAGAGGAGATATCTGTTCATCGTGGAACACTGTGTAAACCAGGCCATTTTACTGCTCAGTAGAACCCAGCAATCTGTCCAGATTCATCCATTACACTGGTCAATACAACCTAGCAATCTGTCGAGATTCATCCATTACACTGGTCAATACAACGCAACAATCTGGCCAGAGTGGAACACTGCACCAATCAGTTCAGGGCATTGATCTATAAACACGGACGAGATATCTGTCCAGCAACGGGAGAAGTGCAGACTACACCCATGCATTGATCTATAAACTAGGACTAGATATCTGTCCAGCGCCGAGAGTTATGCAGACCATACCCGTGCATTGGTCTGTAAAGACGGACTCGATATCTGTCCAGCACGAGGAGCGGTGCAGACCACAGCAGTGCATTGATCTATAAACCAGGATAAGATATCTTTCCAGCACGGAGAGCTGTGCAGATCACAGCAGTGCATTGATCCATAAACACGGACTCGATATCTGTCCAGCACCGAGAGCTGCGCAAACCATAGCAGGGTATTGATCTGTCACCCCAAACTAGATGTCTGTCCAGCACAGGAAAAAGTGCAGGCCACAGCAGGGCACTAATGTGTGAACCTGAAACAATTATCCATCCAGCATAAGAAGCGACAAAAAACACATCATTTCTTTATCTATAAACCTCAACCAGACCGTCTGCCCAGCATAGCGACCTGTGCAGTGATCACCGTGAATTAATCTGTAAACCGTTAACAGTTACCCTCCCAGCATGTAGCACTGTGTACAAGACCCCAGTGCATTGATCTGTAAACCAGGAGCAGTACCCTCCCAACACATAGGGCTTTATAGCCCACTCCCGTGCATTGATCTGTAAACAAGTAGCAGACACCCTCCCAGCATGTAGGACAGTGTACACCACCCCAGTGCATTGATCTGTAAACCAGGAGCTTTTAACCTCCCAGTATGTAGGACTGTGTGCACCACCTCATTGCATTGATCTTTAAACCAGGAGCAGTTACCCTTCCACCATGTAGGACTGTGTTCACCAACCCAGTGCATTGATCTGTACACTAGGAGCAGTTACCCTCCCAGCATTTAGGACTGTGTACTCAACCTCATTGCATTGATCTGTAAACCAGGAGCAGTTAACTTCGCAGCATGTCGACTGTGTAGACCACCCCATGTATTGATCTGTAAACCCGGAGCAGTTACCCTTTCAACATTTAGCACTGTGTACACCAACCCAGTGCATTGCTCAGTAACACTGTGTTATATCCCTGCCCAGCGTGGAAAACTTTAAGCCCATGCTGGGAGTGACAGGTTGTGTAGCTCCCACCCATTTACAGCTCCATATCTCCATTGTTGACCTGACAATGGGGTCCTGTGTGTGTGAACACCACTACCAGAGGGGGATGGCAGGGGAGTCAGTTTAAATAACACCGCATGGGAGGGGTTTGGGGTATAGACAGAGTTGAGGAGACTGAGGAACAATGTCATGGAAGGATGTGTTCCCAGGTTTCAGAATGCTGAAATGTCGACACTTCGATAGCATCCTGTAACATGAGCCAGTCTTCCCAGGAAAGATGGCAAAAAGGGATATTGGTGTGAGATCAGATGAGCATGTGTTCTGCATCTTTGTAACTGGAATTGCTTTCAACAGAACCTATGACTCATTGGGCAGATGCGAACAATATTTTATCTTTGTTTGATTTTCCTTGAGTGTGACAGAGGGATCGTCCGTACGAGGCTGAGATAGTTTCCTGGTGCTATCGTATCGGATGCACCTCTTTAACTTCCCGCCCCACCCCATGGTGTCCCTCTCATTCAGTACCAGCATGAATCTCCCACTCATCGCCGGGGTGTTCCTGGATATTCCGTGATCCCTGGCACTGGTGCGATTTTTAGAAGGCCAATGGGCACACGGTGAAATTTGTCAGTAAGGAACTGCCCTGCACAGTTTAATCTGAGCATGGCCGATAAGGGGTCATTAAGGGGCATTCTCTTCCCAGAGGGGGCCACACCACCAGATCCACCGAGCATGGTCTGAGCTCCCGACCCAGCTCAGTGCAATATCTGTGGTCTGAAGAAATGCCCAGCAATACAGAACAAGCATCAATAACCTTCGCCGTTCTGTCAGGATAAGGGTCACTGTATTGTCTCTGCTCCCTCACACTCACTGTACATCTGTAATAGCACCAACCCCGAACAAGGCTCATGCTCAACCACTCTCACTACTGCATGCAGCACCTTCCCCCTTTCCGTCTCTGTCTCTGTATCTCTTTCCCTTTCTCCACTTTACACCCCCCTCCCATTAATAACACTGCATGGATACAACACTGTGGTCTGACTCCCTCCGAACACTTCATTTTGACCCCGTCCCCACCTACACTAACATTAACAACAGGACCACACACTCCCACCCTCCTTCTCTCTCTCCCTTTCTCCCATTCCAGGAGAAACAGCCTGGAATAGTACAGAACGTGCCTATGAAGGTGGTGAAGTGCCCGATATCCGTTCCCTCACCCCTCCTCCTCCCGCCATTGGGGGTGGGGTGGGGCTGGTAGGAGCCGGAGAGGACCACGAAGCCTCGTGTGGAGATTCTGAAACATCCAAGTCCCACAGACTGAGTAAGGAGCAAGATTCAGTGAAGGGCAATTCTCACTTTAAACCCACGGGCAGCTCCGTATCTTCCCGACACAACTTGGAAGCCTTGGCCCTGATGCCATCTTCCTTTTGTGTCGAGCTGGTACAAATGGAATCCCCACCGTCTCGGTGGGCAGGAAGGTGGACTCACATCACATCGTCACCACCACCTCCCAGGAAGGGAGCACGGAGACTCCCTCCTACACCACCTCCTGTAAACAGCTCAGATACTGAAACTGATCTGTGACAGTTACTGCTCTCCCCACCTGTCCTGACATCTTCAACAATCTGTGCTCATATACACCCAGCGCTCTCTGCTCCTGCACCACCTTTATAATGGCACAGCCTGTTTTAAAATGTCTTTCATTGTCTTTCCTACCAAAGTGTATCACCTCAAACTGCTCTGCATTGATCCCCATCTTCGAAAACCTGAACACTACATCAACGTGTGATTGTCCTGTTAGAGTTCCACACTGTCCTCCATAGACATTACAATTCTTCCAGGTTTGTTGCCATCTACAAACATTGGTATTGTCATAGCATTACAGTCCACATGAAACAACTAAAATCCTGCCCCACTCACGTGTGTGAGCATGGGAAATACTGCTATATTCCCAATACTGGTATGTTTAATTAAAATTACCAGATGAGCTTCACGTCATCTCCTCACCATCTCCGTGTGTGTATCTCTGTATCTGTGTGGGCCAGGTCTGGCAGTCTCTGCGGTGCTTAAAGTGATGCAACGCTACCCTCTGCTGGCTTGCACACGCCACTGCACAAGTATTGGCAGAGGGTGAAGGTTAACTGCTCCTAGTTTAATGATCAACGCACTGGGGTTTTGTACACAGTCCTACATGCGGGTAGGGTAACTGCTCCTCGTTTACAGATCAATGCACTGGAATGGTGTACACAGTTCTACATGTTGGGAGGGTAAATGCTCGTAGTTTTCAGATCAATGCACTGGGCTGGTGTCCACAGCTCTCCTTTCTGGAAGGTTATCAGTTCCTAGTTTACAGATCGATGCACTGGGGTGGTGTACACAGTCCTACATGCGGGTAGGGTAACTGCTCTTGCTTTTCAGAACAAAGCAATGGGGTGGTATACACAGTCGTACATGCTGGGAGGTTAAATGCTCCTGATTTACAGTTCAATGTACTGCGGTGGTGTACACAGTCCTACATGCTGGGATGGTAATTGCTCCTGGTTTCCAGATCAATGCACTGACGTGGAGTACACAGTCCTTCATGCTAGAAGGGTCAGTGCTCCTGGTTTACAGTTCAATGCATTGGGGTGGTTCACACAGCTCTACATGCTGGTAGGGAAACTGCTCCTGGTTTACAGCTCAATGCACTGGGATGGTGTACAAAGTCCTTCATGCGGGGAGGGTAACTGCTCCTGGTTTTACAGTTCAATGCACTGGGATGGTGCACACCGTCCTACATGTTGGGAGGGTAAATGCTCGTAGTTTTCAGATCAATGCACTGGGCAAGTGTACACAGCTCTGTTTTCTGTAAGGTTATCAGTTCCTAGTTTGCAGATCAATGCATTGAGGTGGGGTACACAGCCCTACATGCTGGGAGGGTAACTGCTCCTGGGTTACAGATCAATGCACAGGGTTGGTGTACACAGTCATAAATGCTGGGAGGCTTACGGCTCCTTGGTTACAGATCAATGCACTTGGTTAGTGTGTACAATCCTACATTCGGGGATGGTAACTGCTCCTGGTTTTCAGGTCAATGCACCGCTTTGGTGCACGCAGCTCTGCATGCGGGGAAGCTAACTGCCCCTCGTTTACAGTTCATCGCGCTGGGGTGGTGTACACAGCTCTTCGTGCTGGAAGGTTAACTAATCCTAGATTACAGATCAATGCACTGGGGTGGTGCATACAGTCCTACATGCTGGGAGGGTAACTGTTCTTGGTTTACAGATAAATGCACTGGGTGGTGCACACAATCCTACATGGGGGAGTGGGGTAAATGCTCCTGGTTTACAAATCAATGCACTGGTGTGGTGTACACATTCCTACACGCTGGGAGGGTAACTGCTCCAGGTTTACAGATCAATGCACTGGGTTGGTGTACACAGCTCTACATGCTGGGAGGGCAATGGCTCCTGGTTTACATATCAATGCACTGCGTTGTTGTGCACAGTCCTAAATGCTTGGAGGCTAACGGCTCCTGGTATACAGATCAATGCACTGGGGTGGTGTACACTGTCCTATATGTTGGTAGAGTAACTGATCCAGGTTTCCAAATCAATGCAGTGATGTGGGGTACCCAGTCCAATATGCTTGGATGGTAACTGCTCCTGGTTTACAGATCAATGCACTGGGGTGGGGTACACAGTCCTATATTCTGGGAGGCTAACTGCTCCTGTCTTACAGATCAATGCCCTCGTGTGATGTTCGCAATCCTACATGCTAGGAGTGTAACTGCTTCTAGATAACCGATCAATGCACTGGGGTGGGATACACTGTCCTACATTCTTGGAGGTTAAATGCTCCTGCTTTCCAGATTAATCCACTGGGGTGGGGTACACTCTCCTACATGCTGGGAGAGTAACAGCTGAGCGTTTACAGTTCAATGCAATAGGGTTGGGTACACAGTCCTACTTGCTGGGAGGTTAACTGCTCCTGGTTTACAGGTCAATGCACTGTAGTGGTGTACACTGTCCTACATGCTGGGAGGGTAAGTGCTGCTGGTTTACAATCCAACGCACTGGGTTGCCGTACACAGTCCTACATGCGGGGAGAGTAACAGCTGAGGGTTTACAGTTCAATGCAATGGATTGGGGTACACAGTCCTACATGCTGCGAAGGTAACTGCTGCTGGTTTACAGATTAATACACTGGAGTGGGGTTCACAGTACTACATGCTGGGAGGTTAACTCCTCCTGGTTTACAGATCAAAGCACTGGGTTGGGGTTCACAGTCCTACTATCTGGGAGGGTAACTGCTCCAGGCTTATATATCAATGCACTGGTGTTGGGGAACACAGCCCTACTTGCTGGGAGGGTAACTGCTCCTGGTTTACAGATCAAAGCACTAGTTGCGGTTCACAGTCCTACACGCTGGGAGTTTAATGGCTCCTGGTTTACAGATCAATGTACTGGGGTCGTGTACCCAGTCCTACATGCTGAACTGCGGTGGTGTACACAGTCCTACATGCTGGAAGGGTAAGTGCTCCGGGTTTACAGTTCAATGCATTGGCTTGGTGCACACAGCTCCACATGCTGGGAGGGAAACTGCTCCTGGTTTACAGATCAATGTACTGGAGTGCAGTACATCGTCCTAAATGCTAGGAGTATAACGGCTCCTGCTTTACAGATCAATGCCCTGGTGTGGTGCACACAGATCTGCATGCTGGGAGGGTAACTACTCCAGTTTTACAGATCAATGCAGTGGGGTGATGTAAATTTTCCTACGTGCAGTGAGTGTACCTGTTCTTGGTTTACAGATAAATGCACTGCGGTGGTGTACACAGCTACGTGGTGGAAGGTTAACTGCTCCAAGTTTAAAGATCAATGTACTGGGGTCGTGTACCCAGTCCTACATGCTGGAAAGGTAACTTCTTCTGGATTACAGATCAACGCACTGGGTTGGGGTACTCAGTCCTACATGCTGGGAGTGTAACTGCTTCTAGTTTACAGATGAATGCACTGGGGGTGGGTGCACAGTTCTATATGCTTTTTGGAGTTCTGCTCCTGGTTTGCAGATCAATGCCCAGGCGTGTTGTACATAGTCCTACATGCTGTGATGGTAACTGCTCCTGGTTGACAGGTCAATGCACTGGGGTGGTGTACGCAGTCCGACCGACTGGGAGTGTAACTGCTTCTGGTTTACAGATCAATGCACTGTGGTGGTGTACACAGTCTTACATTCTGCGAGGGTAAATGTTCCTCGTTTTCAGATCAATGCATTTGGGTGGTGAACACAGACCTACACGCTTTGAGGGTATCTGCTCCTGGTTTGTACATCAATACACTGGGGTGGTGCACTCAGCTTTACATGCTGGGAGGGTAACTGTTGCTGGTTTTCAGATCAATGCACTTGGGTGGTGTACACCGTCCTACATGCTTGGAGAGAAACTGCTCCTGGTTTGCAGATGAATGCAATTCGGTGATGCACTCGGTTCTACATGCTGGGAGGATAACTGTTGCTGGTTTACACATCAATACACTGGGGTGGGGTACATAGACCTACATACTGGGAGGGTAACTACTGCTGGGTTACAGATCAATGGACAGGGGTGGTGTACACTGTCCTGCACGCTGCGAAAGTATCTGCTCTTTGTTTAGAGATCAATGCACTGTGGTGGGGTGCACAGATCTCCGTGCTGGAAGGTAAACTGCTCCTCGTTTAAAGATCAATGCACTGGGGTTTTGTACACAGTCGTACATGCGAGTAGGGTAACTGCTCCTGGTTTACAGATCAATGCACTGGAATGGTGTACACAGTCCTACATGTTGGGAGGGTAAATGCTCGTAGTTTTCAGATCAATGCACTGGGCTGGTGTCCACAGCTCTCCTTTCTGGAAGGTTATCAGTTCCTAGATTGCAGATCGATGCACTGGGGTGGTGTACACAGTCCTACATGCGGGTAGGGTAACTGCTCTTGCTTTACAGAACAAAGCAATGGGGTGGTATAGAGATGGAAATGTGTTGCTGGAAAAGCGCAGCAGGTCAGGCAGCATCTAGGGAACAGGAGAATCGACGTTTCGGGCATTAGCCCTTCTTCAGGAATGCGGGGTGGTATACACAGTCGTACATGCTGAGATGTTAAATGCTCCTGGTTCACAGATCGATGTAACTGCGGTGGTGTACACAGTCCTACATGCTGGAAGGGTAAGTGCTCCGGGTTTACAGTTCAATGCATTGGCTTGGTGCACACAGCTCCACATGCTGGGAGGGAAACTGCTCCTGGTTTACAGATCAATGTACTGGAGTGCAGTACATCGTCCTAAATGCTAGGAGTATAACGGCTCCTGCTTTACAGATCAATGCCCTGGTGTGGTGCACACAGATCTGCATGCTGGGAGGGTAACTACTCCTGTTTTACAGATCAATTCAGTGGGGTGATGTAAATTTTCCTACGTGCAGTGAGTGTACCTGTTCTTGGTTTACAGATAAATGCACTGCGGTGGTGTACACAGCTACGTGGTGGAAGGTTAACTGCTCAAAGTTTAAAGATCAATGTACTGGGGTAGGACACACAGCCCGACATGCGGTGAGGGTAACGGCTCCTGATTTACAGATCAATGCACTGGGGTGGTGGACACAGTCCTACATGCTGCGAGGGTAAACGCTCCTGGTTTACAGATAAATGCACTGGGGTGGTGGACACAGTCCTACATGCTGGGAGGGTAACTGCTCCCCTTTTAACTATTAATTCACTGCTGATTACTGCACAGTTTGCTGTGCTGGTCAGACTAACTGGTTGATGTTCATAGTTAATGCAATTGTGTAGTCCGTGCAGCTCCACATACTGGATGGATATATCTTTCAGGTTCACATATTAGTGCACTAGTGAATTCTGCACTGTACCCTGTGCTGTACAGATATCTGGTCCGGGTTTATAGATCAATGAACTGCTGTGGTCTACACAGCTCTCCGTATTCCTGTGTAGCAGCTTTGAAATGCTGAATGTTCCCTTCCAATTCCTGTGTACCAGGTATGAGACATTTAGACATCTTCACCAAATTCGGAGTAACAGCCTCCAATGGCTGATTGGTCTCATTCTGTTCCTGTTTAAAACACTTGATGGACTGAATTGCCTGTGCTGGTATCGGTGCAGTTGTGAGTGGTGCTGAATATTTTGAAACCATCAGTGAAAAGGCCATTTCTGACTTTATGATGGAGGGAAGGCCATTGATACTGCGGCTGCTGCTAGCCCACAGTATCTCATGGATGGCCAGTTTCCATGTGCTCAGCCCTTTAGAAGTATGTCCTACTTCACAGGAAGGAGTGGCACATGACAAAGTGAGCAGACCGCCTAATATGATTTATCTCTCCATCCCGAAGGCTCTCCGCCTCATTCGTCATGAAGGTCTGCTGCCTGAAACAGTGATTTTCCTGCTCCTCGATGTTGCCTGACCTGCTGTACCTTTCCCAGGAACACACTAATATTGAGTGTGTTAAATATAAGGCTGAAACTTTCCCTTCACCAGGACTGTGTGCTGGCTGCTCCTACAGATACTGTCAGGGACAGATCCATCAGGGACAAGGAGTTTGATGAGAATGTGTCCACCAGCCTGGCTGTTGTGTATTGAAGCCTGTTCCTGCTCAGGCAGTGGGGGGCCTGTGGGGACACTCCTGGTGATGGACATTGAAGTCCTTGTCACTCTCAGTGCTGCCTCTGATTTGTTTCCAAAATCGAGTTATCACCGACAGGAGGGGTGGGAGCAGGAGATAACCATTCTCAGGGGATTTTCTTCACCATGATCTGCAACCATGAGATTTCCTGGGCTCTGGAATCAATGTTGGGGATTTGCAGGGTAACCCCTTCCCTGACTGTATCCCAGGGTGTCCCCACCACTGGTGGTTCTGTACTGCCGGTGGGACAGGATATACCCCGGGATGGTGATGGGGCTTCATGAAACATTATGTGGGAGCACGGTGGCACAGTGGTTTGCTCTGTTGCCTCACAGCACCAGAGACCCGGGTTCAATTCCTGCCTCAGGTGACTGACTGTGTGGAGTTTGCACATTACATCCCGTGTCTGCGTGGGTTTCTTCTGTGTGCTCCGGGTTCCTCCCACAGTCCAAAATAAATGCACAGGTTAGGTGAATTGGCTATGGGAAATTGTCCGTAGTGTTTTGTGAAGGGATAAATGTAAGGGAATGGGACTGGGCGGGTTGCGCTTCGGAGGGTTGGTGTGGACTTTTTGGGCTGAAGGGCCTGTTTCCACACTGTAGGTAATCTAATCTAAACTAAATTACCCATCAGGCCTGATCCTGTTCCAATGAGTCTTCCGGGTTCTAGAATCATTGTTGGGGAATTGCAGGGTAAATCCTTCCCTGACTGTATCCCAGGGAATCGCCGCCGCTGGTGGGTCTGTCCTGCCGGTTGGACAGGATATGCCCAGGGATGGTGATGGGGCTTCATGACACATGCTGAAAATGTGTTGCTGGAACAGCGCAGCATGTCAGGCAGCATCCAGGGAACAGGAGAATCGACGTTTCGGGCAGAAGCCCTTATTCGCCTGTTCCCTGGATGCTGCCTGACATGCTGCGCTGTTCCAGCAACACATTTTCACCTCTGATCTCCAGCATCTGCAGACCTCACATTCTCCTTCATGAAACATGACCCATCAGGCCTGATCTTGTGAGTATGATGGTTTCGGACTGTTTGCTCACTGGAAGTGCAGTGCTGGAAAAGCATCCGAGGAGCAGGGGAATGAACGTTTCAGGCATAATCCCTTCATCAGGAAAGAGAGGACTTGTGGACTGCTTGTGGACTGGGGAGCTGAGAGATAAATGGGAGGGGCTGGACAGGAGCTGGTGCTGGGGTGAAGGGAGTTGGGAATGTGATTGAGATACGGAGATGAGAAAGATGTGATAGGTCAGAGAGGAGGGTCGGCTGGATGCGGGAAGGTCATGGAGAGGTCAAGGAGTTCCCCGGATCATTCCATCCTAGACATTTTATAACTGACATTCCCCGGAACGTTCTGTCCCCGACATTCTATAACTGACATTCCCTGCAAAGTTCTATCCCTGACATTGTTTCTGAACGGCCGGAAGTCAGTGAATTGAACAAACGATAAGATCCCGAGGGAAGACATCCCGTTCCAGGGAGAAGGAGACACTGTCCCGAAGGCCGCTCAGGCAGTTAAATTGGGGAATACGTATTCCCGGCGTTTATATTTCTCCCCGACACAGGATCGACCACAATTTAGACCAAAATACAGGAATTCCCAAATTCCGTGTGTCTTCGGGAAACTGGGAGCGAATCCTTCAGGACAGCAACGTTTCCACCCTCAATATTAGGAACTGGGAAGGGGTGACCTGTTTCTGCTCTCGAGTGATCGCGTATGTGGGAATGTTCTAGAAACCATCTGTCCTTATGGATGTGTCTCTGTGTTTAGGGAGGGAAGGTTTCTTGTGGTTTCTGTCAAATTTTTGTCAGTAATTCTGACCTTCCCATTTGTTATTCCAGCTCCAATTATTTTAATATATCCCTGAATACAGGCGCACATTTGAAAATCTCACTGGGTCCCCAATCAAACAGGTCCCTTTACCTCCAGGCTGATGGATACTGGGTTTGATTTCCTTTCTCACAGTTAACGTACTGACCATCTACGTCCTGCTTTATAAAGATTGTGGATTGTCTCCATGTGTCAAACGTTACCTGGTGGCCACGGCAGCGGCGAATCTCCTGGTCATTATCCTCGACCTGATCCTGAGACACATTCCCATTGTTTATCAGGAACAGTTTTATTTCCTGAAGGGTTCCGTCCCCGTGTGTAATATCCACGCCATCCTGATTTATGCAGCCACTGACTGCTCTGTCTGGTTCACCGTCACTTTCACCTTTGATCGGTTTGTGGCCATTTGTTGCCAGAAGCTGAAAAGTAAATATTGCAGTGAGAAAACGGCGGCTGTGGTTCTGGGAGCAGTGACTGTTTAAAGAACATTTCCGGGTATTTTATTCTCATGGCTCGGTATTGGCTGTGGAACAATCCCTGGTTTTGTGACATAACATTCACTGTTCGATTATCCAATTACTGCGCCACAATCGAGTTCTTCCACCACATTCTCACCCGGGTGTTCCATTTCTCCTGATTCTGCTGCTCAATGTTTTCACCGTCAGACACATTTTAGTGACAAGCAGAGCCCGCAGGAGACTCCGCGCTCACACCAATGCGGACGGTCGGTGTGACACTGAAATGAGAAACCGAAAATAATCCATCATATTACTGTTTGCAATCTCGGCCAATTTCTTCCTGCTATGGTCAACGTTAATGATGTATTCTCTATGGCACCGGATGTGGGATATTGATTATAAGTCTGTGTATCTCGATTGGTTTGTGCAGGAATTGGGCTTCATTCTGCAGCTCCTCAGTTCCTGCACAAACACCGTGATTAATGCCGTGACCCAGACTAAGTTCAGGCAGCAGCTGAAGAATGTGCTGAAATATCCCTTCACCCAGATCCATCCATCCATCAAATTCCCTCATTAATCACTCCATCCGGGATTTTCTCATTTCAGTTCAGTGTTTCAGTGATGGAGCAGCCTGTCGCTATGTTAACAGACTGAGGATAGCACTGGTGTGTCCCTCCTTATCCCACAGGGGGTTTACAGGGAAACATTTCAATGTTTCTCACAACTCAGGGGCCAGTGAGAAAAGGCACCATCCCACTGACTGTATTCATAACTTCCATTTGTAAACAATAAAAACGTTCTTTAAAGTGTGCTGAATAGCAGAGTGACCGATGTTGTTGTGTGTCTTTGTGTTGGAGAAGCTGAGCTGGAGAGAGACAGACTCAGCCCCAAGTCTTTGTCCTCAGGGAAGGGGAGGGCACCGCGTCCTGAGCTCAAGAGCTGGGTTTAACTCCCTCTGTCTCCCCACTCCAACCTGGACTCCCCCTTTCCTCTTCCCTACGGTTTCTCCTCATTGCTCTCCCTCTCTATCACTGCCTCCTCTTTCCTTCTCAACACCTCTCCTTTTCACTCTCACTCATTCCCCCCTCGCTATCACACACACCCCCAATCACGGTTTCTCCACCTGCCTCCACTCTTTCCTCTCTCCCTCAATGAGAGAGAGAGGAGAGAGGAATATAGTCAAGAGAGGGAACGAGAGAGGGGCAAACAGATGGGGCAAGAGAGGGAGGAAGATGGCAGCAAGAGGAAGAGAGAGAGAGACAGGGGCGAGAGAAGGGGGGTGAGAGAGAGAGGGGGCCGAGAGAGAGGGGGCGAGAGAGGGAGGGGGAA
>NC_057717.1:30980831-30990559 GCF_004010195.1 Chiloscyllium plagiosum | reverse complement strand
TACATTCCTTAAGACCCAGCCATTCACCATAAAACTCCGATATTGATTTGAGTTTCTAAAATGCAAGAACTTACACTGATCTGCATTAAAATCCATTTACCATTTCTCGGCCCACTTCTCCAGCTGATCAAGGTACTGCTGTAAGTTCTGAAATTTCTGATAACCTTTGTCATTCTCCATGTAACCGCCTATTTTATTGTCACCTTCAAATTTACAAATCATGCATGTACATCCTCATCTAAATTATAGATATATGTAATATATAGCGCTGCCAGCCTCGCCCCGACGCATTTCATTAGTCCCAGGCCTCCAGTCTGACAAGCATCCTTCAACTGTTACTCTTTGCTTCCTACCATCAAGCCAATTTTGTATATAATTTGGCAGGTCCTCCTGAATTTCATGCAACCTAATCTTCCAGAGCAGCGCACCATGTGCAACCTAATTGAATGTCTTACTTGAATCCATATAGACTACGCATACCACTCTGACCTCCTCAACGGTGCTGGTCACTTCGTCAAAGAACTCGAACAAGTTTGTGAACTATTCTCTTCGATGCACAAAGCCGTGCTTACTTTGATGATAGGCTTTCGCCCGAAACGTTGATTTTCCTGATCCTCAGATGTTGCTTGCTCTGCTGTGCGTTTCTAGCATCACTCTAATTTTGCTCCGAATCACACACTGTCTTTCCAAATGCACGTACATCTTATCTCTCAGAACATTTGCAAGTAAGTTACCTGCTACAGATTTTAGGTTTAGTGGTCCATAGTTCGCAAGTTTTTTCTTCGTAGCCCTTCTTGAGTAAGGGCACAGCACTCGCACCCCTACAGACCTCCGGGACCTCACCCGTTGGCAAGCGATGATTCAAAAATATCAGCCAGGGCTCCCGCAATTCCATCTCTGTACTCCTGCAGTATTCGGAATATATCTGGTCAGGACCAGGAGATTTATAGAAATACTGCAAAGTCTGAAAAATACGTCTATTTATTTCAGGTACAAACACCAAAGAATGGGAAAGGGACACAATGCTGTTTAATATATCAAATTAGAAAACGTATTAATCATAGGAAGTGGCTTCAGAAGAATTTCAGTCATTTTGGAAACCTGAGAATTCTCAGAAATTCACGATCCTGAAACAAGGACCATGGAATTGAGAAGGAAATCAAAAAGAGAACATGAATGCTAACAAACAGGAACAAAAACACTGCATAATCTGCAATCTGTATTTCAAAGGAAACAAAGCAAAAGCAAGGCAAACATTGGAAATCGGGAGAGGAGAGTTTATTGTGAAGAACAGGGAAATGGTCAAGAAAATAATCAGTTACTTTGCATCTGTTTTCATGGAGGAAGAACCACAAAATCGCCCAGTAATTCCCAGTGATCATGTAGGGCTTGTGGAACTGAAGACATAAAGTCAACTTATATCAGTAACAAGGTAGTATTTGAGAATGTAACTGGATTGAGCATTGCTAAGTCTGACAAACTTGATGTACTTCATATTAAAATGTCAGACATAAATTGGCAATAGAAATATTAATTGCACTGTCGATGACTGTGTTTTATTTTCATGTGCCTTGTGCAGAGGCTGGAAGCCATTGTGCATAAATGGAAGTTAGCAAATGTGATCCAAGCACTATAGATTAATGGAAGGAATCCAAGCATCTGCAAAGGGAAGAAGACATAGTTTGGAGAACTGCCGAACAATTAACTTGACATCTGCAGAGATCTGTTGGAATCTATTATACAGCACGTGATATTGGATATTTAGGAATTAACAGCAACAATGGAGAAAATCTATATGTATTTTTGACAGATGTCTAACTCAATGTGCTATTAGTTTTTAGACCCCATCAACCTCTCTCTGAGAAAAGGAACAGGAAATGACTTTGCCACAGGCAATAGCATCACCACAGGAATCTACATCACCAACACAAAGAAACCTAAGCATATAAATGGAAAACAGGAATTTTAAGCATTGTTTCGCATGAGGTCCACTGAAATGTTACCTAGTAAGATGGCAAAATGTCTGGAAATGTAGTGTGCAAACCTGCATCCATTGTGTAAAGTGTTGGTGACCCAATCTGAGAAAGAATATACTAACCACAAAAAAGTGCAATAGACATTGTCCAGATTAATCCCTCAGATGGCGAGATTGCCTGATGAGGAAACTCGGCCTGTGTTCTCTAGAGTTTCAAAGAATGAGAGGAGGATTACAATCAAACTTGGAAAATTCAGAAAACATACGCCAAGTTGGAAATAAACAGAAAGATTCCCTCTCTGTCTGTTCCACATTCAAGGCAAATAATTGCAGTTTAAGGGACAAACCATTTAAGACCGCAATAATGTCGAAATTCTTCACTCGGTGAGAGCTGCATAAAACTGGGGCATAGAAACCTGCTGGTAAGGCAAGATTAGGGAGAATCCCCAGATAGTCTGCAAGTATGTCAAGTGGAAAAGAATAACAAGAGAACAGGTAGGAGTCATTCGTGACTTGCCAAGTTGCATCCAAATCAACTTACTGTTAGGAGACAGAGCGTAGTGGTTGAAGGCTATTAGTGTGACTGAGACCGGTGTCCAATGGTGTATCACAGCGATCAGTGCTGTGTCCTTTGTTATTTGTGATACGGAGCTGTTGGTGTTGGACTGGGCTAGACAAACTTAAAAGTCACATAACACCAGGTTATAGTCCAGCAGGTTTATTCAGAGGCACGGGCCTTCAAAGCGCACAACCACCTCATGAAGAAGCAGCTCTTCGAAGCTACTGCCTCCGAATAAACTTGTTGGACTATTACCTGGTGTTGTGTCATCTTTAACCTGATTATTTGTGGTATTCATAAATGATGCAGCTGTGAATATAGGCGGGGGTGGCAGTAGTGTGACAACTAAGTTTGTGTTTGATACAAAGATTTGCCGGGCGGTTGGCAGTGAGGAGGAAGGCCTTATGTTACAGGAAGATACAGATGGAATAGTCAAATGGGTGGATCACTGTCAGATCGGATGTAACACTGATAAATATGAAATAATGCACTTTGGAAGAAGGAACTGGACAGGGGAGAACTCAATGAATGGCATCACACGAGAAAGCTCAGAGGGTGCTTCTCCACAAATCCCTGGCTGTGATTAAACTGGTTAGTGCACAATTTTGAGAAAGCAGAGGGGACCTTAGACATAACCTTTATTCGTCAAGGCATAGATTATAAGAGCTATGCGGAAATTTGGTTTTGCCAAGATGGAATATTGATTGTAGTTCTGGGAGCCACATTACAGGAAGGATGTGATTGTAGTGGAGAGGGCTCAGAGGAGATTCACCAGGATGTTCGCTGGAATGGAGCATATTAGCTATGGAGAAATGCTGGATAAGGTCGGGTTGTTTAGTTTGGAAGAGATTCAGAAGGATAGGATTATGAGGGTTATGGACAGGGTGGATAGATAGCAGCTATTCCTTTTAGTCAAAGGCCAAGAACAATGGAACACATTTTAATGTGAAGGATTTGAGATTTGAAGAGGAATTGAGGATTTAGTTTTACTCAGAGGGTGCTGGGGTCAGGAATGCACTTCCTGAGAAAAGAATTGTTATTGTAACTTCACAGTCATTAGAAAATACATGGCTGTGAACTTGAAATTCCATAAGATTCGCGGCTCTGGTCTTGTGTCAGAAAGTGGGGCTGATGTAGATGGTGCTGTATTGTTGATGGTGCGAAGTCTGTGCTTCTGTGTTTGTATGGCTGTAGAAGGTCAATCATTGAGTATCTTACGATAGGAATTGATGGGTTTCTGTAGAATATATCAACAAGAGTTTTAAGAATGAACTTGTAATATCTTCTGAAAATTTGCCAATGACAAAATTATGGGGAAAAAAGGTGCAGCTTTCTTACAGTCTGATACCAGAGAATTGAGGTTCGGAATAAGGCAGAACTGTGGACGAAATACCTCAGTTATGTCTACATAGAAGAAAACGAAACAAAAAAGAAAACTCTGATGGTGCAGTGCTCTCTCAGTGCAGATCCTCTGATAGTGAGGCTTGCCGTCTGGACTGAAACTCTGACAGTGTGGTGCTCACTCAGTACTGACTCTCTGACAGTGCAGCACTCCCTCAGTACTGACTCTCTGACAGTGCAGCACTCCCTCAGAACTGACCCTGTGACAGTGCAGCACTCTCTCAGTACTGACCCTCTGACAGTGCAGCACTCTCTCAGTACTGACCCTCTGAGAGTGCAGCATTCTCTCTGTACTGACAGTGCAGCGCTACCTCAGTACTGACTCTCTGACAGTGCGGCACTCCCTCAGTACTGACCCTCTCACAGTGCAGCACCTCCTCAGTACTGACACTCTGACAGTGCAGCATTCCCTCAGTACTGACCCTCTGACAGTGCAGCACTCCCTCAGTCCTGACCATCTGACAGTGCAGCATTCCCTCAGTACTGACCCTCTGACAGTGCAACACTCCCTCATTACAGTCCCTCTGACAGTGTAGCACTCCCACATTACTGACCATCTGACAGTGCAGCCCTCCCACAGTACTAACCCTCTGACATTACTGCACTCCCTCAGTGCTAACCCTCTGACAGTGTGGCACTCCCTCAGTACTGACCCTCTGACAGTTCAGCACTCCCTCAGTACTGACCCTCTGACAGTGCAGCACTCTCTCAGTATTGACCCTCTGACAGTGCAGGACTCCCTCAGTACTGACTCTCTGACAGTTTTGCACTCCCTCAATACTGACCATCTGACAGTGTAGTACTCCCTCAGCACTGACCCTCTGACAGTGCTGCACTCCCTCAGCACTGACCCTCTTTTTTTCTATTTCATAGAGTCTTGTGGAAATTTGGAAACATAAGGTTTGCAGATTCTGAGGAAGCATGAGAGAGACACACAAACCAAACCCTGTCTGAAAGTCTCTGTAATAGACTATTCAGAGGCACAGAGTCACAGAGGTGCACAGCTTAGAAATGAACCCTCCTGTCCAACTCGTCCATACCAACCAGATATTCTCATCTCATTTCATTCCATTAGCTAGCACTTGGCTGATATCCCTCTGAACCCTTCCTATTCACATACTCATCCTGATGCCTTTTAAATGTCACAACTCTACCAGCCCCATCACTTCCACTAGTAGCTACCTGCATGCCCTTGAATAAGTGCTCAAACATTCATACTGTCGATACAAACTCGAATAAATACCAACATGCGAAATGCTATCATTGTCATTTTCAACCCACCCTTAGCTTCTTCATTACGCTGATTCGAACAGAGGTAAAGAAACAGAGTTAGTGACCATCCACTGTGACCCTGTTATAAAACGTATTTTCACATGTGGCTTGTATGTGATTCCCACACCCTCTAATAGTTGCCTAGAAGGTGGGGTGAGCGGTACTCTCCTGCTGCAGTCCTTGGGTGTCACCCAGTGATGTTAGGGAGGGAGCTCCAGGATTTTGACCTGAACCATTTTAAGAACTCTCTTACTGGAGTGTCCTTTTTAAAGTTGGGAGGTTAATATAGACCAGGAGGACCCGAGAGCTGCTGTCTTGTCAGAGATAGGACTGGTGGGTCACACACCTCAGGTGAGGGGCGAGGTTGAGAAGCGGGGACCTTCATGGTAATTTCAGACATGATAGAGATTGAGCCAACAATTTTGGCATCACGAACCTGTTAGCTGTGGTAACTGACCCGCCTTTGTAGCAGAGGGATTTAATCCCTTTAATAGAGCAAGCTTGAGAATTGAACACTAAAATCAATCTGCACGGACCTGAAACATCAATACAGAGATTGCTGAGGGAGCTAAGCATGTCCGGTAGCATCTCTGAAGGGGGAGGGAGAAAGAGACAGAGAGAGAGTTCAATCCAGTGATTTCTGCGGGAACGTTCCTTCAGAACAGACCGTTTTGAGGAAGGGTCACTTGAAATGCGAATTGTTCCTCTCTCTCTTCACCGTTGCTAATTGCTGAATTCTGCTGAATTCCCCCATCATCTGTTTGCTTGAGAATTTGACCTGATCCAAGCGTCACTGAGTAATTCAGTCTGTGTTCAATGCCCTGAGGCTGCTTCTGCTGAAAGTTGACAAACAGGTTTAAGGCTTTGTAAGGTATTGTATTCGGAAGGCGGGGTACATGGGAGAACAGATACAGAACACAGGCACTTCACAAAGATCCTTCTCAATGTAACTTTGTGATGTTAATAAGAAGGAACAGCTCAGACCTAACATTTCAGTAAATCAGCCAAGGGGAGTATATATGTCATGGCAAAGACTTCTTGTAAAGACTTTACGGAACCGAACTTTAGTGACTATGTTTGTACGTAAAGTTTTTTTGTGAATAAAGTATCTTTTTGAAATTGATATAAATGTTTTTTCGAGGGGGACCAAGCATCTTGAGGTTGTGGAGGCATTGCCCTTTTCCCTAATCTTTCTTAAATAAACGCTAGACAAGTTCGATACTCCCCGGGTATAGACATCAAACGATCATCAACGGGGAGGAGATGGTGGCATTGTCCCCGGATAAGTGTTGCCTCACCCCACCCGTTTTCGATTCCAACCTCGGGCGACTCTCTGTGTGGAGTTGGCACATTCTCCCCGAGTCTGCCTCCGAGTGCTCCAGTTCCCTCTCACTGTCCAAAGATGTGCAGGCTCGGTGGATTAGTCAGAGGAAATGAAGGTATCCAGAGATGGTGGGGGGCGGGTGGATGGGCTGTTCTGCCGAGGGTCAATGTGAACCTGATAGGCCAAATGACCTGCTTCCACATCTTAGGGATTGTATGATCAATCCAGAGACTCAAATACTGTTCTGGGCCCTGGGCTCCAATCTTGGAGGTTGCTGTGGGTTATCACAGTGAGAACAGGTTTGGGGATGAACACGGTCCAAGGAGGCAACAGGTTTGCTTTCTGATGTGTTGAGGGCATGAATGTTCTGTCGAGGTGCTTTGGGGATAAACATACTGAGGAGATGGTTTCTAACGTATTGAGGGAGCACTATCTGTCAGTACAGGGTGCAGATGGTCGAAAGGTACAGATACACTTCATAGAACATAGAACATAGGACATCGAACAATACAGCACAGAACAGGCCCATCAGCCCTTGATGTTGTGCCGACCATCGATCCTCATGTAAGGTAAACCTCAAGTATGAACCCGCAAATTTCTATGACCATATGCATGTCCAGCAGTCACTTAAATATCCCCAATGACCTTGCTTCCACAACTGCTGCTTGCAACGCATTCCATGCTCTCGCAACTCTCTGCTTAAAGAACCCACCTCTGACATCCCCTCTATACTTTCCTCAAAACAGCTTAAAACAATGACCTCTCGTGTTAACAATTTCTGCCCTGGGAAAAAAAGTGTCTGGCCATCAACCCTATCTATGTCTCTCATTATCTTGTACACCTCAATTAGGTCCCCTGTCTTCCTTCTTTTTTCCACTGAAAGAAGTCTGAGCTCAGTCAATCTCTCTTTGTTAGATAAGCCCTCCATTCCAGGCAGCATTCTGGTAAATCTCCTCTGAACCCTCTTCAAAGCATCCGCATCTTTCCTATAATAGGGCGACGAGAACTGGACACAGTATTCCAAGTGCGTTCTAACCAAAATTTTATAAAGCTGCATCAAGATCTCACGGCTCTTAAACACAATCCCCCTGTTAATGAAAGCCATAACACCATATGCTTTCTTAACAACCCTGTCCACTTGGGTAGCCATTTTAAGGGATCTATGTACCTGCACATCAAGATCCCTCTGTTCCTCCATACTGCCAAGAATCCTGTCGTTAATCCTGTGCTCAGTTTTCAAATTTGACCTTCCAAAATGCATCACCTCCATTTATTCAGGTTGAACTCCATCTGCCACCTCTCAGCCCATCTCTCCATCCTGTCAATGTCTCGCTGCAGCCTACAACAGCCCTCTATACTGTCAACGACACCTCCAACCTTTGTGTTGTCTGCAAACTTACTGACACCTCCTTCAATCCCCGCATCCAAGTCATTAATCAAGCCATGCTCTTCCAGATGGTCATAAATTCTGCCCCTCAGCATCCTTTCTAACTCCTTACAGATGACAGACGTGAGAGTGTCTGGTCTGTAATTGCCAGGGATTTCCCTATTTCCTTTCTTGAAGAGAGGAATTATATTTGCCTCCCTCCAGTCTCAGGTGCGACTCGAATGGAGAGCGAGGATGTAAGGATCTTCACAAGCAGCGAAGCAATCACATTTCTCACTTCCCAAAGCAGCCGAGGACAAACCTGGTTTGGCCCTGACGACTTGTCAATCTTAATGTTTGTCACAATGTTCAGCACATCAGCTTCCTCAATCTCTATCTGTTCCAGCATGCTTACCTGCTCCTCAATGGTTTCATTCACTACAAGGTCCTTTTCTTTAGTAACGACAGAAACAAAAAAAACTCATTTAGGGGGTTCCCCTGCCTACTCAGACTCTACACACAAGTTCCCTATGCTATCCCTGAGCGGCCCTACTCTTTCTTTGATCATTGTCTTACTCTTCACATACACGTAAAATGTCTTTGGATTCTCCCTAATCCTTCCTGCCAAGCCTTTTTTCTGCCCCCTCCTGGCTCTCCTCAGACCATTTTTGAGCTACTTCCTCGCCTGCCTGTAATCCTCTAGAGCTGAGCAAGACCCTTGCTTCCTCCACCTTACGTAAGCTGCCTTCTTTCTTTCAAAAAGAAGGTCCTCCGCTCTCGACATCCAAGGTTCCTTTATTTTACCCCTTCTTGCCTGTTTCAGAGGAACACATTTATGCATCACTCGCAACAACTCTTCCTTAAACCGTCTCCACATGTCTGTCGTGGCCTTTCCATGGAATAATTGCTCCCAGTCCATGGTTCACAACTCACGTCTGATAGTATCATAGTTTCCTTTTCCCCAATTAAATATCCTCCCATTGTGTCTGCTTCTCCCCTTCTCCATGGCTATATAGAATGTGAGGCAGTTGTGGTCACTATCACCAAAATGTCATCCCACCGCAAGATCTGACACCTGCCCCAGCTCATTGCCGAGCACCAAAATCAAAATGGCCTCTCCCCTCGTCGGCCGCTTCAATGTGCTGAGTTAGGAAACCCTCATGAACACACTTTACAAAACGATCTGCTCGAAGGAGGTTCCAATCTATATTGAGAAAGTTAGAGTCACCCATGACAACAACCATATTACATGCACTCTTTACCAACATCTGCCGACCTGTGCTTTCTTCAAACTCCCTGCTGCTGTTGGGGGGGGGGGGGGGGGGGGGGGGGGGGGGGTGCCTGTAGTAAACCCCTAATGAGGTGACTGCTCCCTTACTGTTCCTAATTTCCACCCATACTGACTCAGTAGGCAGACCGTCCTCGACAATGGTAACTTCTGTAGCTGTGATACCCTCTCTGATTTCTTTTCTGAATTCATTGCATGTGGTGTCCCTCAAGGGTTAGCCAGCACGGTGGCTCAATGGTTGGCACACCATTGCCTCACAGTATCAGGGATCCAGGTTCGATTCCAGACTCGGGCAACTGTGTGGAGTGTGCATATTCTCCCCGTATCTGCTTAGGTTTCCTCCGGGTGCTCCGGTTTCTTCCCACAGTCCAAAGATATGCAGGTTCCCGCCTCAGGCGACTGACTGTGTGGAGTTTGCACGTTCTCCCAGTGTCTGCGTGGGTTTCCTCCGGGTGCTCCGGTTCCTTCCCACAGTCCAAAGATGTGCAGGTTAGGTGAAATGGCCATGCTAAAGTACCTGTAGTGTTAGGTGCATCAATCAGT
>NC_057717.1:30963725-30980331 GCF_004010195.1 Chiloscyllium plagiosum | reverse complement strand
TAGGCACATGGATGATAGTAAAATGAAGGGTACGTAGTTAGTTTGATCTTATAGTTGCATAAAATGTTAGCATGACATCATAGCCGAAGGGTCTTGTGCTATACTGTTCTGACTTCTATCTTCCATGTGGTAAACTGGATAATAAGCTCAGATCAATGCAAAAGGATATGGCATTCAGGAAATACTAGTCAACTGGATACAAAATTGGCTTGATGGTAAGATACAGCGGGTGATGGGAGACATGTTGTTTTTTCTAACTGGATGCATGTTTGGATAAATGGTTTGGAAGGGAATATTGGTTTCCTGATAAGGACGTTTTTTGAGTGACACTGAAATTGGTGGTAAAGTGGACAGTGAATAAGGTTATCTGTGATACAACAGGATGGACACTACTGCTGCGAAAATGAGCTGGAGAATAGCAGATGAAATTAATTAGATAAAGGTGAAGTGTTCCATTTTGGTGAAATAAAACAGGGTGGGACTTGTACAGTTAACGTTCGGGCCCTGAAAATATTGTCAATCAGAGACCCGGGGATGCAGGTACACAGTTCTTTGAAAGTGGTGTCACAGGTAGACAGGCTGGTGAAGCAGGAGTTTGGGATGGTTACCTTCATTGGGCAGAGCATTGAGAGTAGGAGTTGGGATGTCAGGTTTGGTTGTACAAGACATTGGTGAGATCACCAAAAAATAATTATTGATCAATCGGATGAACTCATCTGGCTCAGTTACCTGCTTTAGGCAAGGACATCTGACATTCTAACCTGGTCTGGCCTACATGTGACTCCAGACCAACAGCAATATGGCTGAGTCTGAGCTATCCTCTGGGCGATTATCTGTGGGGACAAAGAATGCTGTTCCAATCAGTGACACCCACATCCCATGAATGAATAAATAAAAATGCATATGTCCCTCCCTACCTCTGCATCAGCTCCAGCTGCAGCAATTCGTCCTGGCTTTGTAACACCGTTCAGGCCCTGACCACTCTTTGTAATGCTCTCACCACCTCCAGCACCTTCAGCTGCCCTTGTTCCTATCGTGTCAATAAACCCTGACAATGATTCCCCTTCCCACTGCCCTCCTCCTGCTCGCAGACCCTTTGCAATCCCCTTAAAACGTACTCGTAAAACACACTCTCACTTCAGGTTTTTAAGAACGTTCGGTGATCTTCTCAGCCTGATAACTAATTTGATCCATTTTGTCCTAAGTGAGGGCGGGGTGGGAAATTATTTCTGAGGTTTTGTCTGTTTGAACGGAATATCCTTTTGTTGAGTGATTTACACTGTTCCTTCAAATGTTTTCCACTGTTCATTTACAGACATATGTTTCAGTCTGTTTAGCCTGTTTACCATTGTCAGTTCTCCCCTCAAACTCATGTAATCGGTGATTTTTCTTTCTAGTTGTGGCTTGTCCTTTCTGTGATTCACTTGAAAACTCTCTATTTCTTTAAACTGCACTTAATCACAATTTCCCAGAGGATCTCTCCAGGTGACATTACTCATTCACTAAGTTTCATCGCACAATGGTCAATCAGAGATAGTTACATTCCCAGCCAGCTGCACAATGTGTTATTAAAAGAAACTGAAAAACATTCTCTGAACTCCTCTTCCAATATCACTCTTGGGTCAGTGTGACAATCCCAGATTATGCGAATATTGAAATATCCCAAAATTATCACAATGTATTTGTTAAAAATTCCAACGAATTCCTGCTTAATGCAGTGGTGAGCAATGAAATGCTGTTCGGTGGTCTAAAACTGTTCTGCTGCTTGTGTCCTTGGCAAGTAGTAGCCAGAAGTTACATTCAGACTGACTCTACTTCATGACCTGAGGCCAAATACTTCCTCTGTGATACCTTTGTTATCCGTTATTGTTAGCGTTGCCCATTTTGCCTGAATTTCTGAACGATTGAAAATTTATGTTCTACCTTTTGTTCGCTCTGTAACCGGGTCTCCCTGGTGCCTAAAGCTCTTTCATCTGTGTCACAAATCCATCTACCTTATTGCAGAGACTTTGTCAATTCAAAATAAAACATGATTTACTCTTTCCCACAATCTCCTATCACAAACCGATTTGCTGATGTACAGTTTTACTTAAACTCTGTCCCTTCCTGTTCCTTTATGCTTGTCTTTCAGCCACATCCCCATGCTGTTCCGATGCATCACCTTTTCCCTTTGGATTTGGAAAGCTCCTTTCACCTGAACCCAGTCCCTGCATCCTCTCTGTCAGTCTAAACCCCTGTCCATAAACCTACCGACATGTGTGGCTAGGACACTGGTCTCAGCACAGTTCCATTGGGGCCCAGTGCAATGGGATTGTTTTTATTCACTCGGGGGATGTGGGTGTCTCTGGCTGACCAGGCGCTCTAGCCCAGCCCTAGCTGCCCTTGAACTGCACAGCTTGCTCTGTCATTTCAGAGGGTAATTGAGAGGCACACACTTCTCTGTGGTTATGTCGTGCAGACCACGTGAGAATGGCAGATGTCCTTCTCGAAAGGACAGGTGTTTGGATTTTTTGTACATCAGCAGTGGTTTCATATTATTTATGGATTATTAATTATTATGTTTAAAATTATTGATTTCAAATTCCAACATTTCAGATGGTGGGATTCAAACCAGCCTCCCCTGAATATTAGCTGAGGGCTTGAATCTGTGCTCTACCAATAATATCACTTGGTCATCAGTTCACCTGCTTGTCCCCGAGCACTGGTACCAGTGCATCATGAAACAGAACCTCTTCTTCCCACAGAATTGTTTGAGCCTGATACCTTCCAGCACTCTGGTGACATCACTCAGTATCTCTCCATGTGGTATACCTCACTGTGAGAGTCTAATTGCTGCCTGTGTCAGTGCCTCTCGCTCTTGCAGCTACACAGATTCTGAGCCAACAGAATTCTCCACTTCAGCGAGATAAGGCATCACAGGCCAGGGATGGAAACTGGGATTTTGCAGATTTCTGTGGTACTCAGTGCCATTCGAAGTGTGTAGCCCTCACTACATCAGTTTAATTTCCCATTCTGTCGATTTCTCTGTCTCCTGTAGGTTCTCAGGAAGTTCCTGACTCAGTATACTTCCCAGGTCTGGGTCTCTTGTTCATCACCTCATTGAATATGGTTGGTCAGCCAGAGAGACAAAGGGGAGGGAGATCTGAAGCCTTCAATAAATCCTGCAGTGAGGTAAGATCACTCACAGTGCACAGAGCATAGAGCAATGAGAGGGATCCAAACATCGGCTAACAAGACATGACATAGAACCAATGCTGGTGGGGGAGCACAGTACAGACACACCCCAGTCTCAATCATCACCCCTACTGTTACTTTTGTTGTAGTAAGCTAGCATCAGGAGTGTCACAGATATCAATCCAGGCCTGTGCTATCTTAGTGAGCATCAGCAGCACAGTGGGGAAAGCATGCCTCCCATGAGAGTGTGGGAATGCTGCCTGGGATCTCCAACACTATATCTATGGCATGTCTCATGGTCCGATGTCTTCAATAATTTGTAACTCATATAAAAATTCCTGTCCCTGTGACCTCCTCCATTCCCGATAGTCCCTCCACATGCTTGAAATATACTGCATTCCAGACTACCATCCCTATCTCTGTAACTTGCTTCAGTCTCTACAACATGCCTCATTTCAGTAGTCCCATCCTCCAATGACAGAACCAAACAGAACTGAATCAGAACCTTTGGTTTGATCCAACTAGTCCATGCTGTCCAGTGTCCCTGAAAGAGTTGCTTTTGCCTGCATTTGACCCATATCCCTTCAAACCTTCTCCTCTCCATTTTCATGCCCAAGTTTATTTCACGTGTTTTAATGTACTTTTCTCTGCAATTTCCCCGGCAGATCGTTCAATATGTACACCATATTCTGTGTGGGAAATGTTCTCCTCCCGTCCCTTTTAAGTCTTTCCTATCCACCTCACATTTATGCCCTTTAGTTGTGGACTCCCCTACCCTGGGGTAAAGATCTTGGCAATTCACCTTTTGTATACCTCATGGTTTTATAAACCTTTGTCAGGTCACCCCTCAGCCACCTACACCCAAAGGAAATATGAAGGACAATGAAACAAATATCTCTGCTGTGGTAACTGCCACTACTTTGCCACAATGTGCTGGGATACACCTGTACAGGACCTGGGTTTTTATCTACCTTTTGTGTTTTAAGACCTCTAGTACCAGCTCTTCTGTAATGGGGAACTCTTTACAAGCCATCACTGTTTCTTTTCCTTTATTTCCTGGTCTTTATCAACAATATGCTTTGACATGAAATATTCGTTTTGTATCTGACCTATCTCCTGTGGTTATACACAGGAGGGGCCCTATTGTCTCTGTTTTGTACTTGTATGCTGTAGGATCTCTTTGGACTCTCCTTAACCTTTTCTGAGAATCTATCTCTTTTCCCCCAGTTTCACTTTGCAGCCTATCCTGCCTCTCCTTGTAAGTCTAACCCTCCAGGATCAGTAACATCTTGATCATTCTTTGCTCCATTTACAGTTTCGGAACATGCTTCCTAAAGCAGGAGGATCAGAATAATACGCAGTACTCCAACTGGGGACCCAGCAATGTCTTGTGTAGCCGTATCATGATGTACCAGCTCATGTACTCAATGCTCTGACCCATGAGGGCAAGTGTGCCAAATGCCGCATTCCCCACC
Source organism: Chiloscyllium plagiosum (assembly GCF_004010195.1). Classification (NCBI taxonomy): domain Eukaryota; kingdom Metazoa; phylum Chordata; class Chondrichthyes; order Orectolobiformes; family Hemiscylliidae; genus Chiloscyllium; species Chiloscyllium plagiosum. Next base: position 30,975,682 of record NC_057717.1, on the reverse strand, counting down.
TTATCCCACTGTGATGCTACTTCCAAGGAACAGTGTAACTGAACCCCTTGGTCTCTGTCTGTTTGACAACACTGCCCAGGGCCCTACCATGAACTGTGTTCGTCCTCCCTGGTTTGTCTTAACAAAGTTCAACACCTGCATTAAACACCATCTTTTATTCCTTGTCCCGCTGTCCCTGTTATTCAAGAGCCCCTTCGATAACTGTATTCCCTGCCCATTATAACACAGATATTATTATCCACAAACCTACTAACAATGACTCCGATATTCTGTCTGTCTTCTTGGTCACCTCATCAACAAATTCAATTCATTTGTGAGACACGACTTTGTATGCACGAAGCTGTCCTGACTATCCGTAATCAATCCTTACTTTCTGAAATGCATTTAACTGCTGTCCCGTGGAATCACTTCCAACAACATTTGCACCACTGACACCAAGCTAATTGGTCTTTAGGTCACTGCCTTTCCATTGTAGCCTTTCCTAAATACTGGCACAACATTAGCCACCCTTCAGGATCCCAGCTCATTACCTGTGGCTGTCAGTGATAGAAATATCTCTGTAAGGAACTCCTTAATTTCGTCCCTAACTTCTTCCAATATCTAGGGGCAAACTTGATTAGTTCCCAGATATTGTCTTGTTTTTATGAATTTTAAATCCTCCAGCACCTCCTGCTCTGTAATGTGGACTCTTTTGAAGATATCACTGTTTATTCCACTGACTTCCCTAGCCTTTGTCCTCAGTAAGTTGTAGTGTGAATTTTTTATTTAAGATGTCAACCATCTCCTGTGATTCCACACATTGATGGCGCCATTGATCTTTAAGGGGCCACATTTTGTCCCGAGTTAATCTTTTTTTTATGAATATTCTTGTGGAACATCTATGGATTTTCCTCAACCTTGTTTGCCAAAGCTTTCTTGGGTCCCCTTTGGGCTCTCCTGATTTCCCTCTTAGGTGTTACTACACCCGCAATGTTCTTCAAGAGATTCACTTAATGCAGATGTCTATACAATGACGTGCCCACTTTTTTCTTAACCTCAATATTCCCAGTCATCCAGTGTTTCCTACTTGTGATCAGCATTGTCCTTCACACTAACAGGACAATGTGCCCTGAACTCTCATTTTCTCTATTTCGAAAGCTTCCCACATGTCTGAGGTCCCTTGACATAGCCTCCAAATATCAACTTTTAAAATCTCTTGACAAATACCAGTAAATCTCGCCAGTAACAGTGGTGGACTCTCCCTCTTTATGGGCATTTAAGAGGGCATTGGATAGGTATATGGAGGATAGTGGGTTAGTGTAGTTTAGGTGGGCTTGGATCGGCGCAACATCGAGGGCCCAAGGGCCTGTACTGCGCTGTATTCTTCTATGTTCTATGCTCTATGTTAAATACCTTCTGAATTGGGGTAAGGCCAATTTTGATCTTTATCTTGTGGACCAGGCCTACCAATTATCCATAGCTATTTTCAAACTAATATAATTGTGGTCACTTTTCCAAAATGCTCCCGAACTATCACCTTAAGCACTTTTCCCTACCTTGCTTCCCAAAGGGAGGTCAGGTTTCACCTCTTCCTGCAGTTGGGTCATTTACATACTGACTGAGCCAGTTTTCTTGATCATACTGAACAAATCCCTCTCATCCAAGCTCAGAACATTTTGTCAGTCTCAATCTCGGTTTAGTAAGTTAAACTCCCTGACCGTTACAGCCCTATCATTCTTACAAGTATCTGAGATGTCCAGAAAAAATTGCTGCTCAATTTCCTGCTGACTATTGGGGGCCTGTAGTACAGTTATATCAAACTGATGACGCATTCTTATTTCTCAGTTCCACTCGTATATCTTCACTGGGCGATCCCCAGGAATATCTTCTCGAAGTCCTGCAGTTATGTTTTCACAAATCTAAACCTCCGCTACCCCACCTCAATTGCCTGTCCTTTTATCCTTCCTGTAGAATCTGTACCCTGGAACATTGAGCTGCCAGTCCTGTCCCTCCCTCAGCTGTGTTACTGTAATACCTATGGCATTCCAGTCCCATGTTCCCATGCATGCGTTGGGTTCATGTGCTTTCCCTGTCAGGTCTTTTCCATCAAAATAAATGCAGCTTAGTTCATCAGTTTCCCATCATTGCTATGCTGGTGCCTGCCTGGTCGATTGAAATGACTGTCTTGAAATTCTGTCCCAGCGTCAACCTTCAGACTGTAGCCTGAGACCACCCCCCTCACTGTGAACAACACCCTCACCTTTCATGTCATCTGCAAAACTGATGATACCTTCTGCTTTCACATTCGAGTTATTAATGTACATAATAAACAGCAATGGTTCCTGCACAGATCCCTGTGGTGCACCCACTGGTGAAAGGCTTCTCATCACAAAAACAATCCTCCAATTTTGGATCCAATTTTCCAACTTGCTTCCGATCCCATGGGCTTTTCCCTTTTGAACCAGCCTTCCACGTGGGACCTTGTCAAAGACCTTAATGAACTCCATGGAACCCACATCATCTGCATGGCCCTTATCAATATTTTTAGACACCATTTCAAAAAACTCATCTGAATTCATCGGACAGAATCTTCCTCTACCAAATTCGTGATGACTTTCCCTAATCGATTCCTGCCTTTCCAAATGTTGATACATCTTGTCCCTCAGAATTTTTTTCCCAATTTATCCCTCCCCCTGCAGTCAGACTATCTGCTCTGTAATTGGACAGGCATATGAACATGCATGGAATAGTATAGGTGGGATGGGCTTCAAATTAGTATCACAGGGTGGCGCAACTTCGACGGCCGAAGGACCTGTACTGCGTTGCAATGTTCTGTGTTCTATGTAATTACCTGGCCTATCCCTGCTGCCCTTGTTGAACAAAGGAACCACATTCCCTATCTTCCAGTCATTCGACACTTCACCTGTGGTCAGCAGAGTATTACATATATCTGCCTGGGGCCCAGCAACCTCCTCCCTTGCCTCCCAAAGCAGCCTGGGATATATTTCATTGGACACTGAGGACTTCCTCACCTTTACACCAGCGAAAGCATTTAATACCTCCTCCTTATTGATCTTAACATGTTCGAGAACCTCACCATCCCGACTGAAATGCCCGGGAACAATGTCTTTCTCCTGTGTGAATACAGGTGGGAAGTATTCATTGAAGACTTCACCTACTTCCTCTGGCTCCATGCACAGATTGTCCCTTCGGTTTCTAACAGGCCCCACCCTTTCCCCAGTAATCCTTTTACTCTCACTGTACTGGTAGAATACCTTGTGGCTTTTCTTTAACATTATCGGCCAAGGATATTTTGTGACCATTGTTTGTCCCTCATTTTTCAGGACCCCCTTGCACTCTCTATACTTGTGATTGGCTTCACCTGTTTTTATTGAACTGTATTCTCTTTAAAAAACTGACGATACCACTTGATCAGTATTCGCTGGATTTGCTGCCTTTGCCATTCCATCCTCATGCACACACTAGCCCTGAATTTTCACTCTATCACTTTAAAATGCTCCCATTTTACAAATATAGACCCAAACGCAGATGGTTCTTCCCATACCATGTTTGTCACATCCTGTCCAATGGTCTTGATACTAATAGGAGAGTCAGATGTGAGGGGGACTGACAGGAGACTGTGTGGCTGCGGAAGAGACCCCAGGATGGTGTGCTGCCTCCTGTGTGCCAGGGTCAAGGATGTCTTTGAACAATTGCAGAACATTCGGAACGGAGAGGGTGAACAGCCAGAGACCATTGTGCACATTTGTACGATTGACCAAGATAGACAATGGGATGGGGTCCTGTGAAACTAGTACAGGGATTTCAGTAAGAATTTAAAAAGCAGGACCCCAAGGCTAGTCATATCTGGATTACTCCCAGTGCCACGTGCCAGTGAGGATAGACATAGGAAGTTAGGCCGGATGGATGTGTGGATGAGGAGCTGGTGGAGGGGGCAGGGTTTCCGGTTCTTGTATCATTGGGATCTCCTCTGGGGTAGAGGTGACCTGTAAAAGAGGGATGGGTTGGACTTGATCCAGAAGGGCACCAGTAACACTGGAGCGAGATTCGCTAGTGTTACCCTGGAAGGATCTAAACTAGTTTGGCAGGGTTTTGGGACTCTGAATATGAAAGGGGCCATTGACCATCCAGGGGAAGATACATCAGCCACCAAGACCAAGTATCTTATTCAGGATATCCAGGGGTACAGTAAAGGAACAGAAAAGATTTCTGGTTTAACGTGCATTTATTTCAACACATGAGACCTGACTGGTAAGGCAGACGAGCTCAGAGCATGGAATGGCTCTGTGGACTGGGATATTATAGCCATAACAGAAACATGGCTGAGAGAAGGGTATGACTGGTAGCTCAGTGTTCCAGGATACAGAAGCTACAGGCGGGATAGAAGGACAAGTAAGTGAAGAGGGTGTGCTGTGCTTTTGATAAGGGAGGACATAACAACAGAAGATACTCTTAGAGAGGATACTCTTAAGGGGTTATCAAATGAGGCCACATGTTTGGAAGTTATAAACAAAAAGGGGTTGGTCAAACTGTTGGGACTGTGTTGTGACCCTCAAACAGCCAGCGGCTATTGGAGGAGCAGATGTGTTGAGAGATGGGCGATAACAGTAGGAATAATAGAGTATTATTGTTTGGAGATTTTAATTTCCCCTGGATTGACTGGGCCACCCAGAGAGTAAAAGGCGCGTACGGAGTGAAATTTGACACATATGCCCAAGAACATTTCCTACATGAAGATCTAGACGGCCTAACTCTACTCAAGCGGGTGCAACACTGGACCTCCCCTCCGAAAACGAGGTCAGGCAAGTGACTGAAGTCTCAGTCGGACAGCACTTTGGGTCCAGTGACCACAACTGTCTGAGAATTCACGTAGTTATGGAAAAACATCGAATAGGTCCACAGATTAAGATGCTAAACTGGAGCAGGGCCAGTTTTCGTGCCATTAGGCAGGATCTAGTAGAGGTCGTTTGGGTGAAGCTAAAAATCACACAGCACCTGTTTATAATCCAACTAGATTTGGAAGCGCTATTGATCATTCCAAAAGATGAAATACTTCATCTAAATTTGTTTATTATTACATTCCATGACACTGCTATCCTGTTGCTATAAATTCTGTGCCTTATGACTGTGCTCCACAACCACCGATGAAGAAGCAACGCTCTGAAATCTAGCGCTTCCAAACAAACCTGCTGGACGTGGTGTTGTGTGACTTTTAATTTTGCCCACCCCAGTGCAACATCTGCATCTCCAAATCATGACTACCATCGATTGGGTGAGTCTGTTTGAATAAAAAGGAACGACTGGCAAATGGGAGGCTTTGAAAAGTGTGATCTCAAGAATCCAGAGTCCCTGTTAGGGTGAAGGGAAAAGCTGGCAGTTTCTAGGATCCCTGGCTGATGAGGGATATTGAGGCTCTACTCGGGAACAAAGAAGATGGAATACATTGGCTTTAAGGTTTCTGTATCTACCCCTTCCAGTCCTAAAGATATGATCAATCTTTGGAGACCCCACAATCCTCTCAGGTCCCTGTCGCACTCCCGATCTGTAGAACTCACTTCAATGCCGGTGGCTCTCCCGATCCAGTTTCTACAAGACCCACCGTCTGTGTAACATCCTCCTGTCATTAGCACACACTCTGTCAATGTAATCTCCTCCAGTCTCTCCATCCATCTGCTCTTCTCCATAACCTTCTCCAGCTATGACATCCCAATCTGTGTAAACGTCACCCTCCCCTACAATCCTTCCCTTGACCAAACTGTCGGAGCTTACTCATGTTCCCTTTTTTCTGTGAAACTGTCCCCAACCAAAATTGCTGTCCTTATCTCTCAGAAAATCTGTCAGACTCCACACCCTCCAATGCAAAAAAACTCCAGAACCTTAGCCTTCCCATGTCTATAAAAATCTTTGGTCTGACTACTTTGCATATGTCTGTTTGTTCTTTCAATTTGTATAACCCACTTTATCTCTGTGATCTGCTCCTAAAGCATTCCTTGTCTGTGTAAACCACTCCATCCTCACGATATCCTTATGCCTGTAAACTGCTCCATCACTCCCAAACTCCCCATCTCCATGTACATCTGTAGGCCCTACAGCTCTCTGCATTTCTGTAACCTGCTGTGACTCTCCGTTCCTCCTTCCTGGTGAAACCACGTCCAATTCCCAGAACCCTCTCAGCCTGCATTATCTGCACCTGATCAGACCATTGCTGTCTCTGTTACCTCTGACATTCCTAGCAACCCTCCCTATTTGTGTCTCTTCCTCCAGATCTCATCCTCTCCAGCTTTCTGAAACATCTGCGTGCCATTGTACCCAGCCCTATATAGAACACAAAACATAGAACAGTAGAGCACATGACAGGCCCTTTGGCCCTCAACGATGTGCCGACCTTTTTTCCTACTCTGTGATCAAACTATAATCTACAGACCCTACATTTTACTATCATCCATTTGCCTATCAAAGAGATAATTAAATATCACTAATGTAACTGACTCTACTACCACCGCTGCAGTGTATTGCAAGCACCCACCACTCTCTGTGTAAAGAACCTACTCTGCCAACGCCCCTAAACCTTCATCCAATCACCTTTAAATTATGATCCCTTCTGATAACCATCTTCACAATGGGGTAATTCTCCGGCTATCCACTCTATCTCAGACTCTCATCATCCCGTGCACCTCTATCAAGTGACTTATCATCTTCAATGAGAAAAACCCTAGCTCCCTCAGCCTTTCTTCATAAGGCCTGCCCTCCAGTCCAGGCAGCATCCTAATAAATCTCCTCTGCACTCTCTCTGAGGCTTCCACATCTTTACGATAATAAGGCAACCAGAACTGAACATGATATTCCAAGTGTGGTCTAACCAGGGATCTATACAGCTGCAGCATAACTTTGTGACTCTTAAACTCAATCTCCCTGCTAATGAAAGCCAACACACCATACACCTTCTCAAAACCCCAATCAATATGGTTGGCAACTTTGAGGGATCCATGGATTGAATCCCAAGATCCCGCTGTTCCTCGACACTCACCAAGAATCCTGCTTTTAACCTTGTCAAGGTTTTCTGTGAAATCCTTCCAATCATAAACCCTCCCAATTTTGGTAACTTCCTCCAGTGCCTACAACACTCCAGAGCTGTGAAATCTCTTCACGTCCCTACAATTCTCCTTAGCTCTGTAACCTCCTTTATTAGCATCAACACTCAAAATTCATGAAGCCTCCTTTTACCACTGCAATTTTCCTGATATCTGCATTACCCTCCTGTCCTGGTATCCCTCCCTGTCCACATAACCTCCACCATCCTCCAGTGCCCTTCTGGGTAACTTTGCAGAGGAAGGAAGAGTTGTAGAGTCCAGGCCATTTTACGGAGGTAGGAAGGGCTGCCGAACCTGGTGGTACAATCTTGTTGACCTAAGTTTGGAGATTTTTATCAGAATGGCTGAACACAGCTTCAGGTTACCAGGCTGGGAGATGTGAATTCAGTTGTGAATCTATTTACCCATTCTGTCTGTGTGCCTGACACTGACCTGGTGCTGCTCATGTGCCCTCCAGATCTGCATGACTGACCAGAGCTCATCTCAACAAAGCCTTCGATTGGAATGATTCTTTTCCATTATATTTCAGCGGCAGTTTCACGAGACGCAAGAATTGGAGAGTTTTGATTTTGAGAGAATGAAACCTTTATCATTGCAAAATGGGAAGACTTCAAAAATTAGATAACGAGAGTTCATAGACAGTAAACAGTATTCCTGTTAGTGTGAAGGAAAGGCTTATAGTTCCAGGAAATGTTGGATTACTAGAGAAATTGATGTTTTGGTTAGGAAAAAGAAGGAAGCATATAGGAGAAATCCAGTGAATATTTAGAGTATAAAGGCAGTAAGAGTATACTTAAGAGCGAAAAGCAGACAGGGGATAGCGTTGGCAAATAGGGTTAAGGAGAATCCAAAGGGATTTTATGCATAGACATAAATGACGAAAGGGTAGAAACTTTATCCGTTCTAAACATAAGCATAATTTAAGCTTTCCCACAATTTCCTGTCACAACCCTATTCACTGATGTACAGTTTCAGTTAATCACTGTCCCATTCTGTTCCTTTCTGCTTGTCTTCAGCCACATCCTCATGGTGTTCCGATACTTCACCTTTTCTATTGGGATTTGGAAAGCTCCTTTCACCTGAACGCGGTTCATGCACCCTCTCTGTCAGTTTTAAGCCCTGTCCATAAACCTACGGACATGATAGGACGGGACACTGCTCCCTCCATGGTTCCAGTGGATTATTTTTTTAAGTCAGGTATTGGCTGTGAGTGTCTCTGGCTGACCAGCCTTTCTTGCCCAGTCCTTGCTGCCCTTGAGCTGAGTAGCTTGCTCGTCCATTTCAGAGGGTCATTGAGAGGCAGACACCTTGCTGTGGGTACGTCGTGCAGACCACGTGAAGATTGGCAGATGTCCTTCTCGAAAGTACAAGTATTTGGATGTTTTGTACATCAGCAATGGTTTCATACTTATTTGTGGATTGTTCATTACTATTTTTAAAATTGTTGGTTTCTAATTTCTCCATTTCTGATGTTGGGATTCAAACCTGCCTCCCCTGAGCATTAGATGAGGCATGGGATACATTCGCTAGCAATAATACCACTAGGCAATCACTTCGCCTAATCACTGGTTGCTCATCTCTGAACACTGATACCAGTGGATCATGAAGGTAAACCCGTTCTTCCGACCCAATTGTATGACCCTGACATCTTTCAGCACTCTGGCGGTATCACTCTGTATCTCTCCATGTGTTATCCCTCACCGTGTGAGTCTAATTCCTGCCTCTGTCAGTCTCTCTCTCTCTATTTTTCTCTCTCTTTCTTTTCTCTCTCTCTCTCTTGTCTCTATGTCTCACACACACACACACACTTTCAGCTATTCCAGATTCCGACCTAACAGAATTCTCCACCCCGGTGAGACAAGGCAGCAAGGAACAGGAATGGAGACTGGGATTTTCCAGATCTCTGTGATACTCAGGAACATTCTCCATCTGTAACCCTCACTGCATCAGTCTAATTTCTCATTCTGTCTATCTCTCTGTCTCCTGTAGGTACTCAGGAAGTTCCTGACTCAATAGACTTCCCAGCTGCTGGGTGTCTCATCCATCACTAAATTGAAGATGGTTGGTCAGCCAGAGAGACAAAGAGCAGGGAGATCTGGACCCTTCGATAAATCCTGCTGCGAGGTAAGACCATTCGCAGTGCACAAAGCAGAGAGCAATAAGAGGGCTCCAAACATCGGCTAACAAGACATGACATAGTGTTAGAGGGGGAGCAGAGTACAGACTTACTACCAGGTACTGAGACTCACTACTCTGCAACACTGTATCTATGGCATGTCTTGTGGGCCAGTTTATTCAGTAATTTGTAATTGCTATAATAAGTCTTATCTCTGTAACCTCCTCTCCTCCTTATTTTCCCTCCATATAATTGAAACTTACTGCTTTCCAGACTGCATCCCGATATCTGTAACTTGCTTCAATGTCTGCAACATGCCTTATTTCCTCTTCGTGAAATATATTCAACTCCAATTCCTTTTATGTCTTTCCTCTCTCCCCTCATATTTATGCTGTCTAGAACATAGAACATGACAGTGCAGTAATGGCCCTTCGGCCCTCGATGATGCGCCAACCTGTGGAACCAATCTGAAGCCCATCTAACCAACACGATTCCAATTCTGTCCAATGACCATTTAAATACCCTTAAAGTTGGCGAGTCCACTGCTGTCGCAGGCAGTGCGTTCCACGCCCCTACCACTCTGAGTGAAGAAACTACCTCTGGCATTTGTCCTATATCTATCACCCATCAATTTAAAGCTATCTCCCCTCGCGTTAGGCATCGCCATCCGAAGGAAAAGTTCTCACTGTCCAACCCATTTAACCCTCTGATTATCTTATTCGTCTCAGTAGTAGGCCTGAAAACATCTTCTCTTGAACAAAAACAGCTTCAAGTTCCTCAGACATTTTCGTAAGACACTCCCTCCATACCAGATGACATCCTAGTAAATCTTCTCTGAACCCTTTGCAAAGCTTGCATATCTTTGCTGTAATGTGGTGACCTAAACTGTACCCAACGCTCCAAATGATGTAGCACCAGAGTTTTGTCCAGCTGCAGCATGATCTCATGGTTCAGAAACTCAATCCTTCTACCAGTAAAAGCTCATACACTGATTGCGTTCTTAACAACCCTATCAGCCTGGGTGGCAACTTTCAACGATCTATGTACATGTACACAGAGATCTCTCTGTTCATCTACACTACCAAGAATCTTACCACTAGACTAGTACTCTGTGTTCATGTTACTCCTTCCAAAATGAATGATATCACACTTTTCCACTTTAAAATCCATTTGTGAACTCTAGGTCCAGCTCTGCAGCTGATCTATGCCTCTCTGTAACCGACAGCATCCTTCGTCACTCTCCACAATTTTACCGACCTTACTGTCATCTGCAAATTTACTAACCCATTATTCAATGCCCTCATCCAGGTCATTTGTATAAATGACAAGCAACACTAGACCCAAACCTGATTCTGGCGTAACCAACTAGTAACTGAACTCCAGGATGCGTATTTCCCATCAAATACTACTCTGTCTTCTTTCAGCGAGCTAATGTCTGATCCAAACTGCAATCCCATGCCTCCGTATTGTTTGCAATAGCCTACCGTGGGGAACCGTAACACACGCCTTACTGTAATCCATATACACCACGTCAACTGGTTTACCCTCATCCATCCTCTTAAAGAACTCAATAAGGTTTGTGAGGCACGGCCTGCCCTTCACAAGGCCGTGTTGACTATCCCTAATCAACTTATTCGTCTCCAGATGATTATAAATCCTATCCCTTACAAGCCTTTCCAACGCTTTACCCAGAATTGAAGTAAGGCTCACAGCTCTCGAATGAGCAGGGTTTTCCCTACTCCCCTCCTTGGACAAGGGGACAACAGTTGCTATCCTCCAGCCTTCTGGTACAATCTCTAGACAATGACGGCATAATGATCAAAGCCAAAGGCTCGGCAATCTCCTTCCTGGCTTCCCAGAGAATCCGAGGATAAATCCCATCCGGCCCAGACGACTTACCTATTTTCACACTTTGCAGAATTGCGAACACATCCTCATTCTGCAGTTCAATCCCATTTTGTTATGGACTCCACTGTTCTGGTGTAAAGACGTGGGTTAATCAACTTACCTGTATCCCTCATGGTTTTATAAGCCTTTGTAAGGTCACCCCTCAGCCACCCACGCCTAATGGAAATACGAAGGACAATGATATAAATATTTCTGCCCATGCCCCTGCCACTACTTTGCCACAATGTTCTGGGATACACTTGTTCAGGACCTGGGGTTTTCTTAATCTTTGTGTTTTAAGACCTCCAGCACCACCTCTTCTGTAACAGGGACTCTTTACAAGCCATCACTGTTTCTTTCTATTGGTGTTCTAGTCTTTGTTTATAATATGTTCTGACATGAAATATTCATTTAGGCTCTCGCACATCTCCTGTGGTTCCACACTTGCATGGCCTCGCTGATCTTTGAGGAGCCCTAGTGTCTGTCGAGTTGTTTTTTTTTTGTCCTTGTGTGCTGTGGAAAATTCTTTGCATTCTCCTTAACATTGCCTGCCAAATCTATCTTATCCCCCCATGTTGTTTTCCAGCTTAACCACCCTCCCTATTTCTGTCAAACCCTCCAGTATCAGTGACATCTTCGTCAATCTTTGCTCCATTGACAGTTTCAGGAAGTGCTTCCTAAATCAGAATGATCAGAATTCTATGCAGTATTCCAAATGTGTGTTGATTATCCCTAATCAATCCTTGCCTTTGCAAATGCATGTAACTGCTGTCCAGCAGAATCGCTTCCAACAACATATGCATCACTGACGTCAAGCTTATTGGTGTTGATGTCCCTGGCTTTCCCTCGCAGCCATTCCTAAA
>NC_057717.1:30954398-30962313 GCF_004010195.1 Chiloscyllium plagiosum | reverse complement strand
ATTTCCCGTTGACTGTTGAGGGCCTGTAATGCAACCATATCAAAGTGATGACCATTCTCAATTATTATTTCCACCATTACAGTATCACTGGGTGATCCCCAGGAATATCCTCTCAAAGTGCTGCAGTGATGTATCACTGATCAAAAACTCCACTCCCCCTCCTGTCTCACCTCCTGTGTTCTCCATCCTGTAGAATCTGTACCTTGGAACATTGAGTTGTCAGTCCTGTCCCTCCCTCAGCTGTGTTTCTGTCATACCTGTGGTGTCTCAGTCCCATGTTCTTGTCCATCTGCCTTACCGTTTAGGCCTGTTATGTTGAAATAAAGTATTTTAATTGATCAGTTTTCCCTCATTGCCTGCTGTGCTAGTGTCTGCCTTGTTGATTGAAATTACTCTCTTGAAATTCTGTCACAGCCTCAACTTTCTGACTGTAGCTTGAGACCATCCCTCTCACTGTGGACAACACCCTCCTCTTTCATATCATTTGCAAACCTACTAATGATACCTTCTGCTTTCACATCCAAGTGATTAATGCCCATAAGGAACAGAAATGGCTCCTGCACAGATCCCTGTGGTACACCCGCTGGGCAAAAGCTTTCAATCCCAAAAACAACCATCCAACAATTTTGGATCCAATTTGCCAACTTGACTTTGATGCCATGGGTTCTTCCCTTTTGGGCCAGCCTTCCATGTGGGACCTTGTCAAAACCCTTACTGAACTCCATGGAACCCACATCATCTGCACTGGCCTCATCAATATCTTCAATCGTAATTTCAAAGAAAACTCAGCTGAGTTCATCAGCCATTATCTTCCTCTACCAGATCCATGCTGACTAACACTAATCGATCCCTGCCTTTTCAGTTATTGATCCATCCTTTCCCTCAGAATTGTTCCCAATTTCCCTCCCCCTGCTGACAGACTATCTGCTCTGTAATTACCTGGTCTATCCCTGCTGCCCTTCTTGAACAAAGGAACCACATTAGCGATCCTCCAGGCTTTCGGCACTTCACCTGTGGCCAGCAAAGTATTAAATATATCCAGCAGGGCCACAGAAATCTCCTCCCTTACCTCCCATAGCAGCCTGGGGTGCATTTCATTGGGCACTGGGGAGTTCTTCACGTTTTATGCCTGTGAAAACATTTAATTTCACCTCCGTATTGATCTTATCATGTTCTCGAACATTATCCTCCCAACTGAAATCCCCAGCTACAATGCCTTTCTCCTGTGTGAATACAGATGGGAAGTATTCATTGAAAACCTCACCTACTTCCTCTGGCTCCATGCACAGATTATCCCTTTGGTTTCTAACAGGCCTCACCCTTTCCTCAGTTCCCCTCTTATTCTAACTATACTGATAAAGTACATTGTGACTTTTCCTTAATAGTATCTGACAAGCATATTTCATGGCCATTGTGTGTCCCCCGTTTCTATGGATCCCCTTGCACTCTCTATCTTTGTGAATTGCTTCACCTGAGTTTATTGTACTGTATTTTCTTTATCAAACTCGCGATATTACTTGATCAGTATTTGCTGGACTTGCTGTCTTTACTATTCCCACGTCAGGAACTCACTGGCCTTGAACTCTCACTGTATCACTTTAACATACTCCCACTTTCCAAATATAAACCCAACTACAGATAGTCCTCCCAGTATACACGAATTCAACTGGGACAACACTAATATCATAGGACAAGCCAAACAGAGAACAGCCCGGGAATTCCTAGAGGCATAGCACTCATCCACAGATTCAATCAATAAGCATCGATCTGGACCCAATATACCGGCCTCTGCAACTGAGAGCTGGAACTGACAACCGGAAGCGGTAGACTCAAACCACGACAAATGCCAGAGGAAAGATCGCAGAAGCGCTTCACAGGAGGCTCTCAAGCACTGAGGATGTCACCTGGATAGGGGACGAAACGTCTGTAACACAAATTCCCAGCTCATTCATATATCCATCCAAATGCCTCTTAAATGTTGTAATTGTACCAATCTCCACCACTTCCTCTGGCAGTTCATTCCATACACGTACCACCCTATGTGTGAAAACGTTGCCCCTTAGGTCTCTTTAATATCTTTCCCCTCTCACCCTAAATCCATACTTTCTAGTTCTGGACTTCCCGACACTAGGGAAAATACTTTGTTTGTTTATTCTGTCCTTGTCCTTCATAATTTTGTAAACCTATATAAGGTCACCCCTCAGACTCCGACACTCCAGGGAAACCAGCCCCAGCCTTTTCAATCTCTCCCTTTAACTCAAATCCTCAAACCCTGGCAACATCCTTGTAAATCTTTTCTGAACTCTTTCAGGTTTCAAAACATATTTCTGATAGGAAGGAAAACAGAATTGAATTCAATATTCCAAAAGCCTATCCAACGTCCTGTACAGCCACAACATGACCTCGCAACACCTGTACTCAGTACTCTGACCAATAAATGAAAGCATACCAAATGCATTCTTCACTATCCTATCTACCTGTGGCTCCACTTTCAAGGAGCTATGAACCTGCACTCCAAAGTCTCTTTGTTCAGCAACACTCCCTCGGGCCTTACCAGGACGTGATCAGGTGTACCCTAGAACTCTGTCAGAAGCTAGGGACGTGATTGCTGTGCCCCGTGCTGAAATATTTGTATCAGCGATAGTCATAGGTGAGGTACAGAAGACTGGAGGTTGGCTAACGTGGTGCCACTATTTAAGCAAGCTGGTAAGGAAAAGCCAGGGACCTACAGACCGGTTCGCCTGACGTCAGTGGTGGGCACGTTAAAGGAGGGAATCATGAGGGACAGGATTTGCATGAATTTGGAAAAGGGGTTTCGAATTCGGGTTAATCAGCATTGCTTTGTAAGTGGGAAATCCTGTCTCAAGAAATTGATTGCAGTTTTTGAAGAAGTACCAAAAAGGATTGATGAGGGCAGAGCTGTCGATGCGAGCGATATGAACTTCAATACGGTGTTTGAAAAGTTTCCACATGGGAGATTGGTGAGCAAGGTTAAATCTCATGAAATACAGGGAAAACCAGTCATTTGGATACAGAACTGACTCAAGCATAGAAGACAAAGGGTGGTGGTGGTGGTGGGTTGTTTTTCAGACTGGAGGCATGTGACCAGTGGAGTGCCACAAGGATCGGTGTTGGATGCACTACTTTTGTTATTTATATAAATGATTTGGATGTGAAAATAGGATGTGTAGTTAGTAAGATTGCAGATGACGCCAAAATTGGAGGTATTGTGGATAGCGAAGAATGTTGCCTCAGATTACAACGGGATTTGGATCAGATGGGTCAATGGGCTGTAGTGTGGCAAATGGAGTTTAATTTAGATAAATGTGAGGTGCTGTATTTTGGGAAAGCAACTCTCAGCGCGACTTATTTGCTTAATGGTATGTTCCTGGGGATTGTTGCTCAACAAAGAAACTTTGGAATGCAGGTTCATAACTCCTTGAAAGTGGAGTTGCAGGTAGATAGGAGAGTGAAGGAATGTGTTTGGTATGCTTGTGTTTACTGATCATATCATTGAGTAGAGGAGTTGGGAGGTCATGTTCTGGCTGTACAAGACATTGGATAAGCCACTTGTGGAATATTGCATGCAGTTCCTGTCTCCTTCTGATCGGAAGGATGTTGTGTAAATTGAAATGTTTCAGAAACGATTTACAGGGATGTTGCCAAGATTGGAGGATTTGAGCTACATGTCGAGGTTGAATGGGCTGGGGCTATTTGAGGCTGAGGGGAGACCATATAGAGGTTTATAAGAGAGGAATGGATAGGTTTAACAGACACGGTCTTTTCCCTGTGATAATGGAGTCCAGAACCGGACAGCCTAGGTTCAGGGTGAGAAGGGAAAGATATGAAAGGAACTGAAGGGACAACTGTTACAGGCAGAGGGTTATCTGTGTACGGAATGAACTGCTTGAGGAAGTGATGGAGGCTGGTACAATTACTGCATTTAAAAGGCATCTGGATGGGTATACTAACAGGAAGGATTGAGAGGGATTTGGGCCAAGTGCTAGTAAATAAGACGAGATTACGATAGGATGTGTGGGTGGCGTGGATGAGTTGGACCGAATGCTCTCTTTCTGTGCTGTACATCTTCTATGACTGTAAATGTTTTCCACTGTCCATTTACACCCACACACATCACTGTTTCCCCTGTTAACCTTGTTCAATTCTCCTCTCAAACACATGTAAATGGATTTGGTTGTGATTGTCAGGTGTGCTTTATGGTCAATTTAAAAATCCATCATCTCGCTGAATTCCACTACACTACAATTTCCCAGAGGATATCGCATTGTGATGATACTCCTTCACTCAGCATCCTCACACAACGGTCGATCTGAGATAGTCATGTCCCTGGCCATTTGCACAATATGTTATTCAAAGAAACACTGACAAAAACATTCCAATGATTGAAGTCTCCCACAATTATCACAGTGTCTTTGCATTACATTGGAATTCATTGGAATGTGTAACAGTGTTGAGCAATGCAATGCTGTCAGGCATCCTAAAAAACATTCTCCTGCTTGTGTTTTTGACACGTGTTGCCCAGAATTTGCATTCAGCCTGATTCAGCTGCATAATCTGAGACCAAATGCTTTCTCTGTAATGCCTTTGTTACCCATTACTATCAGGGTTACCCAGGAGATTCGACGTTTCGGGTACAGGCCCTTCTTCAGGATTCCTGAAGAAGGGCCTGTGCCAGAAACGTCGAATCTCCTGTTCCCTGGATGCTGCCTGACCTGCTGTGCTGTTCCAGCAATAAAGTTTCAACACAAGTCCATCTACCTTACTGAAGATACTTTGTCCATTCCAAAGAAAGAACATTGTTATTGATTTTTTCCCAGAATTTCCTGTCACAGCCGAATTCACTGATGTCCAGTTTTAGTTAAACTCTGCCCTATCCTGTTCCTTTCTGGTTGTCTTCAGCCACATTCCATGCTGTACCGATGCTTCACCCCTTTTCTATTTGGATTTGGAAAGCTCCTTCCACCTGAACCCTGTCCCTGCATCCTTCATGTCAGTTTAAGGCCCTGTCCATAAACCTATCGATATGATTGGCTCGGACACTGCTCCCAGCAGCGTTGTTTTTAATTCACTCGTGGGATGTTGCTCTCTATGGCTGGCCCGCGTGTATTTGCCACCCCGAGCTGCCCTTGAGCTAAGTGGCTGGCTGGATCATTTCATGGGACAGTTGAGAGTCAACCTCCTTGCTCTATGTCTGGAGTCACATGTAGGCCAGACCTGCTGTCGATAACAGATTTCCTTCATTCAATGATATTAAGAAGTTAGATCGTTATAGCTGACACCGGCATTAAATTCTGAATGAACAGTCTGGTGAGAATAACACGAGGCCGTCACCTCTCCCACTCGTAGCTCAACCGTCGCTGAGTACTGATCCTACTGAATCATGAATCAAAAACCTTTCACCATGCCCATTGCTTGATCCTGAAATCATTCTTGCACCCTGGTGATATCACTCAGTATCTCTTCATTTGGTATCCCTCGCTGTGTGGGTCTAATTGCTGCCTCTGTCAATGTCTCTCACTCTTGCAGCTACTCCAAATCCTGAGCCAACAGATTTCTCCACTCCAGAGAAACGCAGCAGCACATGCCAGGGGTTGAAACTGGGATTTTCCAGATCTCTGTGGCACTCAGTACCATTCTCCCTGTGTAACCCTCACTGCATCAGTTTAGTTTCCCATTCTGTCTATTTCTCTGTCTCCTGTAGGTACTCATGAAGTTCCTGACTCAATAGATTTCCCAACTGCTGGGTGTCTCATCAATCACCACATTGAAAATGGTTGGTCAGCTAGAGAGACACAGGGCAGGGAGATCTGTAATCCTCAATAAATTCTGCAGTGAGGTAAGATCATTCACAGGAAACAGAGCAGAGAGCATTTAAATAGCTCGAAACGTCGGCCCTCAAGGCAAGACGTAGATACAGTGCTGAATGGTGAACACAGAGCATAATGCTCCCAGGCTCAATCCCCACCCTTTGTGAGAGGATTACTTTCAGCTCTGCTGTACTGAGTCTGCCTGAGACAGCATCAGGTGTGTCACAGTTATCAATCCAGACCTATACTGTCTTAGTGAGCATCAGGACAATGGAGGGGAAAGCAGGCCGAACACGGGACGTTCCTATTGAAGCCTGGGATCTTTTTGTTCTCTACACTCCAACATTCTCTATTGTCGCATCATAGATTCATACAGCAAGGAAACAGGCTCTTCAGTCCAACTCCACTGAGCTAATGCCTTGAATGCTTCTAACTCTGAGAACAGTTCCTATCTCTGTAACCTCACCCCCTCCCTACAATCCCTCTGCAAATTTAAAATGTACTTCAATGCTGACTATCTCCCGGTGACTGTAAAATGCTCCAGACTGGATGACATGCCAAATCTCAGGAATCTCCTCCTCGCGTCATTACAATAATCTCTCTTTCTGTCATCTTGCACAATACCTCCAGCCTACCCTGTCTCTGTAACATCCTCCAGCCTCGACCATTTGTGAACTCTCCTCCAGCTCCTAGAGCACATGATATCACTGTAACCTTCAATCCCTATAACATTCCTGCCTCCCATCCTAAACCACTACAGGACCTCTAATCATCCACCATCCTTACAAACCTCCCTATCTCTTTCAAATCCTCCAGTCGCTACAGCCTTTCCTGCCTGTGTAACCTGCTCCTATCCCGGCGGCCCTCCCTGTGTACATTGTCCTGAAGCCACAATAACCCTCCCAATGTCTGCAATCTCCTCTATCGCTGTGATCTTCTCCCATCACGACACTGCTCCATAACTCTACCCCCTGCCGTCACTACCAGCCTTCGTATCTCTGTAACCACATGTGGTCACTAAAGCTACATCCATGTACATGAAACATCTCTTTGTTGCTGTATCCAAGCCCAGTCCCTACAGCTCTCACTTTCTGTAACCTCCTTCAGTCTGAAGAACCATCCAGTGTCTACACCCCTCTATATCACTAACTTTATCCAATCGCAAAAACCATCACCACAAACCTCACAATCGCAGTAAATTCTTCCAGTTACTCCCTACCTCTGTACACCATCCTTTCCCTACTACTCATTCCTGATGAAGGGCTCCGGCTCAAAATGTTCCTGATCCTCGGATGCTGGAAGAGCACAGTGGGTCAGGCAGCAACACACTCTTGATTCTGATTTCCTATATTTCTGTGTAGCACTCCCTGGCTCTGTATCACTGTCAGTCCCCACTATCCCCACTAACTGTGTAAACTGCACTATTCCTGAAAAAGGGCTCATGCCCGAAACGTCGATTCTCCTGCTCCTTCGATGCTGCCTGACGGGCTGCGCTTTTCCAGCAACACATTTTCAGCTCTGATCTCCAGCATCTGCAGTCCTCACTTTCTCCTAAACTACACTATCACCAATCACTGGAATTTTCTCAGACCGTGGAATACTCCCCAACTGTCCAATCTTTTCGAGCCTCTCCAACCCTCCAAATCTGATTCCTCCTGCAGCCCGATAACCCCGCCTATCTTCGTAACTTCCGTTAGCCACTGGAACACTCCCTATCTCTGGTACATCATATCCTATAGCATCCCTTTGTTTGTGTGTTCCTCCAATCACTATGGCGGCGCCTGCCTCTGTGACATTAGCACACACAATGAATCCACTTCCAACACTGAAACCTTCACTGTCTCTGTTACCTTCTCATTCTCCTACAGACCTCCCTCTCAGTATGAACTTCTGACATTCATCAGTCCACACTGTCTCTGCAATCTACTTCAGCCTCCAGAGCCCTCCTTACATCTAGGGCTCCAGCTCCAGTAGCTATATCACTATCCATCTGTCAGGCCTACTTTGTAAGTGCTCCAACAGCTATATTAGTCCCCATCTGTCAGACCTACAGTGTAACTACTTCAGCAGTTATTTCATTCCCCATC
>NC_057717.1:30923470-30953898 GCF_004010195.1 Chiloscyllium plagiosum | reverse complement strand
GGTAGGGCTGATTAGGGATAGTTGAGGGAACTTGTGTCTGGAGTCACAGGAGGTAGGGGAGGTGTTTATAAATACTATGCCTCAGTATTTACGACTGAGATGGACCTTGTCATTTGTGAGGACAACATGAAAAGGACTGATACATCTTTACAGGTTGATGTTAAGAAGAATTTTGTAAAACATAAGAATAGATAAATCTGCTGCACCCGAATCGATATGTCCAAAGTTAATACAGGAAGCGAGGGAAGGGATTGCTGTGCCTTTGGAGATCTCCTTTGCATCCTCACTATCCACTGGAGTCATACCAGATGATTGGAGGCAGGAAAATGTTATTCCCTTGTTCAGGAAAGGGAATAGGGAGAATCTCTGGAATTACAGACCTGTCAGTCTTATGTCTGTGGTGTGCAGATTATTGAGGAGGACTCTGAGAGACATGATTTATGATTCATTAGAGATAGTCAGCCTGGCTTTGTAAGGGGCAGGTCATGCCTTACAAATCTTATTGAATCCTTCGAGAACGTGACACAACACGTTTATGCCACATTCAGAAATTACAGAGGCATTGGATGCAGGGAAACCTGTCTGTCTGGATACATAATTCGTGCCTCACAGAAGAGAGAAGCTGATGAAGGATGGAAAGCATTCAGCCTGGAGCTCGGTGACCAGTGGTGTTTTGCAGGGATTGGTTCCTGGAACTCTGCTGTTTGTGATTTTTATAAATGAATTGGATGTGTGAGTGGAAGAGTGGGTTAGTAAGTTGGCCATTGTCACGAATGTTGGTGGAGTGGTGGATAGTGTGGAGGGCTGTTGTAGGTTGCAACATGACATTGACAGGATGCAGAGCTGGGCTGAGAAGTGGTATATGGAGTCCAACCTGGAAAAGTGTGAAATGATTCATTTCGGAAAGTCGAACTTAATTTTCTATTACAAGGTTAAAGGCGGGAGACTTGGCAATGTGCAGGGACAGAGGGATCTTGGGTTCCATGCCCATTGATCCCTCAAAGTTGCCACCCAAGCTGATAGAGTTGTTAAGAAGGAATCTGTTGTGTTGACTATCATCAGCTGGGGGATTAAGTTTTAAAGCCGTGAGGTTATGCTGCAGCTCTATAGAGCCCTGGTTAGACCCCACTTGGAATATTGTGTTCAGTTCAGGTTCCCTCATTACAGGAAGGATGTGGAAGCTTTCGAGAGGGGAAAGAGGAGATTTACCAGGATGCTGCCTGGACTGGAGAGCATGTCTTATGAAGAAATGCTGAGGGAGCTAAGGCTTTTCTCTTTGGTACGAAGAAGGGTGAGGGGTGACATGGTCGAGGTGGACAAGATGGTGTGAAGCATAGACAGTGAATAGTGCGAGATTTCTTTTTTGCATGGCATAAATGGCTATTATGAGGGGTCATAATTTAAAGTGATTGGAGGATGGTTGAGGGGAGATGTCAGAGGTAGGTTTTTTAGACAGAGAGTGACGGGTGGGTGGAATGCACTGCCAGCAGTGGTAGTAAAATTAGATACATTAGGTACATTTAGTAGACTCTTGGATAGGCACATGGATGATAGTAAAATGAAGCGTGCGTAGTTAGTTTGATCTTATAGTCGCATAAAAGGTTAGCATGACATCATAGCCGAAGGGTCTTGTGCTGTACTGTTCTGACTTCTATCTTCCATGTGGTAAACTGGATAATAAGCTCAGATCAATGCAAAAGGATATGGCATTCAGGAGGAGCTAGTCAACTGGATACAAAATTGGCTTGATGGTAAGAGACAGAGGGTGATGGGAGACATGTTGTTTTTCTAACTGGATGCATGGTTGGATAAATGGTTTGGAAGGGAATATTGGTTTCCTGGTAAGTACGTTTTTTGAGTGACACTGAAATTGGTGGTAAAGTGGACAGTGAAGAAGGTTCTCTGTGATACAACAGGATGGACACTACTGCTGTGATAGTGAGCTGGAGAATAGCAGATGAAATTAATTAGATAAAGGTGAAGTGTTCTATTTTGGTGAAAAAACAGGGTGGGACTTGTACAGTTAACGTTCGGGCCCTGAAAATGTTGTCAATCAGAGACCCAGGGATGCAGGTGCACAGTTCTTTGAAAGTGGTGTCACAGGTAGAAAGGCTGATGAAGCAGGAGTTTGGGATGGTTACCTTCATTGGGCAGAGTTGGGATGTCAGGTTTGGCTGTACAAGACATTGGTAAGATCACCATAAAAGCATTGTTGATCAGTCGGATGAACTCATCTGGTTCCCTTACTGATTTAGGGAAGGACATCTGACATTCTAACCTGGTCTGGACTACATGTGACTCCAGACCAACAGCAATATGGCTGAGTCTGAGCTACCCTCTGGGCGATTATCTGTGGGGACAAAGAATGCTGTTCCAATCAGTGACACGTACATCCCATGAATGAATAAATAAAAATACATGTATCCCTCCCTAACTCTGCATCACCTCCAGCTGCAGCAATTCGTCCTGGCTTTGTAACACCGTTCAGGCCATGACCACTCTCTGTAATACTCTCACCACCTCCAGCACCTTCAGCTCCCCTTGTTCCTATCGTGTCAATAAACCCTGACAATGATCCCCCTCCCCACTGCCCTCCTCCTACTCGCAGACCCTTTGCAATCCCCTTAAAACTTACTCCTGAAACACACTCTCACTTCAGGTTTTTAAGAACTTTCAGTGATCTTCTAAGCCTGATAACTAATTTGATCCATTTTGTCCTAAGTGAGGGCGGGGTGGGAAATTCTTTCTGAGGTTTTGTCTGTTTGAACGGAATATCCTTTTGTTGAGTGATTTACACTGTTCCTTCAAATGTTTTCCACTGTTCATTTACAGACATATGTTTCAGTCTGTTCAGCCTGTTTACCGTAGTCAGTTCTCCTCTCAAACTCATGTAATCGGTGATTTTTCTTTCTAGTTGTGGCTTGTCTTTTTGTGATTCACTTGAAAACTCTCTATTTCTTTAAACTGCACTTTATCACAATTTCCCTGAGGATCTCTCCAGGTGACATTACTCATTCACTAAGTTTCATCGCACAATGGTCAATCAGAGATAGTTACATTCCCAGCCAGCTGCACAATGTGTTATTAAAAGAAACTGAAAAACATTCTCTGAACTCCTCTTCCAATATCACTCTTGGGTCAGTGTGACAATCCCAGATTATGCGAATATTGAAATATCCCAAAATTATCACAATGTCTTTGTTAAAAATTCCAATGAATTCCTGCTTAATGCAGTGATGAGCAATGAAATGCTGTTCGGTGGTCTAAAACTGTTCTGCTGCTTGTGTCCTTGGCAAGTAGTAGCCAGAAGTTACATTCAGACTGACTCTACTTCATGATCTGAGACCAAATACTTCCTCTGTGATACCTTTGTTATCCATTATTGTTAGCGTTGCCCATTTTGCCTGAATTTCTGAACGATTGAAAATTCATGTTCCACCTTTTGTTCGCTCTGTAACAAGGTCTCCCTGGTGCCTAAAGCTCTTTCATCTGTGTCACAATTCCATCGACCTTATTGCAGAGACTTTATCCATTCAAAAAAAAACATGATTTACTCTTTTCCAAAATCACCTATCACAAACCGATTTGCTGATGCACAGATTTACTTAAACTCTGTCCCTTCCTGTTCCTTTATGCTTGTCTTTCAGCCACATCCCCATGCTGTTCCGATGCTTCACTTTTTCCCTTTGGATTTGGAAAGATCCTTTCACCTGAACCCAGTCCCTGCATCCTCTCTGTCAGTCTAAACCCCTGTCCATAAACCTACCGACATGTGTGGCCAGGACACTGGTCCAATCACAGTTCCATTGGGGCCCAGTGCAATGGGATTGTTTTTATTCACTCAGGGGATGTGGGTGTCTCTGGTTGACCAGCCGCTCGAGCCCAGCCCTAGCTGCCCTTGAACTGCATAGCTTGCTCGGTCATTTCAGAGGGTAATTAAGAGGCACACACTTCACTGTGGTTATGTCGTGCAGACCACGTGAGAATGGCAGATGTCCTTCTCGAAAGGACAGGTGTTTGGATTTTTTGTACATCAGCAATGGTTTCATATTATTTATGGATTATTAATTATTATGTTTAAAATTATTGATTTCAAATTCCACCATTTCAGATGGTGGAATTCAAACCAGCCTCCCCTGAATATTAGGTGAGGGCTTGAATCTATGCTCTACAATAATATCACTTGGCCATCAGTTCACCTGCTTGTCCCCGAGCACTAGTACCAGGGCATCATGAAACAGAACCCCTTCTTCCCACACAATTGTTTGAGCCTGATACCTTCCAGCACTCTGGTGATATCACTCAGTATCTCTCCATGTGGTATACCTCACTGTGAGAGTCTAATTGCTGCCCGTGTCAGTGCCTCTCACTCTTGCAGCTACACAGATTCTGAGCCAACAGAATTCTCCACTCCAGCGAGATAAGGCATCACAGGCCAGGGATGGGAGAGCAATGAGAGGGATCCAAACATCGGCTAACAAGACATGACATAGAACCAATGCTGGTGGGGGAGTACAGTACAGACACACCCCAGTCTCAATCATCACCCCTACTGTTAGTTGTGTTGTACTAAGACAGCATCAGGAGTGTCACAGTTATCAATCCAGGCCTGTACTGTCTTAGTGAGCATCAGCAGCACAGTGGGGAAAGCAGGCCTCCCATGAGAGTGTGGGAATGCTGCCTCGGATCTCCAACACTATATCTATGGCATGTCTCATGGTCCGATGTCTTCAATAATTTGTAACTCATATAACCATTCCTGTCCCTGTGACCTCCTCCATTCCCGATAGTCCCTCCACAGGTTTGAAATGTACTGCATTCCAGACTACCATCCCTATCTCTGTAACTTGCTTCAGTCTCTACAACATGCCTCATTTCAGTAGTCCCCTCCTCCAATGACAGAACCAAACAGAACTGAATCAGAACCTTTCGTTTGATCCAATTAGTCCATGGTGTCCAGTGTCCCTGAAAGAGTTGCTTTTGCCTGCATGTGACCCATATCCCTTCAAACCTTCTCCTCTCCATTTTCGTGCCCAGGTTTATTTCACGTGTTTTAATGTACTTTTCTCTGCAATTTCCCCGGCAGTTCGTTCAATATGTACACCATATTCTGTGTGGGAAATGTTCTCCTCCCGTCCCTTTTAAGTCTTTCCTATCCATCTCACATTTATGCCCTTTAGTTGTGGACTCCCCTACCTTGGGGTAAAGATCTTGGCAATTCACCTTTTGTATACCTCATGGTTTTATAAACCTTTGTCAGGTCACCCCTCAGCCACCTACACCCAAAGGAAATATGAAGGACAATGATACAAATATATCTGCTGTGGTAACTGCCACTACTTTTCCACAATGTGCTGGGATACACCTGTTCAGGACCTGGGGTTTTATCTACCTTTTTTGTTTTAAGACCTCTAGTACCAGCGCTTCTGTAATGGGGAACTCTTTATAAGACATCACTGTTTCTTCCCTTTATTTCCTGGTCTTTATCTACAATATGCTTTGACATGAAATATTCGTTTTGGATCTGACCCATCTCCTGTGGTTTCACACAGGAGGGGCCCTATTATCTCTGTTTTGTACTTGTATGCTGTAGGATCTCTTTGGACTCTCCTTAACCTTTTCTGAGAATCTATCTCTTTTCCCCCGGTTTCACTTTGCAGCTTATCCTGCCTCTCCTTGTAAATCTAACCCTCCAGGATCAGCAACATCTTGATCATTCTTTGCTCCATTTACAGTTTCGGAATATGCTTCCTAAAGCAGGAGGATCAGAATAATACGCAGTACTCCAACTGGGGACCCAGCAATGTCTTGTACAGCCGTATCATGATGTACCAGCTCATGTACTCAATGCTCCGATCCATGAGGGCAAGTGTGCCAAATGCCGCATTCCCCACCTTATCCCATTGTGCTGCCACTTCCAAGAAACAGTGTAACTGAACCCCTTGGTCTCTCTCTGTTTGACAACACTGCCCAGGTCCCTACCATGAACTGTGTTCGTCCTCCCTGGTTTGTCTTAACAAAGTTCAACACCTGAATTAAACACCATCTTTTATTCCTTGTCCCGCTGTCCTTGTTATTCAAGAGCCCCTTTGATAACTGTATTCCCTGCCCATTATAACACAGATATTATTATCCACAAACCTACTAACAATGACTCCGATATTCTGTCTGTCGTCTTGGTCACCTCATCAACAAATTCAATTCATTTGTGAGACATGACTTTGTATGCACGATGCTGTCCTGACTGTCTGTAATCAATCCTTACTTTCTGAAATGCATTTAACTGCTGTCCCGTGGAATCACTTCCAACAACATTTGCACCACTGACACCAAGCTAATTGGTCTTTAGGTCACTGCCATTCCATTGCAGCCTTTCCTAAATACTGGCACAACATTAACCACCTTCCAGGCTCCCAGCTCATCACCTGTGGCTGTCAGTGATAGAAATATCTCTGTGAGGAACTCCTTAATTTCGTCCCTAACTTCCTCCAATATCTAGGGGCAAACTTGATTAGTTCCCACATATTGTCTTGTTTTATGGGTTTTAAATCCTCCAGCACCTCCTGCTCTGTAATGTGGACTCTTTTGAAGATATCACTGTTTATTCCACTGACGTCCCTAGCCTTTGTCCTCAGTAAGTAGTAGTGTGAATTTTTTATTTAAGATATCACCCATCTCCTGTGATTCCACACATTGATGGCGCCATTGATCTTTAAGGGGCCACATTTTGTCCTGAGTTAATTTTTTTTAATGAATATTCTTGTGGAACATCTATGGATTTCCCTCAACCTTGTTTGCCAAAGCTTTCTTGGGTCCCCTTTGGGCTCTCCTGATTTCCCTCTTAAGTTTTACTACACCCGCAATGTTCTTCAAGAGATTCACTTAATCCAGATGTCTATACAATGACGTGCCCACTTTTTTCTTAACCATAACCTCAATATTCTCAGTCATCCAGTGTTTCATACTTGTGATCAGCATTGTCCTTCACACTAACAGGAATATGCTGGCCCTGAATTCTCATTTTCTCTATTTTGAAAGATTCCCACATGTCTGAGGTCCCTTTACATAGCCTCCAAATATCAACTTTTAAAATCTCTTGACGAATACCTTCTGAATTGGGGTAAGGCCAATTTTGATCTTTATCTTGTGGACCAGGCCTACCAATTATCCATAGCTATTTTCAAACTAATATAATTGTGGTCACTTTTCCTAAAATGCTCCCCCACTAAAACCTCAAGCACTTTTCCCCACTTGCTTCCCAAAGGGAGGTCAGGTTTCACCTCTTTCTCCAGTTGGGTCATTTACATACTGACTGAGCCAGGTTTCTTGATCATACTGAACAAATCCCTCTCATCCAAGCTCAGAACATTTTGTCAGTCTCAGTCTCGGTTTAGTAAGTTAAAATCCCTGACCGTTACAGCCCTATCATGCTTACAAGTATCTGAGATGTCCGGAAAAAATTGCTGCTCAATTTCCTGCTGACTATTGGGGGCCTGTAGTACAGTTATATCAAACTGATGACCCATTCTTATTTCTCAGTTCCACTCGCATCCCCAGGAATATCTTCTCTAAGTCCTGCAGTTATGTTTTCACAAATCTAAACCTCCGCTACCCCACCTCAATTGCCACTCCTTTTATCCTTCCTGTAGAATCTGTACCCTGGAACATTGAGCTGCCAGTCCTGTCCCTCCCCCAGCTGTGTTACTGTAATACCTATGGTATTCCAGTCCCATGTTCGATGCATGCGTTGGGTTCATGTGCTTTCCCTGTCAGGCCTTTTCCATCAAAATAAATGCAGCTTAGTTCATCAGTTTCCCATCATTGCGTGCTATGCTGGTGCCTGCCTGGTCGATTGAAATGACTGTCTTGAATATCTGTCCCAGCGTCAACCTTCAGACTGTAGCCTGAGACCATCCCTCTCACTGTGAACAACACCCTCATCTTTCATGTCATCTGCAAACTGATGATACCTTCTGCTTTCACATCCGAGTTATTAATGTACATAATAAACAGCAATGGTTCCTGCACAGCTCCCTGTGGTACACCCACTGGTGAAAGGCTTCTCATCACAAAAACAATCCTCCAATTTTGGATCCAATTTTCCAACTTGCCTCCGATCCCATGGGCTCTTGCCTTTTGAACCAGCCTTCCATGTGGGACCTTGTCAAAGGCCTTAATGAACTCCATGGAACCCAAATCATCTGCACGGCCCTAATCAATATCTTTAGACACCATTTCAAAAAACGGAATTCATCGGACAGAATCTTCCTCTACCAAATTCGTGATGACTTTCCCTAATCGATTCCTGCCTTTCCAAATGTTGATAAATCTTGTCCCTCAGAATTTTTCCCAATTATTTCCCTCCCCCTGCAGTCAGACTATCTGCTCTGTAATTGGACAGGCATATGGACGTACATGGAATAGTGTAGGTGGGATGGGCTTCAAATTAGTATAACAGGGCGGCGCAACATCGACGGCCAAAGGGCCTGTACTGCGTTATAATGTTCTGTGTTCCCTCCAATGAAATATATCCCTGCTGCCCTTGTTGAACAAAGGAACCACATTCTCTGTCTTCCAGTCATTCGGCACTTCACCTGTGCTCAGCAGAGCATTACATATATCTGCCTGGGGCCCAGAAACCTCCTCCCTTGCCTCCCAAAGCAGCCTGGGATATATTTCATTGGACACTGAGGATTTCCCCACCTTTACACCAGCGAAAGCATTTAATACCTCCTCCTTATTGATCTTAACATGTTCGAGAACCTCACCATCCCGACTGAAATGCCCGGGAACAATGTCTTTCTCCTGTGTGAATACAGGTGGGAAGTATTCATTGAAGACCTCACCTACTTCCTCTGGCTCCATGCACAGATTGTCCCTTTGGTTTCTAGCAGGCCCCACCCTTTCCTCAATAATCCTCTTACTCTCACTGTACTGGTAAAATACCTTGTGGCTTTTCCTTAATATTAATGGCCAAGGATATTTTGTGACCATTGTTTGTCCCTCATTTTTCAGGACCCCCTTGCACTCTCTATACTTGTGAATGGCTTCACCTGTTTTTATTGCACTGTATTCTCTTTATCAAACTGACGATAGCACTTGATCAGTATTTGCTGGATTTGCTGCCTTTGCCATTCCATTCACATGAACACACCAGCCCTGAATTTTCAAAGTATCACTTTAAAATGCTCCCATTTTGCAAATATAGACCCAAACGCAGATGGTGCTTCCCAGCCCATATTTGTCACATCCTGTCCAATAGTCTTGATACTGATAGGAGAGTCAGATGTGAGGGGGACTGACAGGAGACTGTGTGGCTGCAGAAGAGACCCCAGGATGGTGTGCTGCCTCCTGTGTGCCAAGGGCAAGGATGTCTCTGAACAATTGCAGAACTTTCGGAACGGAAAGGGAGAACAGCCAGAGACCATTGTGCACATTTGTACGATTGTCCAAGATTGACAATGGGATGGGTTCCTGTGAAATTAGTACAGGTATTTCAGTAAGAATTTAAAAAGCAGGACCTCAAGGCTAGTCATATCTGGATTACTCCCAGTGCTACGTGCCAGTGAGGATAGACATAGGAAGTTAGGCCGGATGGATGTGTGGCTGAGGAGCTGGTGGAGGGGGCAGGATTTCCGGTTCTTGGATCATTGAGATCTGCTCTGGGGTAGAGGTGACCTGTAAAAGAGGGGTGGGTTGGACTTGATCCAGAAGGGCACCAGTAACCCTAGAGCAAGGTTTGCTAGTGTTACCCTGGAAGGACCTCAACTAGTTTGGCAGGGATTTGGGACTCTGAATAAGAAAGGGGCCATTGACCATTTACATCAGCCACCAAGACCAAGTTTCCTATTCAGGATATCCAGGGGTACAGTAAAGGAACAGAAACGATTTCTGGTTTAACGAGCATTTATTTCAACACATGAGACCTGACTGGTAAGGCAGACGAGCTCAGAGCATGGAATGGCTCTGTGGACTGGGATATTATAGCCATAACAGAAATATGGTTGAGAGAAGGGTATGACTGGCAGCTCAGTGTTCCAGGATACAGGAGCTGCAGGCGGGATAGAAGGACACGGAAGTGAAGAGGGTGTGCTGTCCTTTTGATAAGGGAGGACATAACAACAGAAAATACTCTTAGAGAGGATACTCTTAAGGGGTTATCAAATGAGGCCACATGTTTGGAAGTTATAAACAAAAAGGGGATGGTCAAACTGTTGGGACTGTGTTGTGACCCTCAAACAGCCAGCGGGTATTGGAGGAGCAGATGTGTTCAGAGATGGGCGATAACAGTAGGAATAACAGAGTATTATTGTTTGGAGATTTTA
The DNA here is from genome assembly GCF_004010195.1 of Chiloscyllium plagiosum. Taxonomy (NCBI): domain Eukaryota; kingdom Metazoa; phylum Chordata; class Chondrichthyes; order Orectolobiformes; family Hemiscylliidae; genus Chiloscyllium; species Chiloscyllium plagiosum. The sequence goes on along the minus strand of NC_057717.1, from coordinate 30,943,573 downwards.
ATTTCCCCTGGATTGACTGGGCCACCCAGAGAGTAAAAGGCGCGTACGGAGTAAAATTTGACACATATGCCCAAGAACATTTCCTAAATGAAGATCTAGACGGCCTAACTCTACTCAGGCGGGTGCAACACTGGACCTCCCCTCCGAAAACGAGGTCAGGCAAGTGTCTAAAGTCTCAGTCGGACAGCACTTTGGGTCCAGTGACCACAACTGTCTGGGAATTCACGTAGTTATGGAAAAACATCGAACAGGTCCACAGACTAAGATGCTAAACTGGAGCAGGACCAGTTTTCGTGCCATGAGGCAGGATCTAGCAGAGGTCGTTTGGGTGAAGCTAAAAATCACACAGCACCTGTTTATACTCCAACTAGATTTGGAAGTGCTATTGATCATTCCAAAAGATGAAATACTTCATCTAAATTTGTTTAATATTACATTCCATGACACTGCTATCCTGTTGCTATAAATTCTGTGCCTTATGACTGTGCTCCACAACCACCGATGAAGAAGCAACGCTCTGAAATCTAGCGCTTCCAAACAAACCTGCTGGACGTGGTGTTGTGTGACTTTTAATTTTGCCCACCCCAGTCCAACATCTGCATCTCCAAATCATGACTACCATCGATTGGGTGAGTCTGTTCGAATAAAAAGGAACGACTGGCAAATGGGAGGCTTTGAAAAGTGTGATCTCAAGAATCCAGAGTCCCTGGTAGGGTGAAGGGAAAAGCTGGCAGTTTCAGGGATCCCTGGCTGATGAGGGATATTGAGGCTCTACTCGGGAAAAAGAAGATGCAATACATTGGCTTTAAGGTTTCTGTATCTACCTCTTCCAGTCCTAAAGATACGATCAATCTTTGGAGACCCCACAATCCTCTCAGGTCCCTGTCGCACTCCCGATCTGTAGTACTCACTCCAATGCCGGTGGCTCTCCCGATCCAGTTTCTACCAAGATCCACCGTCTGTGTAACATCCTCCTGTCATTAGCACACACTCTGTCAATGTAATCTCCTCCAGTCTCTCCATCCATCTACTCTTCTCCATAACCTTCTCCAGTTCTGACATCCCAATCTGTGTAAATGTCACCCTCCCCTACAATCCTTCCCTTGACCAAAGTGTAGGAGCTTACTCATGTTCCCTTTTTTCTGTGAAACTGTCCCCAACCAAAATTGCTGTCCTTATCTCTCAGAATATCTGTCAGACTCCACACCCTCCAATGCAAAAAAACTCCAGAACCTTAGCCTTCCCATGTCTGTAAAAATCTTTGGTCTGACTACTCTGCATATGTCTGTTTGTTCTTTCAATTTGTACAACCCACTTTATCTCTGTGATCTGCTCCTAAATTATTCCTTGTCTGTGTAAACCACTCCATCCTCACGATATCCTTATGCCTGTAAACTGCTCCATCACTCCCAACCTCCCCATCTCCATGAACATCTGTCGGCCCTATAGCTCTCTGCATTTCGGTAACCTGCTGTGACTGTACGTTCCTCCTTCCTGGTGAAACCACGTCCAAGCCACAGAACCCTCTGAGCCTGCATCATCTGCACCTGATCAGACCATTGCTGTCTCTGTTACCTCTGACATTCCTAGCAACCCTCCCTGTTTGTGTCTCTTCCTCCAGATCTCATCCTCTCCAGCTTTCTGAAACATCTGCGTGCCATTGTACCTAGCCCTATATAGAACACAAAACATCGAAAAGTAGAGCACATGACAGGCCCTTTGGCCCTCAACGATGTACCGACCTTTTATCCTACTCTGCGATCAAACTATAATCTACAGACCCTACATTTTACTATCATCCATGTGCCTATCGAAGAGATAATTAAATATCCCTAATGTAACTGACTCTACTAACACCGCTGCAGTGCATTGCATGCACCCACCACTCTCTGTGTAAAGAACCTACTCTGACAACGCCCCTGGACCTTCCTCCAATCACCTTTAAATTATGATCCCTTCTGATAACCATCTTCACAATGGGGTAATTCTCCGGCTATCCACTCTATCTCAGACTCTCATCATCCCGTGCACCTTTATCAAGTGACTTATCATCCTCAATGAGAAAAACCCTAGCTCCCTCAGCCTTTCTTCATAAGGCCTGCCCTCAAGTCCAGGCAGCATCCTGAAAAATCTCCTCTGCACTCTCTCTGAAGCTTCCACATCTTTACGATAATAAGGCAACCAGAACTGAACATGATATTCCAAGTGTGGTCTAACCAGGGATCTATACAGCTGCAGCATAACTTTGTGACTCTTAAACTCAATCTCCCTGCTAATGAAAGCCAACACACCATACACCTTCTCAAAACCCCAATCAACTTGGTTGGCAACTTTGAGAGATCCATGGATTGAATCCCAAGATCCCGCTGTTCCTCGACACTCACCAAGAATCCTGCTTTTAACCTTGTCAATGTTTTCTGTGAAATCCTTCCAATCTTGAACCCTCCCAATTTTGGTAACTTCCTCCAGTGCCTACAACACTCCAGAGCTGTGAAATCTCTTCACGTCCCTACAATTCTCCTTAGCTCTGTAACCTCCTTTTTCGCATCAACACTCAAAATTCCTGAAGCGTCCTTTTACCACTGCAATATTCCTGATATCTGCATTACCCTCCTGTCCTGGTATCCCTCCCTGTCCACATAACCTCCACCATCCTCCAGTGCCCTTTTGGGCAACTTTGCAGAGGAAGGAAGAGTTGTAGAGTCCAGGCCATGTTACGGAGGTAGGAAGGGCTGCCGAATCTGGTGGTACCATCTTGTTGACCTAAGTCTGGAGATTTTTATCAGAATGGCTGAACACAGCTTCAGGTTCCCAGGCTGGGAGATGTGTGTTCAATTGTGAATCTATTTATCCATTCTGTCTGTGTGCCTGACACTGACCTGGTGCTGCTCATGTGCCCTCCAGATCTGCATGACTGACCAGAGCTCATCTCAACAAAGCCTTCGATTGGAATGATTCTTTTCCATTATATTTCAGCGGAAATTTCACGAGACGCAAGAATTGGAGAGTTTTGATTTTGAGAGAATGAAACCTTTATCATTGCAAAATGGGAAAACTTCAAAAATTAGATAACGAGAGTTCAGAGACAGTAAACAGTATTCCTGTTAGGGTGAAGGAAAGGCTTATAGTTCCAGGAAATGTTGGATTACTAGAGAAATTGATGTTTTGGTTAGGAAAAAGAAGGAAGCATATGTCAAGTACATATAGGAGAAATCCAGTGAATCCTTAGAGTATAAAGGCAGTAAGAGTATACTTAAGAGCGAAAAGCAGACAGGGGATAGCGTTGGAAAATAGGGTTAAGGAGAATCCAAAGGGATTTTATGCATACACATAAATGACGAAAGGAAAGAAACTTTATCCGTTCTGAACAAAAGCATAATTTACGTTTTCCCACAATTTCCTGTCACAACCCTATTCACTGATGTACAGTTTCAGTTCATCACTGTCCCATTCTGTTCCTTTCTGCTTGTCTTCAGCCACATCCTCATGGTGTTCCGATACTTCACCTTTTCTATTGGGATCTGGAAAGCTCCTTTCACCTGAACCCTGTTCATGCATCCACTCTGTCAGTTTTAAGCCCTGTCCATAAACCTACGGATATGATAGGACGGGACACTGCTCCCAGCATGGTTCCAGTGGATTATTTTTTAAAGTCAGGTATGGGCTGTGGGTGTCTCTGGCTGACCAGCCTTTCTTGCCCAGTCCTTGCTGCCCTTGAGCTGAGTAGCTTGCTCGGCCATTTCAGAAGGTCATTGAGAGGCAGACACCTTGCTGTGGGTACGTCGTGCAGAGCACGTGAAGATTGGCAGATGTCCTTCTCGAAAGTACAAGTATTTGGATGTTTTGTACATCAGCAATGGTTTCATACTTATTTGTGGATTGTTCATTACTATTTTTAAAATTGTTGGTTTCTAATTTCTCCATTTCTGATGGTGGGATTCAAACCTGCCTCCCCTGAGCATTAGATGAGGCATGGGATACATGCGCTAGCAATAATACCACTAGGCAATCACTTCGCCTAATCACTGGTTGCTCATCCCTGAACACTGATACCAGTGCATCATGAAGGAAAACCCGTTCTTCCGACCCAATTGTATGATCCTGACATCTTTCAGCACTCTGGCGGTATCACTCAGTATCTCTCCGTGTTATCCCTCACCGTGTGAGTCTAATTCCTGCCTCTGTCAGTCTCTCTCTCTCTATTTTTCTCTCTCTTTTTTTTCTCTCTCTCTTTTGTCTCTATCTCTCTCTCACACACACACACACTTTCAGCTATTCCAGATTCCGACCTAACAGAATTCTCCACCCCGGTGAGACAAGGCAGCAAGGAACAGGAAAGGAGACTGGGATTTTCCAGATCTCTGTGATACTCAGGAACATTCTCCATCTGTAACCCTCACTGCATCAATCTCATTTCTCACTCTGTCTATCTCTCTGTCTCCTGTAGGTACTCAGGAAGTTCCTGACTCAATAGACTTCCCAGCTGCTGGGTGTCTCATCCATCACTAAATTGAAGATGGTTGGTCAGCCAGAGAGACAAAGAGCAGGGAGATCTGGAGCCTTCTATAAATCCTGCAGCGAGGTAAGACCATTCGCAGTGCACATAGCAGAGAGCAATAAGAGGGCTCCAAACATCGGCTAACAAGACATGACATAGTGTTGGAGGGGGAGCAGAGTACATTCTTACTACCAAGTACTGAGACTCACTACTCTGCAACACTGTATCTATGGCATGTCTTGTGGGCCAGTTTATTCAGTAATTTGTAATTGCTATAATAAGTCTTATCTTTGTAACCTCCTCTCTTCCTTATAGTCCCTCCATATAATTGAAATTTACTGCTTTCCAGACTGCCATCCCGATGTCTGTAACTTGCTTCAATGTCTGCAACATGCCTTATCTCAGTAGCCTCCTGTTCCAATAATTTGAGACAGTCATGCAGCACAGAAATTGCTTCCTTTGATCCAACTAGTCTTTGCTGACCAGAGTCCCTGAACGTTTCCTGCGTTGACCTAAATCCCTTCAAACCTTCTCCCTTCCATATACTTGCCCAAATGGTTTTTAAATGTTGTCATTGTGCTTTTCTCTACCATTCCTCCTGGAAGCTCATTCCATACCTGCATCATCCTCTTCGTGAAATATATTCAACTCCAATTCATTTATGTCTTTCCTCTCTCCCCTCATATTTATGTCCTCTAGAACATAGAACATGACAGTGCAGTAATGGCCCTTCTGCCCTCGATGATGCGCCAACCTGTGGAGCCAATCTGAAGCCCATCTAACCAATACGATTCCAATTCTGTCCAATGACCATTTAAATACCCTTAAAGTTGGCGAGTCCACTGCTGTCGCAGGCAGTGCGTTCCACGCCCCTACCACTCTGAGTGAAGAAACTACCTCTGGCATTTGTCCTATATCTATCACCCATCAATTTAAAGCTATCTCCCTTCGTGTTAGGCATCGCCATCCGAAGGAAAGGTTCTCACTGTCCAACCCATCTAACCCTCTGATTATCTTATTCGTCTCAGTAGTAGGCCTGAAAACATCTTCTCTTGAACAAAAACAGCTTCAAGTTCCCCAGACATTTTCGTAAGACACTCCCTCCATACCAGATGACATCCTAGTAAATCTTCTCTGAACCCTTTGCAAAGCTTGCATATCTTTGCTGTAATGTGGTGACCTGAACTGTACCCAACGCTCCAAATGATGTAACACCAGAGTTTTGTCCAGCTGCAGCATGATCTCATGGTTCCGAAACTCAATCCCTCTACCAGTAAAAGCTCATACACTGAATGCGTTCTTAACAACCCTATCAGCCTGGGTGTCAACTTTCAACGATCTATGTACATGTACACAGAGATCTCTCTGTTCATTTACACTACCAAGAATCTTACCACTAGACTAGTACTCTGTGTTCTTGTTACTCCTTCCAGAATGAATGACATCACACTTTTCCACATTAAAATCCATTTGTGAACTCTAGGTCCAGCTCTGCAGCTGATCTATGCCTCTCTGTAACCGACAGCATCCTTCGTCACTCTCCACAACTTTACCGACCTTACTGTCATCCGCAAATTTACTAACCCATTATTCAATATCCTCATCCAGGTCATTTGTATAAATGACAAGCAACACTAGACTCAAAACTGATTCTGGCGTAACCAACTAGTAACTGAACTCCAGGATGAGTATTTTCCATGAAACACTACTCTGTCTTCTTTCAGCGAGCTAATGTCTGATCCAAACTGCAATCCCATGCCTCCGTATTGTTTGCAATAGCCTACCGTGGGGAACCGTAACACACGACTTACTGTAATCCATATACACCACGTCAACTGGTTTACCCTCATCCAACCTCTTCAAGAACTCAATAAGGTTTGTGAGGCACGGCCTGCCCTTCACAAGGCCGTGTTGACTATCCCTAATCAACTTATTCGTCTCCAGATGATTATAAATCCTATCCCTTACAAGCCTTTCCAACGCTTTACCCAGAATTGAAGTAAGGCTCACAGCTCTCGAATGAGCAGGGTTTTCCCTACTCCCCTCCTTGGACAAGGGGACAATATTTGCTATCCTCCAGCCTTCTGGTACTATCTCTAGACAATGACGGCATAACGATCAAAGCCAAAGGCTCGGCAATCTCCTTCCTGGCTTCCCAGAGAATCCGAGGATAAATCCCATCCGGCCCATACGACTTACCTATTTTCACACTTTGCAGAATTGCGAACACATCCTTATTCTGCAGTTCAATCCCATTTTGTTATGGACTCCACTGCCCTGGTGTAAAGACGTGGGTTAATCAACTTACCTGTATTCCTCTTGGTTTTATAAGCCTTTGTAAGGTCACCCCTCAGCAACCGACGCCCGATGGAAATACGAAGGACAATGATATAAATATTTCTGCTCATGTCCCTGCCACTACTTTGCCACAATGTTCTGGGATATCCTTGTTCAGGACCTGGGGTTTTCTTAATCTTTGTGTTTTAAGACCTCCAGCACCACCTCTTCTGTAATAAGGACTCTTTACAAGCCATCACAGTTTCTTTCCATTGGTGTACTAGTCTTTGTCTACAATATGTTCTGCATGAAATATTCATTTAGGCTCTCCCCCATCTCCTGTGGTTCCACACTTGCATGGCCTCGCTGATCTTTGAGGAGCCCTAGTGTCTGTCGAGTTGTTTTTTTTGTCCTTGTGTGCTGTGGAAAATTCTTTGCATTCTCCTTAACATTGCCTGCCAAATCTATCTTATCCTCCCATGTTGTTTTCTTACCCTCCCCATTTCTGTCAAACCCTCCAGTATCAGTGACATCTTCGTCAATCTTTGCTCCACTGACAGTTTCAGGAAGTACTTCCTAAATCAGAATGATCAGAATTCTATGCAGTATTCCAAATGTGTGTTGATTATCCCTAATCAACCCTTGTCTTTGCAAATGCATGTAACTGCTGTCCAGCAGAATCGCTTCCAACAACAAAGGCATCACGCTTATTGGTGTTAAAGTCCCTGGCTTTCCCTCGCAGCCATTCCTAAACACTGGTACAACATTAGTCATCCTCCAAGCTTCCAGCTCATCCCTGCTGGTTATCAGTGATAGAAAAATCTCTTTATGGGATCCCACAATTTCTTTCTGAGCTTCCCACAATATCCAGGGATATCCTTGATTATTTCCCAGGGCTTTGTATACCTTGTATTCATTTTAAAACCACCAGTACCTCCTGTTCTGTTACGTGGAGTCTTTTGAAGACATTATTGTTTATTTCCCTGAGTTGCCCAGTCTTTCTCTACAATACGTTGAAACGTGAAATTTTTGTTTCGGATCTCAGCCATCTCCTCTGGTTCCACACTTGGATGGCCCCATTGATCTTTAAGGAACCATATTCCGTCTGTATTTAATTATCTGTTGTTAATATACTTGCCTTTTCCTCAGTCTGATCTGCCAGAGCTTTCTGTGGTCCCCTTTGTTGGTTCCTGATTTCCCACATAAGTGTCCTACTCCACCCATAATATTCTTGCAGGGATTCCGTTAATCCAGCTGGCTATATGTGACATGTGCCTCCTTTCTCTTGACCAGAACCCTCAATACCTACAGTCATCCAGTGTTTCCTACTTGTGTCAGCATTATTCTTCACCATAACAGGAATATGCTGACACTGAACTCTCATTTTATTTCTCCTTTGAAAGCTTCCACAATCAATTGTTAAAAGCTCTTGACTCATACCTTCTGGATTCAGGCAAGGCCAGTTTTAATCATTAACTTGTGGACCAGCCATGTTCTTTTCCATCGCTATTTTCAAACTGATAGAATTGTGGTGACTTTGCCAAAGAGTTTTCCCACGAACACCCCCTGTCACTTCCCCTCCCTTGTTTCCCAAGGGGAAGTCAGGTTTTACCCGTTCCTGCTGTCCGACCATTTACATTCTGAATGGGACAGTTTTCTTGAACATGCCTAACAAATCCCTCCCACTCAAGTTCTGAATAGTCTGGCAGTCCCAGTGTAGGTTTAGAAAGTTAATATCTCTGACCATTACAACCCTATCCTTCTTTCAGATATCTCCGATCTCACAACATATTTGCTGCTCAAATTTCCCGTTGACTGTTGAGGGCCTGTAATGCAAACATATCAAAGTGATGACCATTCTCAATTATTATTTCCACCATTACAGTATCACTGGTTGATCCCCAGGAATATCCTCTCAAAGTGCTGCAGTGATGTATCACTGATCAAAAACTCCACTCCCCCTCCTGTCTCACCTCCTGTGTTCTCCATCCTGTAGAATCTGTACCTTGTAACATTCAGCTGTCAGTCCTGTCCCTCCCTCAGCTGTGTTTCTGTCATACCTGTGGTGTCTCAGTCCCATGTTCTTGTCCATCTGCCTTACCTTTTAGGCCTGTTATGTTGAAATAAAGTAGTTTAATTGATCAGTTTTCCCTTATTGCCTGCTGTGCTAGTGTCTGCCTTGTTGATTGAAATTACTCTCTTGAAATTCTGTCACAGCCTCATCTTTCAGACTGTAGCTTGAGACCATCCCTCTCACTGTGGACAACACCTTCCTCTTTCATATCATTTGCAAACCTACTAATGATACCTTCTGCTTTCACATCCAAGTGATTAATGCCCATAAGGAACAGAAATGGTTGCTGCACAGATCCCTGTGGTAAACCCGCTGGGCAAAAGCTTTCAATCCCAAAAACAACCCTCCAACAATTTTGGATCCAATTTGCCAACTTGCCTTTGATGCCATGGGTTCTTCCCTTTTGGGCCAGCCTTCCATGTGGGACCTTGTCAAAGCCCTTACTGAACTCCATGGAACCCACATCATCTGCACTGGCCTCATCAATATCTTCAATCGTAATTTCAAAGAAAACTCAGCTGAGTTCATCAGCCATTATCTTCCTCTACCAAATCCATGCTGACGAAGACTAATCGATCCCTGCCTTTCCAGTTATTGATCCATCCTTTCCCTCAGAATTGTTCCTAATTTCCCTCCCCCTGCTGACAGGCTATCTGGTCTGTAATTACCTGGCCTATCCCTGCTGCCCTTCTTGAACAAAGGAACCACATTAGCGATCCTCCAGGCTTTCAGCACTTCACCTGTGGCCAGCAAAGTACTAACTACATCCAGCGGGGTCCCATAAATCTCCTCCCTTACCTCCCATAGCAGCCTGGGGTGCATTTCATTGGGCACTCGGGAGTCCTTCACGTTTTATGTCTGTGAAAACATTCAATTTCACCTCCGTATTGATCTTACCATGTTCTCGTACATTATCCTCACAACTGAAATCCCCGGTTACAATGCCTTTCTCCTGTGTGAATACAGATGGGAAGTACTCATTGAAAGCCTCACCTACTTTCTCTGGCTCCATGCACAGATTATCCCTTTGATTTCTAACAGGCCTCACCCTTTCCTCAGTTGCCCTCTTATTCTAACTATACTGATAAAGTACCTTGTGACTTTCCCTTAATAGTATCTGACAAGCATATTTCATGGCCATTGTGTGTCCCCCGTTTCTATGGATCCCCTTGCACTCTCTTATCTTTGTGAAATGCTTCACCTGAGTTTATTGTACTGTACTTTCTTTATTAAACTCACGATATTACTTGATCAGTATTTGCTGGACTTGCTGTCTTTACTATTCCCACGTCAGGAACTCACTGGCGTTGAACTCTCACTGTATCACTTTAACATACTCCCACTTTCCAAATATAAACCCAACTACAGATAGTCCTCCCAGTATACATGAATTCAACTGGGACAACACTACTATCATAGGACAAGCCAAACAGAGAACAGCCAGGGAATTCCTAGAGGCATAGCACTCATCCAACAGATTCAATCAATAAGCATCGACCTGGACCCAATATACCGGCCACTGCAACTGACAGCTGGAACTGACAACCGGAAGCGGCAGATTCAAACCACTACAAATGCCAGAGGAAAGATCACAGAAGCGCTTCACAGGAGGCTACCAAGCAATGAGGATGTCACCTAGACAAATTCCCAGCTCATTCATATATCCATCCAAATGCCACTGAAATGTTGCAATTGTACCAATCTCCACTACTTCCTCTGGCAGTTCATTCCATTCACGTATCACCCTATGTGTGAAAACGTTGCCCCTTAGGTCTCTTTTATATCTTTCCCCTCTCACCCTAAACCCATACTTTCTAGTTCTGGACTTCCCAACCCTAGGGAAAATACTTTGTCTGTTTATTCTGTCCTTGCCCCTCATAATTTTGTAAATCTATATAAGGTCACCCCTCAGCCTCCGACACTCCAGGGAAACCAGCCCCAGCCTTTTCAATCTCTCCCTTTAGCTCAAATCCTCAAACCCTGGCAACATCCTTGTAAATCTTTTCTGAACTCTTTCAGGTTTCACAACATATTTCTGATAGGAAGGAAACTAGAATTGAATTCAATATTCCAAAAACCTCTCCAATGTCCTGTATAGCCACAACATGACCTCTCAACACCTGTACTCAGTGCTCTGACCAATAAAAGAAAGCATACCAAATGCATTCTTCACTATCCTATCTCCCCGTGGCTCCACTTTCAAGGAGCTATGAACCTGCACTCCAAAGTCTCTTTGTTCAGCAACACTCCCTCGGGCCTTACCAGGACGTGATCAGGTGTACCCTAGAACTCTGTCAGAAGCTAGGGACGTGATTGCTGTGCTCCGTCCTGAAATATTTGTATCAGCGATAGTCACAGGTGAGATACAGAAGACTGGAGGTTGGCTAACGTGGTGCCACTATTTAAGCAAGATGGTAAGGAAAAGCCAAGGACCTACAGACCGGTTCGCCTGACGTCAGTGGTGGGCACGTTAAAGGAGGGAATCATGAGGGACAGGATTTGCATGCATTTGGAAAAGGGGTTTCGAATTCGGGTTAATCAGCATTGCTTTGTAAGTGGGAAATCCTGTATCAAGAAATTGATTGCAGTTTTTGAAGAAGTACCAAAATGGATTGATGAGGGCAGAGCTGTCGATGTGAGCGATATGAACTTCAATACGGTGTTTGAAAAGTTTCCACATGGGAGATTGGTGAGCAAGGTTAAATCTCATGAAATACAGGGGAAACCAGTCATTTGGATACAGAATTGGCTCAAGTATAGAAGACAAAGGGTGGTGGTGGTGATGGGTTGTTTTTCATACTGGAGGCATGTGACCAGTGGAGTGCCACAAGGATCGGTGCTGGATCCACTACTTTTGTTATTTATATAAATGATATGGATGTGAAAATAGGATGTGTAGTTAGTAAGATTGCAGATGACGCCAAAATTGGAGGTATTGTGGATAGCGAAGAATGTTACCTCAGATTACAACGGGATTTGGATCAGATGGGTCAATGGGCTGTGGTGTGGCAAATGGAGTTTAATTTAGATAAATGTGAGGTGCTGTATTTTGGGAAAGCAACTCTCAGCAGGACTTACGTGCTTAATGGTATGTTCCTGGGGAGTGTTGCTCAACAAAGAAATTTTGGAATGCAGGTTCATAACTCCTTGAAAGTGGAGTTGCTGGTAGATAGGAGGGTGAAGGAATGTGTTTGGTATGCTTGTGTTTACTGATCAGATCATTGAGTAGAGGAGTTGGGAGGTCATGTTCTGGCTGTACAAGACATTGGATAAGCCACTTGTGGAATATTGCATGCAGTTCCTGTCTCCTTCTGATCGGAAGGATGTTGTGTAAATTGAAAGGTTTCAGAAAAGATTTGCAGGGATTTTGCCAAGATTGGAGGATTTGAGCTACATGTCGAGGTTGAATGGGCTGGGGCTATTTGAGGCTGAGGGGAGACCATATAGAGGTTTATAAGAGAGGTATGGATAGGTTGAACAGACACGGTCTTTTCCCTGAGATAGTGGAGTCCAGAACTGGACAGCCTAGGTTCAGGGTGAGAAGGGAAAGATATGAAAGGAACTGAAGGGACAACTTTTACAGGCAGAGGGTTATCTGTGTACGGAATGAATTGCTTGAGGAAGTGATGGAGGCTGGTACAATTACTGCATTTAAAAGGCATCTGGATGGGTATACTAACAGGAAGGATTGAGAGGGATTTGGGCCAAGTGCTAGCAAATAAGACGAGATTATGATAGGATGTGTGGGTGGCGTGGATGAGTTGGATCGAATGCTCTGTTTCTGTGCTGTACATCTTCTATGACTGTAAATGTTTTCCACTGTCCATTTACAGCCACACACATCACTGATTCCTCTGTTAACCTTGTTCAATTCTCCTCTCAAACACATGTAAATGGATTTGGTTGTGATTGTCAGGTGTGCTTTATGGTCAATTTAAAAATCCATCATCTCGCTGAATTCCAACTACACTACAATTTCCCAGAGGATATCGCATTGTGATGATACTCCTTCACTCAACATCCTCACACAACGGTCGATCTGAGATAGTCATGTCCCTGGCCATTTGCACAATATGTTATTCAAAGAAACACTGACAAAAACATTCCAATGATTGAAGTCTCCCACAATTATCACAGTGTCTTTGCATTACATTGGAATTCATTGGAATGTGTAACAGTGTTGAGCAATGCAATGCTGTCAGGCATCCTAAAAAACATTCTCCTGCTTGTGTTTTTGACACGTGTTGCCCAGAATTTGCATTCAGCCTGATTCAGCTGCATAATCTGAGACCAAATGCTTTCTCTGCAATGCCTTTGTTACCCATTACTGTCAGGGTTACACATCCTGCACTCTCATTCTGCCTGAGACCTCGAAAGGATTTGCAGAATTGAATATTTATATTCCACCTTTTGTTTCTCCAAATATGTTGGTGACCAAATCTTATTTATCTCTGTAACACAAGTCCATCTACCTTACTGAAGATACTTTGTCCATTCCAAAGAAAGAACATTGTTATTGATTTTTTCCCCAGAATTTCCTGTCACAGCCTAATTCACTGATGTCCAGTTTTAGTTAAACTCTGCCCTATCCTGTTCCTTTCTGGTTGTCTTCAGCCACATTCCATGCTGTACCGATGCTTCACCCCTTTTCTATTTGGATTTGGAAAGCTCCTTCCACCTGAACCCTGTCCCTGCATCCTTCATGTCAGTTTAAGGCCCTGTCCATAAACCTATCTACATGATTGGCTCGGACACTGCTCCCAGCAGCGTTGTTTTTAATTCACTCGTGGGATGTTGCTCTCTATGGCTGGCCAGCGTGTATTTCCCACCCCGAGCTGCCCTTGAGCTAAGTGGCTGGCTGGATCACTTCATGGGACAGTTGAGAGTCAACCTCCTTGCTATGTGTCTGGAGTCACATGTAGGCCAGACCTGCTGTCGATAACAGATTTCCTTCCTTCAATGATATTAAGAAGTTAGATCGTTATAGCTGACACCGGCATTAAATTCTGAATGAGCAGTCTGGTGAGAATAACACGAGGCCATCACCTCTCCCACTCGTAGCTCAACCGTCGCTGAGTACTGATCCTACTGCATCATGAATCAAAAACCTTTCACCATGCCCCATTGCTTGATCCTGAAATCATTCTTGCACCCTGGTGATATCACTCAGTATATCTTCATGTGGTATCCCTCGCTGTGTGGTCTAATTGCTGCCTCTGTCAATGTCTCTCACTCTTGCAGCTACTCCAGATCCTGAGCCAACAGAATTCTCCACTCCAGAGAGACGCAGCAGCACATGCCAGGGGTTGAAACTGGGATTTTCCAGATCTCTGTGGCACTCAGTACCATTCTCCCTGTGTAACCCTCACTGCATCAGTTTAGTTTCCCATTCTGTCTATTTCTCTGTCTCCTGTAGGTACTCAGGAAGTTCCTGACTCAATAGACTTCCCAACTGCTGGGTGTCTCATCAATCACCGCATTGAAGATGGTTGGTCAGCCAGAGAGACACAGGGCAGGGAGATCTGTAATCCTCAATAAATCCTGCAGTGAGGTAAGATCATTCACAGCAAACAGAGCAGAGAGCATTTAAATAGCTCGAAACGTCGGCCCTCAAGACAAGACGTAGATACAGTGCTGAATGGTGAACACAGAGCATAATGCTCCCAGGTTCAAACCCCACCCTTTGAGAGGATTACTTTCAGCTCTGCTGTACTGAGTCTGCCTGAGACAGCATCAGGTGTGTCACAGTTATCAATCCAGAACTATACTGTCTTAGTGAGCATCAGGACAATGGAGGGGAAAGCAGGCAGAACACGGGAAGTTCCTATTGAAGCCTGGGATCTTTTTGTTCTCTACACTCCAACATTCTCTGTTGTCGCATCATAGATTCATACAGCAAGGAAATAGACTCTTCAGTCCAACTCCACTGAGCTAATGCCTTGAATGCTTCTAACTCTGAGAACAGTTCCTATCTCTGTAACCTCACCCCCTCCCTATAATCCCTCTGCAAATTTAAAATGTACTTCTATGCTGACTATCTCCCGGTGACTGTAAAATGCTCCAGACTGGATGACATGCCAAATCTCAGGAATCTCCTCCTCCCGTCATTACAATAATCTCTCTTTCTGTCATCTTGCACAATACCTCCAGCCTACCCTGTCTCTGTAACATCCTCCAGCCTCGACCATTTGTGTACTCTCCTCCAGCTCCTAGAGCACATGATATCACTGTAACCTTCAATCCCTATAGCATTCCTGCCTACCATCCTAAACCACTACAGGACCTCTAATCATCCACCATCCTTACAAACCTCCCTAACAAGAGGTGAGCCCATCCTAAACCACTACAGGACCTCTAATCATCCACCATCCTTACAAACCTCCCTATCTCTTTCAAATCCTCCAGTCGCTACAGCCTTTCCTGCCTGTGTAACCTGCTCCTATCCCGGGGGCCCTCCCTGTGTACAGTTTCCTGAAGCCACAATAACCCTCCCAATGTCTGCAATCTCCTCTATCGCTGTGACCTTCTCCCATCACGACACTGCTCCATAACTCTACCCCTGCCGTCACTACCAGCCTTCGTATCTCTGTAACCACATGTGGTCACTAAAGCTACATCCATGTACATGAAACATCCTCTTTGTTGACGTATCCAAGCCGAGTCCCTACAGCTCTCACTTTCTGTAACCTCCTTCAGTCTGAAGAACCATCCAGTGTCTACACCCCTCTATATTACTAACTTTATCCAATCGCAAAAACCATCACCACAAACCTCACTATCGCAGTAAATTCTTCCAGTTACTCCCTATCTCTGTACACCATCCTTTCCCTACTACTCATTCCCGATGAAGGGCTCCGGCTCAAAATGTTCCTGATCCTCGGATGCTGGAAAAGCACAGTGGGTCAGGCAGCAACACACTCTTGATTCTGATTTCCTATATATCTGTGTAGCATTCCCTGGCTCTGTATCACTGTCAGTCCCCACTATCCCCACTAACTGTGTAAACTGCACTATTCCTGAAAAAGGGCTCATGCCCGAAACGTCGATTCTCCTGCTCCTTCGATGCTGCCTGACCGGCTGCGCTTTTCCAGCAACACATTTTCAGCTCTGATCTCCAGCATCTGCAGTCCTCACTTTCTCCTAAACTACACTATCACCAATCACTGGAATTTTCTCAGACCGTGAAATACTCCCCAACTGTCCAATCTTTTCGAGCCTCTCCAGCCCTCCAAATCTGATTCCTCCTGCAGCCCGATAACCCCGTCTATCTTCGTAACTTCCGTTAGCCGCTGGAACACTCCCTATCTCTGGTACATCATATCCTATAGCATCCCTCCGTTTGTGTGTTCCTCCAATCACTATGGCGGCGCCTGCCTCTGTGACATTAGCCCACACAATGAATCCACTTCCAATACTGAAACCTTCACTGTCTCTGTTACCTTCTCATTCTCCTACAGACCTCCCTCTCAGTATGAACTTCTGACATTCATCAGTCCACACTGTCTCTGCAATCTACATCAGCCTCCAGAGCCCTCCTTACATCTGTCATCTGCTCCAGTAGCTATATCACTATCCATATGTCAGGCCTACTTTGTAAGTGCTCCAACAGCTATATCACTCCCCATCTGTCAGGCAAACTCTGTAACTGCTCCAGCAGCTATATCACTCCCCATCTGTCAGACCTGCAGTGTAACTGCTCCAGCGGTTATATCATTCCCCATCTCTCAGGGCTACTCTGTAGCTGCTCCTGCAGCTTTATCACTCCCCATTCTGTCAACCCTACTCTATATCTGCTCCAGCTGCTATATTACTCCCCATCTGTCAAGCCTACCCAGTATCTTCTCCAGCAGCTATGTCACTCCCCCTCTGTCAGTTTTACTATGTAACTGCTCCGGCTGTTATATCGCTAGCCATCTGTCAGGCTCACTCTGTAACTGCTCCAGCAGCTCTATCACTCCATATCTGCCAAGGCTACTCTGTAACTGCTTCACTCCCCGTCTGCTCAACTTTGCAACTGCACCAGTGATATTACACCCCCTCCAGCAAGCCTACTCTGTAAGTACTCCAGCAGCTATACCACTCCCCATCTGTCAGACCTGCTCTGCAACTGCTCCGATAGATCCTGTAAGAAGACCAAAGAATCTGCGATGTATCAGTAAATTTGCCTCATTTTCTAAATTGTCATGAGTTCAATTGCAAACTTCTCCACCTTTTCTCATTAATATCCCTCCATTTTGAGGGACAGTCTGTTGAAACTTCTCTGGGCTGCCTCCAATGCAAGAACATATCCATCTAGATAGGGAACCAAACCTGTTTACAGTATTTTCATTGTGAGCTGATTAGAACCCTCTCTAGTTATTACAAGTCTTCCCTATTGTTATTCTCCATTCCCTTTGGAGTCAATCCCAGCATTCCATTTGCCCTTTTATATGACCTGCTGATCCTGTATACCACCTTCCTGAGATTTATACCCAAGAATTCCCAAGTTACTTTGTGATGTAGCTTTTTGCAGTCTATCTGAAACCAAGAGGTGGTGGTATTAATCAGGAAAGTGTTGGAATGTATGGTAAGCGATATGGCAGAAGTGATAACTGCACAATTCGAAAGCAGATGAATAAGCACGTCTCGTAAACCCATCTCGATGGCACGGAGGCAACGCGGTGGCTCAGTAGTTAGCACTGCTGCCTCACAGCAACAGGAATCAGGCTTCGATTCCAGCCTCGGGCGATTGGCAGTCTGGAGATCTTCCTGTGTCTGTGTTGGTTTCCTCGAGGTATTCCTGTTTCCTCCCACAGTCCAAGGATGTGCAGGTTAAGTGAGGTGGCCATGGGACATTGTCCACACTGTCGGGTTTCTGTGATCAGATATAGCTGTACGCTACTTGGACCATCGAGTTTATTCCACTATTCGTTGATGATGGAATTGTTTCTCTTACCTAGTCCTTGTAACCCTTCATCCCCTTACTCATTAAGAACCTATCTGTCAGGCGAAAGTGAGGGCTGCAGATGCTGGAGGTTAGAGTGTGGTGCTGGAAAAGGACAGCATGTCAGGCAGCATCCGAGGAGCAGGAGAATCAATGTTTCGGGCAAAAGCCCTTCATCAGTCCTTTCCTGATGAAGGGCTTTTGCCAGAAATGTTGATTCTCCTCCTCCTCGGATTATTCCACTATTCGATGATGGTAGAATTGTTTCTCTTACCTAGTCCCTGTAACCCTTCATCCCCTTACTCATTAAGAACCTATCTGTCAGGCGAAAGTGAGGGCTGCAGATGCTGGAGGTTAGAGTGTGGTGCTGGAAAAGGACAGCATGTCAGGCAGCATCCGAGGAGCAGGAGAATCAATGTTTCGGGCAAAAGCCCTTCATCAGTCCTTTCCTGGTGTCGATTCTCCTGCTCCTCGGATTCTGCCTGACCTGCTGTCATTTTCCAGCACCACACCCCTGAAAAGAACCTATCTCCCTCTGAGTTAAAGCACTGATTTACTTCGCATCCACAGCCCCCCGTTGGCAGCGAGCTCCCCAGATTATCACTCTCTGGCTGAATAAATTGCTCCACATCTCCATTCTGAAGGGGTGTCCCTTCACTCTGAAGCTGTCTCTTTGGGCCCGAGTCTCTCCGAATCATGGGAAACATTTTCCTCATGCCCACTCTCTCCAGTTCCCTCAGTATTCTGTACGTTTGAATCAGATTCTGCCACCGCTGCCTAAACGTCATCGAGTGCAGACACAGAATCTCCAACTGCTCCTCATGTGACAAGCATTTCATCTCTGGGATGTTTCAGAGAAATCTGTTTCCCGTACCCCCTCACATCCTTTGTCCAGACTGTTAATGTGTAGCATGTACATTGTGATCCCAACGCTGTCCCCTGTGGCACTCCACTTGTCACTGGCTGACTCCTTTATATCTGCTCTCTGTTTTCTGACAGTGCCAAGCATGTTGCTCTGAAAGCGAGATGTCATTTCATAAACATTGCTGGTTTTGTTTTCCTGTCTGGCTGTAGACAGCAGAGTAGATAAAGCCGAGGAATGGTTTATTGGGATTTTCAGAAACCTTTAAACAAGGTCCCACTGAAGAGGTGGATAAGCAAAATTGGCACATGTGGGATTGGAGGGAACGTAATGGCATGGATTGAGAATTCTTTAACAGACAGAAAACTAAGTGGAAGAAAATGGATTAGTGCTTGACATCCAACAAATCTCAAATGGATTTGATGTATTTGATGGTCGGACAAAATCTAATGTTTCACATTTGTTGGTGACACAAAATTTTCTGTGAATGTGGGTTGTATGGAGAAAATAAAGAGAACATGAACAGTCTGTGAATTTCCCTTTTTTAAAGTTCAGTGATGGGATGTGGTCGTCACTCGCTCGGCCATCATTACCTTCCCATCAGTAATTCCCTGGAGAGGGTGGGGGTGAGCAGCCTTCCTGATGCATTGCAGTCCTTTGGGTGTAGGGACAGACACAGTGCTGGGAGGATGGAGCGTGGCTTGGAGAGCACCTTGGAAATGCTGGTGTTCCCGTGCACTTGGAATTGCTGTCCTTCCAGAGTATAGTATTTCCGGGTTTGTGAAGGGCTGCTGAAAGAGCCTTCCTGAGTGACTTTAGTGCTGCTTGTTGATTTTTCTACAAATACCTTCCTTCATTCATTCATTCACGTACATGTGCATTGTTGGCTGAGTCAACATTTTTTAAAAATTGATTTGGAGTTGTCCCTGAGAAGGTGGTAGTGAGCTGCCTTCTTGAGTGACGGCACCAGCCGTTGGAACTGTTGTTGTCTGTGTATCCTCCAGCAGGCGCTCCAACACTCCTCATGTCTGTAACATATCCCACATGTGCCACTGTAACTGCGTACAGACAATGCAGTTCTCCCTTTATAGGTGACATACTCCCCTATGTACAACTCTTATAGTTCCTCACAATATCTCACCTCCTCCATTCCCGTCTGCGCTGTTGATCTTGCAAATTGTTTTTATTCCTGTTTAAACTTCTGATCAGCATTCAACTCTTCCTTTTTAAATTTGTAACCTCTCAGTATCTGTATACCTCCATATCACTGTTACAAATTACAGCTCCTAAAATCTCTATGAATTACAGCGGCTTGATGTGTTTAATTCACACTTTTCACCCTCCTTATCCATTTCACCTCGTCCATCTCCTACAATCCCACCATTTCAGAATGTTCCCATTCTCTGCACCACCTCATGGCCTGAAGGTCCTTGAAGACCACCCGTGCTCCAATGATCTATATTCCCCCC
>NC_057717.1:30921495-30923364 GCF_004010195.1 Chiloscyllium plagiosum | reverse complement strand
CCTTCTGCCGCCTCTAATTCTCTTCTTTTTCACTATTTACCAGGCTCAGCGGCGATCCTGTGAGGGAGCAGTGCGGAATGGGGTATTATAAATCTCAGCTCAGGCTTGAGGATTACAATTACTTGGGAGTCACAAAAGGAGAGAACCTGAGAGCGAGCAGCACAGAGCGGGAGAATCAGCAACGAGGATCGAGGCCGACTGGGACTTGGAGTTGGAGAAACAGCAGAGCAGGAGGCACAGACACAGTGCTGGAAGGATGGAGCGTGGCTTGGAGGGCACTTTGGAAATGCTGATGTTCCCGTGCACCTGGAATTGCTGTCCTTCCAAGGAATAGTGGGTTGGTCAAATGGAAAACGTTTTCTGTTACATTGGGAGAAGTTATAGCCCTTGCTGGTGTTCGAGACGATCACCGGGTCATGCAGCTCAGTTAATGACTGGAGATTCTGTGAGACATCTATAATGCTGAGAGTTAGGTGGATAACACATACAGGGAGAGGATCACACTGCTGTCATAACGGCCTGTAAGAAGGAAGGGAATGGGTGATCAGTCAAGAGATACAGTCAGGGAATAGAGGATTACCCTGGGGGGGAGGGGAGGGGAGGCTCCCTCCCCATTAAGTTTCCCAGTTTGGAAGCTGATGAAGATGCGGGCTGCTCAGGGGAGTGCAGTCAGAGCCGTATCTGTGGCACCACAAGCAGCCTGACTGGACAGAGGGGAGGGAGAAGGAAGGAGGGGCGATAGTCACAGAGGAGTCAGGAAATTGAAGAAGGTGTCAGTGTTTCTGTGACTGTCAATGTAATTCCAGGATCCTTCTTTCCTTCTTTTCCCCTTTGATCTCATGGCAATCAAGAACTTTTCTATCTTTGTTTTAAATCTGCTCAATGACTTTGCATCCATAGCCTTCTGTGACAAAGAGTTCCACAGATTCCCCACTCTCTGGGTGAAGATGCTTCCCTTTATCTCCGATCTAAAAGGTTTTCCCTTTCCTCGAAGGCTGTGCCCTTGGTTACTCGTATCTGCTGTCAATGGAAACATCTTCCCAACGTCCACTCTATCCAAGCCATTCAGTATTCTGTAAGTTTCAATCAGATCTCCCCTTGTCCTTCTAAACTCCATCATGTATAGTCCCAGAGCACTTAAACATTCCTCATCTGTTACGCCTTTCATTCCTGGGAATTTTCTTGTGAACTTCCTCTGGACCTGCTCCAGGTCCAATGTATCCTTCCTGATGTGTGGAGCCCAAAGTATAACACATTCAGAAATGATATAAAGGAAAGCAAAGGATGAAGTGTAGAAGTATTGGTTCAGTATAGTGTTAGTTAATGAGTCTGAGAGAAAGTGGATGCCTCCAAGTTCAGAATGAATTTAGCTGGAGCTTTAGAACAAAAACTATAAGGTTACGCTGTGAGGGGCCGTCTTTGGGCTACCAACTAGTGAAAAGGGTACAGAGATGGAAAATGATAATGTTAAGAAACTTGCATTATCCAGATACAGACTGGGATACTGACCGTGTCTGGGCAGCGACGGATTGCATGGAGGAGAGCTTACTGCAGGAGTATGTGTCCATCCCAAGGGACCATGTACTGTTGAACCTTGGAAAAAAGATGGGGAAAGTGGATCCAGTATCAGGTGGGAACATTTTCAGGTACGATGATTATTTTATTGTAATGCTCAGGATGATGACAGAGAATACTATGCATTAACTAAGTTTGAGAAAAATCAATCGACTGAGAGCTGCCTTCAGTGGGGCAAGAATGAATCTGGGACGGTATGACCGGAACGCCAAGTTGGTCAGAAAAAGAAAAATTGAACAATGGGCTCCCTTCAATGGTTTGGGACCAGTGTAGGAATAGTTCCTCACACAGGAA
>NC_057717.1:30910040-30920995 GCF_004010195.1 Chiloscyllium plagiosum | reverse complement strand
CCAGTGCGTTAGGTATTTATAGCTACTCGCATTCATTATTGAAATGAGTCCCACAATCAGATGAGGAAAATCCCATGCTTCCTGCCTTGCCTGAATATTGTCAGCTGCTCTCACCTATCCTGGAAGTGATCTCCCAAATATGATTTGGAAGATTACAGACTATACCCAGCCTTTGCGGGGTCAGCTGCTCGCACCCATTTCGGTATGGAGTCCCACAGTTAGAACAGGCAGATCCCAAACTCAATAATAGGCCCATACATTTGCAATTTAATAACATTTTACTCTTCAAATTATAGCCAAATAGGCAAACCACAGATTATTTTCTCTGAGCCTACAAATATCAGTCTCTTTGACACCCCTCATGTTCTGTCACCCTTCCATCTCTGTAAATCCTCTCCATTCTACAAACAGTCATACATTTATGACATCCTTCAAACACAAAATCTCCCCCTACTCCCGAAAAGCCTTTCCTTCTCCTGGAGAAGGTCACAGACATACAGGCCGATCAAGTTTTTGAATGAGATGAGAGATAATAAGGACGTTATAGGTGAAGGGTTTGAGATAGAGAGCTTGCAGAAGACAAAAGAAAACCTTGTCTTGGCCCTGCAGGAGATTAATAAGAAGAGGTTCTCCTGAAAAGAAGGTGACTTTTCTTGGAAGATTTCATTGAGAGCATTGCAGTAGCGGGAGGAATTTCAGAGGCAGTGATATTTGAAGGGGCTAATGAAGGTTTGAGATACATAGAGTGTTGTTTTGATCTGATAGAGATTTCAGAAATAAGGAGAGCTGGAGGTATTTCCACAGGTAGGGTGGGATTAAGAATGTGGACACTGTAGAAATAGGGAGCTGTGTAGGGACAGGAGGTGGTTACAGAATCGGGAGTGCTGAAGAGACGAGAGGATTTTACACAGCAGATCACACATTGGAGCACGTCAGACACTAGGGAACATTGTTGGGACATGAGGAAGTTTAAGAGATGGGCAGAGTTGTAAGGGACTGCGAAAGGTGCACTGCATAATGAACAGTGTAATGGCTGGAGGAGGTTATGTTGATCATGAGATTTGTCAGGGCGGGAGGGAGTTAGTGACATTGATAGACTGATGATTGTGTGAGCTGGAGGAGATTGTAAAGATTTGGAGCTTTCTATGTATCGGAGTAATTACGGACAAAGGGAAAGCTGTCAGGCTTGGAGAATTATTACATAGAGAGGGAGTGTTTAGAAGGCATTGTAGAGAAAGAAGATTTAGAAAATGGCCTGTATGAGTTACAGAGATAAGGAGGGATGCTTTGACTGATGGATGTTTCAGAGGTAAGAATGGATCGCACAGGATCAATAAGGTAATGGAAACACAGTATTATTAGAGTTGGAGAACTCTTGAGACATCGCTTGAATCCATACAAAAGTCTTAAGGCACAGAAGGATGTAATTTGACCTATGATGTTTGCACCAGCTCTTCATCTGAGTCCATTACAGAGTAGTGATCTCCTGCTTTCCCCCATACTGTTACAGATTTATTTTATCGCAATAATCATCCAATCCCCTCTTGAACATTTCCATTGAATATCCATTTACAACATATCCAAGTGTAACCTAACTACTCGCCAAGTGAAAAGGTTCTTACTCCTATCATATTTCTCCTGCTGTACATAACCTGAAATCTGTGCCCTCTCGTTTTTCCCTCCTTTTTTGAGTGGGTAAAGTTTTATCCAAACTAATCTATTCAGTCTGCCTATCAGTTTGAAAAAGTACATCCGATCTCCACTTAGCCACCTTCACTTCAGTGAGAACAGGTGCAACATTTTCAGTCTGACTTCATAACTGATCTTACTCATCCCTGGAAATATGTTTTCAGATCAGTTCGTCATCCTTTCTAATGTGTTCATATCCGTCAGATCATATGCAATACTCCAGTTGATGTCGAATGTATTTGATTCAAGTTCACCATCACCTCCTTACCCTTGCACTATCAGTATTTATAAAGACAGGAACACTGCATGCTTTGTCTATGTTTAATGTCCTACAAACTTCAATGATTCTTTGCACATCCTCTGCTCCTCTATTCCTGCCTGTTTTATATTATATTTTAATGCTCTTGCTGGAAATTTGCATTGTCTTATGATTCAATGTGCCAAACTTCATCAATCACTTCTCTACTCTTTCTAAGAAGTTGGCAATGTACGTTTTTGAGTTCTATAATGTTTTCCTCACAGTTTACAATTTATTTAAGTGCTGTGTGAACTATAAACTTTTGATGGGTCCCTGCACATCAGATGTACATCGTTCATACATATGAAAATCAATGAGGTCCCCAAAACCGAATCCTGCTGAACTTCACTGAAAATCTTTCTCCAGTCTGAATTACAAATCTAGTAACCATTCCTCTCGATTTCCTACCAATCAGTCAATTTTGTATCCAAATTGATACAGTCCCTTTTATTCCATGAATGAATGAATGAGTGATTTAATGTCACATACATTGAGGGAAAAACAGCGAAACATGTTTGTTCCCTGTGCCACAAAGATATTCCACATAAATGTTGTACCTTTCTAGTGACAGTGTTTCCTCCTCTGTCACCATGGCATGGGTGGGTTTGCCCACGTTGGCAAAGACAGAGATGAAGGCTTCAGCTCACACCCTGCCATTCACCTTCTTCTCAGTATAAATCCTCTTTCAAATGTTGAATCAGCCTTACTCCACCTTTTCGCACGCTCCCTTAGAGGTGTGACAACTTTATGTTGTCTCTCTGTTTTCTCATAAATCCCTCCGCTCTTCCATCTCTACTCTAAACCTTCAGCATTTCTCCTGGTTCACAATTCTGTTCGCTATCTGATAGCTATTCAATTGTTCTTCTTCATCTCAACCTTTTGCTCCACTGTCACCGAGGCAGCATTGGGTTTGTTTACCCTGTCTTTCCTGTGTGAGGAACTATTCCTACACAGGTCCTAAACCATTGAACGGAGCCCATTGTTCAATTTTTCTTTTTCTGACCAACTTGATGTTCCGGCCATACCTTCCCAGATTCATTATTGCCCCACTGAAGGCAGCTCCCAGTCGATTGATTTTTCTCAAACTTAGTTAATGCATAGCATTCTCTGTCATCATCCTGAGCATTACAATAAAATAATCATCGTGCCTGAAAATGTTCCCACCTGATACTGGATCCACTTTCCCCATCTCCTTTCCAAGGTTCAACAGTACATGGTCCCTTGGGGTGGGCACATACTCCTGCAGTAAGCTCTCCTCCATGCAATCCGTCACTGCCCAGACACGGTCAGTATCCCAGTCTGTATCTGGATAATGCAAGTTTCTCAACATTATCATTTTCCATCTCTGTACCCTTTTCACTAGTTGGTAGCCCACAGATGGCCCCTCACTGCGTAACCTTATAGCTTTTGTTCTAAAGCTCCAACTAAATTCATTCTGAACTTGGAGGCATCCACTTTCTCTCAGACTCATTAACTAACACTATCCTGAACCAATACTTCTACACTTCATCCTTTGCTTTCCTTTATATCATTTCTGAATGCGTTATACTTTGGGCTCCACACATCAGGAAGGATACATTGGACCTGGAGCAGGTCCAGAGGAAGTTCACAAGAAAAATCCCAGGAATGAAAGGCGTAACAGATGAGGAATGTTTGATGGCTCTGGGACTATACATGATGGAATTTAGAAGGACAAGGGGAGATCTGATTGAAACTTACAGAATAATGAATGGCTTGGATAGAGTG
Organism: Chiloscyllium plagiosum; assembly: GCF_004010195.1. NCBI lineage: Eukaryota > Metazoa > Chordata > Chondrichthyes > Orectolobiformes > Hemiscylliidae > Chiloscyllium > Chiloscyllium plagiosum. Next base: position 30,917,262 of record NC_057717.1, on the reverse strand, counting down.
GACGTTGGGAAGATGTTTCCATTGACAGAAGATACGAGTAACCAACGGCACAGCCTTCGAGTAAAGGGAAAACGTTTTAGATCGGAAATAAAGGGAAACATCTTCACCCAGAGAGTGGGGAATCTGTGGAACTCATTGTCACAAAAGGCTATGGATGCAAAGTCATTGAGCAGATTTAAAACAAAGATAGAAAAGTTCTTGATTGCCATGAGATCAAAGAGGGAAAGGAGGAAAACGGGCTTGAAAAACTGATCAGCCAAATGTGAATGGTGGAGCAGACTTTATGGACACAGTGACATTCTTGATACCACGATCCTGGAATTACATTGACAGTCATAGAAACACTGACACCTTCTTCAATTTCCTGACTGCTCTGTGACTATCGCCCCTCCTTCCTTCTCCCCCCCCCCCCCCCTCTGTACAGTCAGGCTGCTTGTGGTGCCACCGATATGGTTCTGACTGCACTCCCCTGAGCAGTCCGCATCTTCATCAGCTTCCAAACTGGAAAACTTAATGGGGAGGGAGCCTCCCCTCCCCCAGGGTAATCCTCTATTCCCTGACTTATCTCTTGACTGATCACCCATTTCCTTCCTTCTTACATGCCGTTATGACAGCAGTGTGATCCCCTCCCTGTATGTGTTATCCACCAAACTCTCAGCATTATAGATGTCTCACAAAATCTCCAGTCATTAACTGAGCTGCATGACCCGGTGATCGTCTCAAACATCAGCAGGGGCTATGACTTCTCCCAATGTAACAGAAAACGTTTTCCATTTGACCAACCCACTATTCCTTGGAAGGACAGCAATTCCAGGTGCACGGGAACATCAGCATTTCCAAAGTGCCCTCCAAGCCACGCTCCATGCTCCCAGCACTGTGTCTGTGCCTCCTGCTCTGCTGTTTCTCCAACTCCAAGTCCCAGTCGGCCGCGATCCTCGCTGCTGATTCTCCCGCTCTGTGCTGCTCGCTGTCAGGTTCTCTCCCTTTGTGACTCCCAAGTAATTGTAATCCTCAAGCCTGAACTGAGATTTATAATATCCCATTCCGCACTGCTCCCTCACAGGATCGCCGCTGAGCCTGGAAAATCGTGAAAAAGAGGAGGATTAGAGGCGGCAGAAGGTGTTACAGTGATTGAGCGAGCTGTCGGAGATGGAACAGGCTATCTGGACAGGGAGGCAAATCTGCAGTGCCTAAAGCAGGTTACTGGAAGACACAGCGAGAGTTGCAGGCACTGAATAAGTCAAAGGAAATAGAGAGATGGTGGTTTGTTGGTGACGGAGCTTTGTTGAGTCTAAAGGGCTTTTTGTGAGCTGCTTACAGAGATAGAAACACTTCAATGAATGCAAATTGACAGCCAGGAAGTGTGGTAAGGTACTGGACACTGTTGGATGTCACAGAGTTAGAAGACTTGCAATAACTGGGGTGGGGGGGAATATAGATCATTGGAGCACTGGTGGTCTTCAAGGACCTTCAGGCCATGAGGTGGTGCAGAGAATAGGAACATTCTGAAATGGTAGGATTGTAGGAGATGGACGAGGTGAAGTGGATAAGGAGGGTGAAAAGTGTGAATTAAACACATCCAGCCGCTGTAATTCATAGAGATTTTAGGAGCTGTAATTTGTGACAGTGATATGGAGGGATACAGATACTGAGAGGTTACAAATTTAAAAAGGAAGAGTTGAATGCTGATCAGAAGTTTAAACAGGAATAAAAACAATTTCCAAGATCAACAGCGCAGACGGGAATGGATGAGGGGAGATATTGTGAGGAACTATAAGAGTTGTACATAGAGGAGTACGTCACCTATAAAGGGAGAACTGCATTGTCTGTACGCAGTTACAGTGGCACATGTGGGATATGTTACAGACATGAGGAGTGTTGGAGCGCCTGCTGGATGATACACAGATAACAACAGTTCCAACGGCTGGTGCAGTCACACATGAAGGCAGCTCACTACCACCTTCTCAGGGATAACTCCAAACCAATTTTTAAAAAATGTTGACTCAGCCAACATTGCACATGTCCGTCAACGAATGAATGAAGGATGGTATTTGTAGAAAAATCAACAAGCAGCACTGAAGTCACTCAGGAAGGCTCTTTCAGCAGCCCTTCACAAACCCGGAATTTCTATACCCTGGAAGGACAGCAATTCCAGGTGCACGGGAACATCAGCATTTCCAAGGTGCTCTCCAAGCCACGCTCCATCCTCCCAGCACTGTGTCTGTCCCTACACCCAAAAGACTGCAATGCATCAGGAAGGCAGCTCACCGCCACCCTCTCCAGGGAATGACTGATGGAAGGTAATGATGGCCGAGCGAGTGACGACCACATCCCATAACTGAACTTTAAAAAAGAGAAATTCACAGACTGTTCATGTTCTCTTTGTTTTCTCCATACAACCCACTTCACAGCTAATTTTGTATCACCAACAAATGTGAAACATTAGATTTTGTGCGACCATCAAATACATCAAATCCATTTGAGATTAGTTGGATGTCAAGCACTAATCCATTTTCTTCCACTTAGTTCTCTGTCTGTTAAAGAATTCTCAATCCATGCCATTACATTCCCTCCAATCCCACATGTGCCAATTTTGCTTATCCACCTCTTCAGTGGGACCTTGTTAAAAGGTTTCTGAAAATCCCAATAAACCATTCCTCGGTTTTATCTACTCTGCTGTCTACAGCCAGACAGGAAAACAAAGCCAGCAATGTTTATGAAATGACATCTTGCTTTCAGAGCAACATGCTTGGCACTGTCAGAAAACAGAGAGCAGATATAAAGGAGTCAGCCAGTGATATGTGGAGTTCCATTGGGGACAGCGTTGGGATCACAATGTACATGCTAAACATTGACAGTCTGGACAAAGGATGTGAGGGGGTACGGGAAACAGAATTCTCTGAAACATCCCAGAGATGAAATGCTTGTCACATGAGGAGCAGTTGGAGATTCTGTGTCTGCTCTCGATTACGTTTAGGCAGCGGTGGCAGAATCTGATTCAAACGTACAGAATACTGAGGGACCTGGATAGAGTGGGCATGAGGAAAATGTTTCCCATGATTCGGAGAGACTCGGGCCCAAAGACAGAGCTTCAAAGTGAAGGGACACCCCTTCAGAATGGAGATGTGGAGCAATTTATTCAGCCAGAGATTGATAATCTGGGGAGCTCGCTGCCTACGGGGGGGGGCTGTGGATGCGAAGTAAATCAGTGCTTTAACTCAGAGGTAGATAGGTTCTTGTCAGGGGTATGGTGCTGGAAAAGGACAGCAGGTCAGGCAGAATCCGAGGAACAGGAGAATCGACATTTCTGGCAAAGGCCCTTCATCAGGAAAGGACTGATGAAGGGCTTTTGCCCGAAACATTGATTCTCCTGCTCCTCGGATGCTGCCTGACATGCTGTCCTTTTCCAGCACCACACTCTGAACTCTAACCTCCAGCATCTGCAGCCCTCACTTTCGCCTGACAGATAGGTTCTTAATGAGTAAGGGGATGAAGGGTTACAAGGAATAGGTAAGAGAAACAATTCAACCATCATCGAATAGTGGAATAAACTCGATGGTCCAAGTAGCGTACTTCTATATCTGATCACAGAAACCCGACAGTGTGGACAATGTCCCATGGCCACCTCACTTAACCTGCACATCCTTGGACTGTGGGAGGAAACAGGAATACCTCGAGGAAACCAACACAGACACAGAAAGATCTCCACACTGCCAATCGCCCGAGGCAGGAATCGAAGCCTGATTCCTGTTGCTGTGAGGCAGCAATGCTAACTACTGAGCCACCGCATTGCCTCCGTGGCATCGAGATGGGTTTACGAGACGTGCTTATTCATCTGCTTTCGAATTGTGCAGTTATCATTTCTGCCATATCGCTTACCATACATTCCAACACTTTCCTGATTAATACCACCACCTCTTGGTTTCAGATAGACTGCAAAAAGCTACATCACAAAGTAACTTGGGAATTCTTGTGTATAAATCTCAGGAAGGTGGTATACAGGATCAGCAGGTCATAGAAAGGGCAAATGGAATGCTGGGATTGACTCCAAAGGGAATGGAGAATAACAATAGGGAAGGCTTGTAATAACTAGAGAGGGTTCTAATCAGCTCACAATGAAAATACTGTAAACAGGTTTGGTTCCCTATCTAGAGGGATATGTTCTTGCATTGGAGGCAGCCCAGAGAAGTTTCAACAGACTGTCCCTCAAAATGGAGGGATATTGATGAGAAAAGGTGGAGAAGGTTGCAATTGAACTCATGACAATTTAGAAAATGAGGCAAATTTACTCATACATCGCAGATTCTTTGGTCTTCTTACAGGATCTATCGGAGCAGTTGCAGAGCAGATCTGACAGATGGGGAGTGGTATAGCTGCTGGAGTACTTACAGAGTAGGCTTGCTAGAGGGGGTGTAATATCACTGGTGCAGTTGCAAAGTTGGGCAGACGGGGAGTGAAGCAGTTACAGAGGAGCCTTGGCAAATAGGGAGTGATAGAGCTGCTGGAGCAGTTACAGAGTGAGCCTGACAGGTGGCTAGCGATTTTACAGCCGGAGCAGTTACATAGTAAACCTGACAGAGGGGGAGTGACATAGCTGCTGGAGAAGAAACAGAGTAGGGTTGACAGAATGGGGAGTGATAAAGCTGCAGGAGCAGCTACAGAGTAGCCCTGAGAGATGGGGAATGATATAACTGCTGGAGCAGTTACACTGTAGGTCTGACAGATGTGGAGTGATATAGCTGCTGGAGCACTTACAAAGTAGGCCTGACAGATGGATAGTGATATAGCTACTGGAGCACGTGACAGATGTAAGGAGGGCTCTGGAGGCTGATGTAGATTGCAGAGACAGTGTGGACTGATGAATGTCAGAAGTTCATACTGAAAGGGAGGTCTGTAGGAGAATGAGAAGGTAACAGAGATAGTGAAGCTTTCGGTGTTGGAAGTGGATTCAGTGTGTGGGCTAATGTCACAGAGGCAGGCGCCGCCATAGTGATTGGAGGAACACACAAACGGAGGGATGCTATAGGATATGATGTACCAGAGATAAGGAGTGTTCCAGCGGCTAACGGAAGTTACGAAGATAGGCGGGGTTATCGGGCTGCAGGAGGAATCAGTTTTGGAGGGTTGGAGAGGCTCGAAAAGATTGGACAGTTGGGGAGTATTCCACGGTCTGAAAAAATTCCAGTGATTGGTGATAGTGCAGTTTAGGAGAAAGTGAGGACTGCAGATGCTGGAGATCAGAGCTGAAAATGTGTTGCTGGAAAAGCGCAGCCGGTCAGGCAGCATCGAAAGAGCAGGAGAATCGACGATTCGGGCATGAACCCTTTTTCAGGAATAGTGCAGTTTACACAGTTAGTGGGGATAGTGGGGACTGACAGTGATACAGAGCCAGGGAGTGCTACACAGAAATATAGGGAATCAGAATCAAGAGTGTATTGCTGCCTGACCCACTGTGCTTTTCCAGCATCCGAGGATCAGGAACATTTTGAGCCGGAGCCCTTCATCAGGAATGAGTAGTAGGGAAAGGATGGTGTACAGAGATAGGGAGTAACTGGAAGAATTTACAGCGATAGTGAGGTTTGTGGTGATGGTTTTTGCGATTGGATAAAGTTAGTAATATAGAGGGATGGTTCTTCAGACTGAAGGAGGTTACAGAAAGTGAGAGCTGTAGGGACTCGGCTTGGATACAGCAACAAAGAGGATGTTTCATGTAAATGGATGTAGCTTTAGTGACCACATGTGGTTACAGAGATACGAAGGCTGGTAGTGACGGCAGGGGGTAGAGTTATGGAGCAGTGTCGTGACGGGAGAAGGTCACAGCGATAGAGGAGATTGCAGACATTGGGCGGGTTATTGTGGCTTCAGGAGACTGTACACAGGGACGGCCGCCGGGATAGGGGCAGGTTACACAGGCAGGAAAGGCTGTAGGGACTAGAGGATTTGAAAGAGATAGGGAGGTTTGTAAGGATGGTGGATGATTAGAGGTCATGTAGTGGTTTAGGATGGGAGGCAGGAATGTTATAGGGATTGAACGTTACAATGATATCATGTGCTCTAGGAGCTGGAGGAGAGTACACAAATGGTCGAGGCTGGAGGATGTTACGGAGACAGTGTAGGCTGGAGGTATTGTGCAAGATGACAGAAAGAGAGATTATTGTAATGACGGGAGGAGGAGATTCCTGAGATTTGCCATGTCATCCAGTCTGGAGCATTTTACAGTCACCGGGAGATAGTCAGCATTGAAGTACATTTTAAGCAGAGGGATTGTAGGGAGGGGGTGAGGTTACAGAGATAGGAACTGTTCTCAGAGTTAGAAGCATACAAGGCATTAGCTCAGTGGAGTTGGACTGAAGAGTCTGCTTCCTTGCTGTATGAATCTATGATGCGACAATAGAGAATGTTGGAGTGTAGAGAACAAAAAGATCCCAGGCTTCAATAGGAACTTCCCGTGTTCGGCCTACTTTCCCCTCCATTGTCCTGATGCTCACTAAGACAGTGTAGGTCTGGATTGATAACTGTGACACACCTAATGCTGTCTCAGGCAGACTCAGTACAGCAGAGCTGAAAGTAATCCTCTCACAAAGGATGGAGATTGAGCCTGGGAGCATTATGCTCTGTGTTCACCATTCAGCACTGTATCTACGTCTTGTCTTGAGGACCGACGTTTCGAGCTATTTAAATGCTCTCTGCTCTGGCATGTGCTGCTGCGTCTCTCTGGAGTGGAGAATTCTGTTGGCTCAGGATCTGGAGTAGCTGCAAGAGTAAGAGACATTGACAGAGGCAGCAATTCGACCCATTCAGCGAGGGATACCAAATGAAGAGATACTGAGTGATATCACCAGGGTGCAAGAATGATTTCAGGATCAAGCAATGGGCATGGTGAAAGGTTTTTGATTCATGATTCAGTAGGATCAGTACTCAGCGACGGTTGAGCTACGAGTGGGAGAGGTGATGGCCTCGTGTTATTCTCACCAGACTGTTCATTCAAAATTTAATGCCGATGTCAGCTATAACGATCTAACTTCTTAATATCATTGAAGGAAGGAAATCTGTTATCGACAGCAGGTCTGGCCTACATGTGACTCCAGACACAGAGCAAGGAGGTTGACTCTCAACTGTCCCATGAAATGATCCAGCCAGCCACTTAGCTCAAGGGCAGCTCGGGGTGGGAAATACACGCTGGCCAGCCATAGAGAGCAACATCCCACGAGTGAATTAAAAA
>NC_057717.1:30895398-30909944 GCF_004010195.1 Chiloscyllium plagiosum | reverse complement strand
TACAGAGATAAATAAGATTTGGTCACCAAAATATTTGAAGAAACAAAAGGTGGAATATAAATATTCAATTCCGCACATCCTTGAGAGGTCTCAGGCAGAATGAGAGTGCAGGATGTGTAACCCTGACAGTAATGGGTAACAAAGGCATTACAGAGAAAGCATTTGGTCTCAGATTATGCAGCTGAATCAGGCTGAATGCAAATTCTGGGCAACACGTGTCAAAAACACAAGCAGGAGAATGTTTTTTAGGATGCCTGACAGCATTGCATTGCTCAACACTGTTACACATTCCAATGAATTCCAATGCAATGCAAAGACACTGTGATAATTGTGGGAGACTTCAATCATTGGAATGTTGTGGTCAGTGTTTCTTTGAATAACATATTGTGCAAATGGCCAGAGACATGGCTATCTCAGATCGACCGTTGTGTGAGGATGCTGAGTGAAGGAGTATCATCACAATGCGATATCCTCTGGGAAATTTTAGTGTAGCGGAATTCAGCGAGATGATGGATTTTTAAATTGACCATAAAGCACACCTGACAATCACAACCAAATCCATTTACATGTGTTTGAGAGGAGAATTGAACAAGGTTAACAGGGGAAACATTGATGTGTGTGGCTGTAAATGGACAGTGGAAAACATTTACAGTCATAGAATATGTGCAGCACAGAAACAGAGCATTCGGTCCAACTCATCCACGCCACCCACACATCCTATCATAATCTCGTCTTATTTGCTAGCACTTGGCCCAAATCCCTCTCAATCCTTCCTGTTAGTATACCCATCCAGATGCTTTTTAAATGCAGTAATTGTACCAGCCTCCATCACTTCCTCAAGCAGTTCATTCCGTACACAGATACCCCTCTGCCTGCAAAAGTTGTCCCTTCAGTTCCTTTCATATCTTTCCCTTCTCACCCTGAACCTAGGCTGTCCGGTTCTGGACTCCACTATCTCAGGGAAAAGACCGTGTCTGTTAAACCTATCCATACCTCTCTTATAAACCTCTATATGGTCTCCCCTGAGCCTCAAATAGCCCCAGCCCATTCAACCTCGACATGCAGCTCAAATCCTCCAATCTTGGCAACATCCCTGTAAATCTTTTCTGAAACCTTTCAATTCACACAACATCCTTCCGATCAGAAGGAGACAGGAACTGCATGCAATATTCCACAATTGGCTTATCCAATGTCCTGTACAGCCAGAACATGACCTCCCAACTCCTCTACTCAATGATCTGATCAGTAAACACAAGCATACCAAACACCTCCTTCACCCTCCTATCTACCTGCAACTCCACTTTAAAGAAGTTATGAAACTGCATTCCAAAGTTTCTTTGTTGCGCAACACTCCCCAGGAACATACCATTAAGCACATAAGTCCTGCTGAGAGTTGCTTTCCCAAAATACAGCACCTCACATTTATCTAAATTAAACTCGATTTGCCACACCACAGCCCATTGACCCATCTGATCCAAATCCCGTTGTAATCTGAGGTAACATTCTTCGCTATCCACAATACCTCCAATTTTGTCGTCATCTGCAATCTTACGAACTACACATCCTATGTTCACATCCAAATCATTTATATAAATAACAAAAGTAGTGGATGAGATTTAACCTTGCTCACCAATCTCCCATGTGGAAACTTTTCAAACACCGTATTGAAGTTCATATCGCTCACATCGACAGCTCTGCCCTCATCAATCCTTTTTGGTACTTCTTCAAAAACTGCAATCAATTTCTTGAGACAGGATTTCCCACGCACAAAGCAATGCTGATTATCCCGAATTCGAAACCCCTTTTCCAAACACATGCAAATCCTGTCCCTCATGATTCCCTCCTTTAACGTGCCCACCACTGACGTCAGGCGAACCGTTCTGTAGGTCCCTGGCTTTTCCTTACCATCTTGCTTAAATAGTGGCACCACGTTAGCCAACCTCCAGTCTTCTGTACCTTACCTGTGACTATCGCTGATAATAATATTTCAGCACGGGGCACAGCAATCACGTCCCTAGCTTCTGACAGAGTTCTAGGGTACACCTGATCACGTCCTGGTAAGGCCCGAGGGAGTGTTGCTGAACAAAGAGACTTTGGAGTGCAGGTTCATAGCTCCTTGAAAATGGAGCCACAGGTAGATAGGATAGTGAAGAATGCATTTGGTATGTTTTCTTTTATTGGTCAGAGTACTGAGTACAGGTGTTGGGAGGTCTTGTTGTGGCTGTACAGGACATTGGATAGGCTTTTGGAATATTGAACTCAATTCTGGTTTCCTTCCTATCAGAAATATGTTGTGAAATCTGAAAGAGCTCAGAAAAGATTTACATGGATGTTGCCAGGGTTTGAGGATTTTAGCTAAAGGGAGAGATTGAAAAGGCTGGGGCTGGTTTCCCTGGAGTTTCGGAGGCTGAGGGGTGACCTTATATTGGTTTACAAAATTATGAGGGGCAAGGACAGAATAAACAGACAAAGTATTTTCCCTAGGGTCGGGAAGTCCAGAACTAGAAAGTATGAGTTTATGATGAGAGGGGAAATATATAAAAGAGACCTAAGGGGCAACGTTTTCACACATAGTGTGGTACGTGCATGGAATGAACTGCCAGAGGAAGTGGTGGAGATTGGTACAATTGCAACATTTAAGAGGCATTTGGATGGATATATGAATGAGCTGGGAATTTGTGTTTCGTCCCCTATCTAGGTGACATCCTCAGTGCTTGGGAGCCTCCTGTGAAGCGCTTCTGTGATCTTTCCTCTGGCATTTGTATTGGTTTGAATCTGCCGTTTCCGGTTGTCAGTTCCAGCTGTCAGTTGCAGTGGCCGGTATATTGGGTCCAGATCGATGCTTATTGATTGAATCTGTGGATGAGTGCTATGCCTCCAGGAATTCCCTGGCTGTTCTCTGCTTGGCTTGTCCTATGATATTAGTGTTGTTCCAGTTGAATTCATGTATACTGGGAGGACTATCTATAGTTGGGTTTATATTTGGAAAGTGGGAGTATGTTAAAGTGATACAGTGAGAGTTCAAGGCCAGTAAGTTCCTGACGTGGGAATAGTAAAGATAGCAAGTCCAGCAAATACTGATCAAGTAATATCATGAGTTTGATAAAGAAAATACAGTACAATAAACTCAGGTGAAGCAATTCACAAAGATAGAGAGTGCAAGGGGATCCATAGAAACCGAGGACACACAATGGCCATGAAATATGCTTGTCAGATACTATTAAGGAAAAGTCACAAGGTAGTTTATCAGTATAGTTAGAATAAGAGGGCAACTGAGGAAAGGGTGAGTCCTGTTAGAAACCAAAGGGATAGTCTGTGCATGGAACCAGAGGATGTAGGTGAGCTTTTCAATGAACACTTCCCATCTGTATTCACACAGGAGAAAGGCATTGTAGCCGGGGATTTCAGTTAATGTTCGAGAACATGGTAAGATCAATACGGAGGTGAAATTAAATGTTTTCACAGGCATAAAACTTGAAGAACTCCCCAGTGCCCAATGAAATGCACCCCAGGCTGCTATGGTAGGTAAGCGAGGAGATTTCTGGGGCTCTGCTGGATATATTTAATACTTTGCTGGCCACAGGTGAAGTGCCAAAAGCCTGGAGGATCGCTAATGTGGTTCCTTTGTTCAAGAAGGGCAGCAGGGATAGGCCAGGTAATTACAGAGCAGATAGTCTGTCAGCAGGGGGAGGGAAATTGGGAACAATTCTGAGGGAAAGGATGGATCAATAACTGGAAAGGCAGGGATCGATTAGTGTTAGTCAGCATGGATTTGGTAGAGGAAGATAATGGCTGATGAACTCAGCTGAGTTTTCTTTGAAATTACGATTGAAGATATTGATGAGGCCAGTGCAGATGATGTGGGTTCCATGGAGTTCAGTAAGGGCTTTGACAAGGTCCCACATGGAAGGCTGGCCCAAAAAGGAAGAACCCATGGCATCAAAGGCAAGTAGGCAAATTGGATCCAAAATTGTTGGAGGATTGTTTTTGGGATTGAAAGCTTTTGCCTAGCGGGTGTACCACAGGGATCTGTGCAGGAGCCATTTCTGTTCCTTATGGGCATTAATCACTTGGATGTGATATCATTAGTAGGTATGCAAATGATATGAAAAAGGAGGGTGTTGTCCACAGTGAGAGGGATGGTCTCAAGCTACAGTCTGAAAGTTGAGGCTGTGACAGAATTCAAGAGAGTAATTTCAATCAACAAGGCAGACACTAGCACAGCAGGCAATGAGGGAAAACTGATCAATTAAACTACTTTATTTCAACATAACAGGCCTAAAAGGTAAGGCAGATGGACATGAACATGGGACTGAGACACCACAGGTATGACAGAAACACAGCTGAGGGAGGGACAGGACTGACAGCTCAATGTTCCAAGGTACAGATTCTACAGGATGGAGAACACAGGAGGTGAGACAGGAGGGGGAGTGGAGTTTTTGATCAGTGATACATCACTGCAGCACTTTGAGAGGATATTCTTGGGGATCACCCAGTGATACTGTAATGGTGGACATAATAATTGAGAATGGTCATCACTTTGAGATGGTTGCATTACAGGCCCTCAACAGTCAACGGGAAATTGAGCAGCAAATATGTTGGGAGATCGCAGATATCTGAAAGAAGGATAGGGTTGTAATGGTCAGAGATATTAACTTTCTAAACCTACACTGGGACTGCCAGACTATGCAGAACTTTAGTGGGAGGGATTTGTTAGGCATGTTCAAGAAAACTGTCCCAATCAGAATGTAAATGGTCGGACAGCAGGAAGGGGTAAAACCTGACTTCCCCTTGGGAAACAAGGGAGGGAAAGGGACAGGGGGTGTTCGTGGGAAAACTCTTTGGCAAAGTCACCACACTTCTATCAGTTTGAAAATAGCGATGGAAAAGAACATGGCTGGTCCACAAGTTAATGATCAAAACTGGCCTTGCCTGAATCCCGAAGGTATGAGTCAAGAGCTTTTAACAATGGATTGTGGAGGTTATTTGCAAGTAAAGGGACGTCAGGCAGATGGGAAGCTTTCAAAGGAGAAATAAAATGAGAGTTCAGGGTCAGCATATTCCTGTTATGGTAAAGGATAATGCTGACACAAGTCGTAAACACTGGATGACTGGAGGTTTTGGGGTTCTGGTCAAGAAAAAGGAGGCACATGTCACATATAGCCAACTGGTTTAACGGAATCCCTGCAAGAATATTATGGGTGGAGTAGGACACTTAAGTGGAAAATCAGGAACCAACAAAGGGGACCACAGAAAGCTCTGGCAGATCAGGCTGAGGAAAATGCAAGTATATTAACAACAGATAATTAAATACGGACGGAATATGGTTCCTTAAAGATCAATGGAGCCATCCAAGTGTGGAAGCAGAGGAGATGGCTGAGATCCGAAACGAAAATTTCACGTTTCAACGTATTGTGGAGAAAGACTGGGCAACTCAGGGAAATAAACAATAATGTCTTCAAAAGACTCCACGTAACAGAACAGGAGGTACTGGAAATTTTAAAATGAATAAAAGGTATACAAAGCCCTGGGAAATAATCAAGGATATCCCAGGATATTGTGGGAAGCTTAGGAAGAAATTGTGGGGAAAGAGATTTTGCTATCACTGATAAACAGCAGGGATGAGTTGGAAGCCTGGAGGATGGCTAATGTTGTGCCAGTGTTTAGGAATGGCTGCGAGGGAAAGCCAAGGACTTCAACACCAATAAGCTTGACGTCAGTGATGCATATGTTGTTGGAAGCGATTCTGCTGGACAGTAGTTACATGCATTTGCAAAGGCAAGGATTGATTAGGGATAATCAACACACATTTGGAATACTGCATAGAATTCTGATCATTCTGATTTAGGAAGCACTTCCTGAAACTGTCAATGGAGCAAAGATTGACGAAGATTTCACTGATACTGGAGGGTTTGACAGAAATGGGGAGGGTGGTTAAGCTGGAAAACAACATGGGGGGATAAGATAGATTTGGCAGGCAATGTTAAGGAGAATGCAAAGAATTTTCCACAGCACACAAGGACAAAAAAAAACAACTCGACAGTCACTAGGGCTCCTCAAAGATCAGCGAGGCCATGCAAGTGTGGAACCACAGGAGATGGGCGAGAGCCTAAATGAATATTTCATGTCAGAACATATTATAGACAAAGACTAGTACACCAATGGAAAGAAACAGTGATGGCTTGTAAATAGTCCCTATTACAGAAGAGGTGGTGCTGGAGGTCTTAAAACACAAAGACTAAGAAAACCCCAGTTCCTGAACAAGTGTATCCCAGAACATTGTGACAAAGTAGTGGCAGGGACACGAGAAGAAATATTTATATCATTGTCCTTCGTATTTCCATTGGGCGTCGGTGGCTGAGGGGTGACCTTACAAAGGCTTATAAAACCATGAGGGATACAGGTAAGTTGATTAACCCACGTCCTTACACCAGGGCAGTGGAGTCCATTACAAAATGGGATTGAACTGCAGAATGAGGATGTGTTCGCAATTCTGCAAAGTGTGAAAATAGGTAAGTCGTCTGGGCCGGATGGGATTTATCTTCGGATTCTCTGGGAAGCCAGGAAGGAGATTGGCTTTGATATTTATGCCGTCATTGTCTAGAGATAGTACCAGAAGGCTGGAGGATAGCAAATGTTGTCCCCTTGTCCAAGGATGGGAGTAGAGAAAATCCTGCTAATTCGAGAGCTGTGAGCCTTACAACAATTCTGGGTAAAGCGTTGGAAAGGCTTGTAAGAGATAGGATTTATAATCATCTGGAGACGAATAAGATGATTAGGGATAGTCAACACCGCCTTGTGAAGGGCAGGCCGTGCCTCACAAACCTTATTGAGTTTTTTTAAGAGGGTGGATGAGGGTAAACCAGTTGACGTGGTGTATATTGATTACAGTAAGGCGTGTGTTACGATTCCCCACGGTAGGCTATTGCAAACAAAACGAAGGCATGGGATTGCAGTTTGGATCAGACATTAGCTCGCTGAAAGAAGACAGAATAGTGTTTCATGGGAAATACTCATCCTGGAGTTCAGTTACTAGTTGGTTACGCCAGAATCAGTTTTGGGTCTAGTGTTGCTTCTCATTTATACAAATGACCTGGATGAGGGCATTGAATAATGGGTTAGTACATTTGCGGATGACACTAAGGTCGGTAAAGATGTGGAGAGTGACGAAGGATGCTGTCGGTTACAGAGAGGCATAGATCAGCTGCAGAGCTGGACCTAGAGTTCACAAATGAATTTTAATGTGGAAAAGTGTGATGTCATTCATTTTGGAAGGAGTAACATGAACACAGAGTACTAGTCTAGTGGTAAGATTCTTGGTAGTGTAGATGAACAGAGAGATCTCTGTGTACATGTACATAGGTCGTTGAAAGTTGCCACCCAGGCTGATAGGGTTGTTAAGAAAGCATTCAGTGTATGAGCTTTTACTGGTAGAGGGATTGAGTTTCGGAACCATGAGATCATGCTGCAGCTGGACAAAACTCTGGTGCTACATCATTTGGAGCATTGGGTACAGTTTAGGTCACCACATTACAGCAAAGATATGCAAGCTTTGCAAAGGGTTCTGAGAAGATTTACTAGGATGTCATCTGATATGGAGGGAGTATCTTACGAAAATGTCTGAGGAACTTGAAGCTGTTTTTGTTCAAGAGAAGATGTTTTCAGGCCTACTACTGAGACGAATCAGATAATCAGAGCGTTAGATGGGTTGGACAGTGAGAACTTTTCCTTTGAATTGGGGTTGCCTCACACGAGGGGAGATAGCTTTAAATTGATGGGTGATAGATATAGGACAAATGCCAGAGGTAGTTTCTTCACTCAGAGTGGCAGGGGCGTGGAACGTGCTGCCTGCGACAGCAGTGGACTCGCCAACTTTAAGGGTATTTAAATGGTCATTGGACAGAATTGGAATCGTGTTGGTTAGATGGGCTTCAGATTGGTTCCACAGGTTGGCGCATCATCGAGGGCAGAAGGGCCATTACTGCACTGTCATGTTCTATGATCTAGAGGGCATAAATATGAGGAGAGAGAGGAAAGACATAAAAGGAATTGGAGTTGAATATATTTCACGAAGAGGATGATGCAGGTATGGAATGAGATTCCAGGAGGAATGGTAGAGAAAAGCACAATGACAACATGGAAAAACCATTTGGGCAAGTATATGGAAGGGAGAGGGTTTGAAGGGATTTAGGTCAATGCAGGAAACGTTCAGGGACTCTGGTCAGCAAAGACTAGTTGGATCAAAGGAAGCATTTCTGTGCTGCATGACTGTCTCAGATTATTGGAGGAGGAGACTACTGAGATAAGGCATGTTGCAGACATTGAAGCAAGTTACAGACATCGGAATAGCTGTCTGGAAAGCAGTAAATTTCAATTATATGGAGGGACTATAAGGAAGAGAGGAGGTTACAGAGATAAGACTTATAGCAATTACAAATTACTGAATAAACTGGCCCACAAGACATGCCATAGATACAATGTTGCAGAGTAGTGATTCTCAGTACTTGGTAGTAAGTCTGTACTCTGCTCCCCCTCCAACACTATGTCATGTCTTGTTAGCCGATGTTTGGAGCCTTCTTATTGCTCTCTGCTTTGTGCACTGCGAATGGTCTTACCTCTCTGCAGGATTTATAGAAGGCTCCAGATCTCCCTGCTCTTTGTCTCTCTGGCTGACCAACCAATTTCAATTAGTGATGGATGAGACACCCAGCAGCTGGGAAGTCTATTGAGTCAGGAACTTCCTGAGTACCTACAGGAGACAGAGAGATAGACAGAATGAGAAATTAGACTGATGCAGTGAGGGTTACAGAGGGAGAATGTTCCCGAGTATCACAGAGATCTGGAAAATCCCAGTCTCCATTCCTATTCCTTGCTGCCTTGTCTCACCGGGGTGGGGAATTCTGTTAGGTCGGAATCTAGAATAGCTGAAAGTGTGTGTGTGTGTGTGAGAGAGATAGAGACAAAAGAGAGAGAGAAAAAAAAGAGAGAGAAAAATAGAGAGAGAGAGAGACTGACAGAGGCAGGAATTAGACTCACACGGTGAGGGATAACACATGGAGAGATACTGAGTGATACCTCCAGAGTGCTGAAAGATGTCAGTGTCATACAATTGGGTCGGAAGAACGGGTCTACCTTCATGATGCACTGGTATCAGTGTTCAGGGATGAGCAACCAGTGATTAGGCGAAGTGATTGCCTAGTGGAATTATTGCTAGCGAATGTATCCCAAAGCTCATCTAATGCTCAGGGGAGGCAGGTTTGAATCCCACCATCAGAAATGGAGAAATTAGAAACCAACAAATTTAAAAATAGTAATGAACAATCCACAAATAAGTATGAAACTATTGCTGATGTACAAAACATCCAAATACTTGTACTTTCGAGAAGGACATCTGCCAATCTTCACGTGGTCTGCACGATGTACCCACATCAAGGTGTCTGCCTCTCAATGACCCTCTGAAATGGCCGAGCAAGCTACTCAGCTCAAGGGCAGCAAGGACTGGGCAAGAAAGGCTGGTCAGCCAGAGACACCCACAGCCCATACCTGACTTAAAAAAATAATCCACTGGAACCATGCTGGGAGCAGTGTCCCATCCTATCATGTCCGTAGGTTTATGGACAGAGCTTAAAACTGACAGAGAGGATGCATGAACAGGGTTCAGGTGAAAGGAGCTTTCCAAATCCCAGTAGCAAAGGTGAAGTATCGGAACACCATGAGGATGTGGCTGAAGACAAGCAGAAAGGAACAGAATGGGACAGTGATTAACTGAAACTGTACATCAGTGAATAGGGTTGTGACAGGAAATTGTGGGAAAGCTTAAATTATGTTTTTGTTTAGAACGGATAAAGTTTCTACCCTTTCGTCATTTATGTGTATGCATAAAATCCCTTTGGATTCTCCTTAACCCTATTTGCCAACGCTATCCCCTGTCTGCTTTTCGCTCTTAAGTATACTCTTACTGCCTTTATACTCTAAGGATTCACTGGATTTCTCCTATATGTTCTTGACATATGCTTCCTTCTTTTTCCTAACCAAAACATCAATTTCTCTAGTAATCCAACATTTCCTGGAACTATAAGCCTTTCCTTCACCCTAACAGGAATACCGTTTACTGTCTCTGAACTCTCGTTATCTAATTTTTGAAGTCTTACCATTTTGCAATGATAAAGGTTTCATTCTCTCAAAATCAAAACTCTCCAATTCTTGCGTCTCGTGAAACTGCCGCTGAAATATAATGGAAAAGAATCATTCCAATCGAAGGCGTTGTTGAGATGAGCTCTGGTCAGTCATGCAGATCTGGAGGGCACATGAGCAGCACCAGGTCAGTGTCAGGCACACAGACAAAATGGATAAATAGATTCACAACTGAACTCACATCTCCCAGCCTGGGAACCTGAAGCTGTGTTCAGCCATTCTGATAAAAATCTCCAAATTTCGGTCAACAAAATTGTACCACCAGGTTCGGCAGCCCTTCCTACCTCCGTAACATGGCCTGGACTCTACAACTCTTCCTTCCTCTGCAAAGTTACCCAGAAGGGCACTGGAGGATGGTGGATGTTACGTGGACAGGGAGGGATACCAGGACAGGAGGGTAATGCAGATATCAGAAATATTGCAGTGGTAAAAGGAGGCTTCAGGAATTTTGAGTGTTGATGCTAATAAAGGAGGTTACAGAGCTAAGGAGAATTGTAGGGACGCGAAGAGATTTCACAGCTCTGGAGTGTTCTCGGCACTGGAGGAAGTTACAAAAATTGGGAGGGTTTAAGATTGGAAGGATTTCACAGAAAACCTTGACAAGGTTAAAAGCAGGATTCTTGGCGAGTGTCGAGGAACAGCGGGATCTTGGGATTCAATCCATGGATCCCTCAAAGTTGCCAACCAAGTTGACTGGGGTTTGGAGAAGGTGTATGGTGTGTTGGCTTTCATTAGCAGGGAGATTGAGTTTAAGAGTCACAAAGTTATGCTGTATAGATCCCTGGTTAGACCACATTTGGAATATCATGTTCAATTCTGGTTGCCTTATTATCGTAAAGATGTGGAAGCCTCAGAGAGAGTGCAGAGGAGATTTATCAGGATGCTGCCTGGACTGGAGGGCAGGCCTTATGAAGAAAGGCTGAGAGAGCTAGGGTTTTTCTCATTGAGGATGATAAGTCACTTGATAGAGGTGCACGGGATGATGAGAGTCTGAGATAGATTAGATAGCCGGAGAATTACCCCATTGTGAAGATGGTTATCAGAAGGGATCATAATTTAAAGGTGATTGGAGGAAGGTTTAGGGGCGTTGTCAGAGAAGGTTCTTTACACGGAGAGTGGTGGGTGCATGCAATGCACTGCAGCGGTGATAGTAGAGTCAGTAACATTAGGGATATTTAATTATCTCTTCGATAGGCACATGGATGATAGTAAAATGTAGGGTCTGTAGATTATAGTTTTATCACAGAGTAGGATAAAAGGTCGGCACATCGTTGAGGGCCAAAGGGCCTGTCATGTGCTCTACTGTTCTATGTTCTGTGTTCTATATAGGGCTGGGTACAATGGCATGCAGATGTTTCAGAAAGCTGGAGAGGATGAGATCTGGAGAAAGAGACACAAATAGGGAGGGTTGCTAGGAATGTCAGAGGTAACAGAGACAGCAATGGTCTGATCAGGTGCAGATGATGCAGGCTCAGAGGGTTCTGGGGATTGGACGCTGTTTCACCAGGAAGGAGGAACGTAGAGTCACAGCAGGTTACAGAAATGCAGAGAGCTGTAGGGCCTACAGATGTTCATGGAGATGGGGAGGTTGGGAGTGATGGAGCAGTTTACAGGCATAAGGATATCGTGAGGATGGAGTGGTTTACACAGACAAGGAATGCTTTAGGAGCAGATCACAGAGATAAAGTGGGCTGTACAAATTGAAAGAACAAACAGACATATGCAGAGTAGTCAGACCTAAGATTTTTATAGACATGGCAAGGCTAAGGTTCTGGAGTTTTTTTGCATTGGAGGGTGTGGAGTCTGACAGATTTTCTGAGATATAAGGACAGCAATTTTGGTTGAGGACAGTTTCACAGAAAAAAGGGAACATGAGTAAGCTCCTACAGTTTGGTCAAGGGAAAGATTGTAGGGGAGGGTGACATTTACACAGATAGAGATGTCAGAGCTGGAGAAGGTTATGGAGAAGAGTAGATGGATGGAGAAACTGGAGGAGATTACATTGACAGAGTGTGTGCTAATGACAGGAGGATGTTATATAGACGGTGGGTCTTGTAGAAACTGGATCGGGAGAGCCACCGGCATTGGAGTGAGTTCTACAGATCGGGAGTGCGACAGGGACCTGAGAGGATTTGGGGGTCTCCAAAGATTAATCGTATCTTTAGGACTGGAAGAGGTAGATACAGAAACCTTAAAGCCAATGTATTGCATCTTCGTTTTCCCGAGTAGAGCCTCAATATCCCTCATCAGCCAGGGATCCTTGAAACTGCCAGCGTTTCCCTTCACCCGAACAGGGACTCTGGATTCTTGAGATCACACTTTTCAAAGCCTCCCATTTGCCAGTCGTTCCTTTTTATTAAGACAGACTCACCCAATCGATGGTAGTCATGATTTGGAGATGCAGATGTTGGACTGGGGTGGGCAAAGTTAAAAGTCACACAACACCACGTCCCGCAGGTTTGTTTGGAAGCGCTAGATTTCAGAGCGTTGCTTCTTCACCGGTGGTTGTGGAGCACAGTCATAAGGCACAGAATTTATAGCAACAGGATAGCAGTGTCATGGAATGTAATATTAAACATATTTAGATGAAGTATTTCAACTTTTGGAATGATCAATAGCTCTTCCAAATCTAGTTGGAGTATAAACAGCTGCTGTGTGATTTTTAGCTTCACTCAAACGACCTCTGCTAGATCCTGCCTAATGGCACGAAAACTGGCCCTGCTCCAATTTAGCATCTTAGTCTGTGGACCTGTTCGATGTTTTTCCATGACTGGGTGAATTCTCAGACAGTTGTGGTCACTGGACCCAAAGTGCTGTCCGACTGAGACTTTAGTCACTTGCCTGACCTCGTTTTCGGAGGGGAGGTCCAGTGTTGCACCCGCCTGAGTAGAGTTATGCCGTCTAGATCTTCATTTAGGAAATGTTCTTGGGCATATGTGTCAAATTTTACTCCGTACGGGTCTTTTACTCTCTGGGTGGCCCAGTCAATCCAGGGGAAATTAAAATCTCCAAACAATAATACTCTATAATTCCTACTGTTATCGCCCATCTCTCAACACATCTGCTCCTCCAATACCCGCTGGCTGTTTGAGGGTCACAACACAGTCCCAACAGTTTGACCATCCCCTTTTTGTTTATAACTTCCAAACATGTGGCCTCATTTGATAACCCCTTCAGAGTATCCTATCTAAGAGTATCTTCTGTTGTTATGTCCTCCCTTATCAAAAGGACAGCACACCCTCTTCACTTACTTGTCCTTCTATCCTGCCTGTAGCTTCTGTATCCTGGAACACTGAGCTGCCAGTCATACCCTTCTCTCAGCCATGTTTCTGTTATGGCTATAATATCCCAGTCCACAGAGCCATTCCATGCTCTGAGCTCGTCTGCCTTACCAGCCATGTCTCGTGTTGAAATAAATGCTCGTAAAACCAGAAATCTTTTCTGTTCCTTTACTGTACCCCTGGATATCCTGAATAGGAAACTTGGTCTTGGTGGCTGATGTATCTTCCCCTGAATGGTCAATGGCCCCTTTCTTATTCAGTGTCCCAAATCCCTGCCAAACTAGTTTAGATCCTTCCAGGGTAACACTAGCAAATCTCGCTCCAGGATTACTGGTGCCCTTCTGGATCAAGTCCAACCCACCCTTCTTTTACAGGTCACCTCTACCCCAGAGGAGATCCCAATGATCCAAGAACCGGAAACCCTGCCCCCTCCACCAGCTCCTCAGCCACACATCCATCCGGCCTAACTTCCTATGTCTATCCTCACTGGCACGTGGCACTGGAAGTAATCCAGATATGACTAGCCTTGAGGTCCTGCTTTTTAAATTCTTACTGAAATCCCTGTACTAATTTCACAGGACCCCATCCCATTGTCTATCTTGGTCAATCGTACAAATGTGCACAACGGTCTCTGGCTGTTCACCCTCTCCGTTCCGAATGTTCTGCAATTGTTCAGAGACATCCTTGACCCTGGCACACAGGAGGCAGCACACCATCCTGGGGTCTCTTCTGCAGCCACATAGTCTCATGTCAGTCCCCCTCACATCTGACTCTCCTATCAGTATCAAGACCATTGGACAGGATGTGACAAACATGGGCTGGGAAGAACCATCTGCGTTTGGGTCTATATTTGTAAAATGGGAGCATTTTAAAGTGATACAGTGAAAATTCAGGGCCGGTGTGTTCATGAGGATGGAATGGCAAAGGCAGCAAATCCAGCGAATACTGATCAAGTGGTATCGTCAGTTTTTTAAAGAGAATACAGTGCAATAAAAACAGGTGAAGCCATTCACAAGTATAGAGAGTGCAAGGGGGTCCTGAAAAATGAGGGACAAACAATGGTCACAAAAT
>NC_057717.1:30881925-30894898 GCF_004010195.1 Chiloscyllium plagiosum | reverse complement strand
TCTGGTTTCCAGCATCTGCAATCATTGTTTTTACCTATCTGGTGAATAGGTTTATAGATTATGCAATGATGTGGTCAGTGCAGGTCAGCGTGCTGGATGGATATGTAACCTGTGCACAGTACATCATGTTGGTGGGGTGGATAGGGGGGAAAGGTTATGGACAGGTCAAGGAGTTCCCTGGAAAGTTCTGTCCCTGATATTCTATAACTGCCATTCCCTAGAACGTTCTGTCCCCGACATTCTATAACTGACATTCCTCGGAACGTTCTATCCACAACATTCTATAACTGGCATTTCCCGGAACGTTCTGTCCCAGCATTCTATAACTGATATTCCCTGGAACGTTCTATCCACAACATTCTATAACTGCTTTTCCCCGGAATGTTCTGTCCCCGACATTCTATAACTGACATTTTCCGGAACATTCTGCCCCCGACATTCGATTACTGACATTCCCCGGAACGTTCTGTCCATGACATTCTATAACTGACATTCCCCGGAACGTTCTGTCCCCGACATTGTTTGTGAACGGCCGGACATCAGTGAATTGAACAAACGATCACATCCCGAGGGAAGAGATGCCATTCCAGGGAGAAGGAGACACTATTCCGAAGGCCCCTCAGGCAGTTAAAGGGGTGAACACGGTTTCCCTGCGTTTACATTTCTTCATGACACAGGATCGACCACAATTTAGAGCAAAATACAGGAATTCCCAAACTCTGTTTATCTTCAGGAAACGGAGAGAATCCTTCAGGACAGCAATATTTCCACCCTCCGTATTAGGAACTGGTAAGGAGTAACCTGTGTCTGCTGTCGAGTGATCGAGTGTGTGGGAATGTTCTAGAAAGCATCTGTCCTTTTGAATGTGTCTCTGTGTGTTTGGGGAGGAAGGGTTTCTTGTGGTTTATGTCACATTTTTGTCAGTAATTCAGACCTTCCCATTTGTTATTCCAGCTCCAATTATTTTACTAAATCCCTGAATAAAAGGACACATTTGAAAATCTCACCGGGTCCCCAATCAAACGGGTCCCTTCTGCTGCTGCATAATGGGTTTGTTTTCCTTCCTCACAGTTAACTTAGTGACCATCTACGTCCTGCTTTATAAAGATTGTGGATTATCTTCATGTGTCAGACGTTACCTGGGGGCCACGGCGGCTGTGGTTCTGGGAGCAGTGACTGTGCTGAACTATTTAAAGAACATTTTCTGGTATTTTATGTTCACGGCTCGGTATCGGCTGTGGAACATCCCCTGGTTTTGTGAGGTAACAGACGCTGTTCGAATCTCCAGTGTCTGGGTCACAATCTAGTTCCTACACCACATTCTAACCCCGTGTGTCCCATTTCTCCTGATTCTGATGCTCAATGTTCTCACCGTCAGACACATTTTAGTGACCAGCAGAGCACACAGGAGACTCCGCGCACACACCAATGGGGACGCTCAGTCTGACACAGAAATGAGAAACCGAAAAAAACCCATCATTTTACTGTTTTTGATCTCGGCCAATTTCAAGCACCAGGGTCCCAGGTTCGATTCCAGCCTCGGGTGACTGTCTGTGTGGAGTTTGCACATTCTCGCCGTGTCTGCGTGCGTTTCTTCCGGGTGCTCCGGTTTGCTCCCACAGTCCAAAAATGTACAGGTTAGGTGAATTGGCCATGCTAAATTGCCCGTAGTGTTAGGTAAAGGGGTAAATGTAGGAGTATGGGTCTGTGTGGTGTACGCTTCGGCGGGTCGGTGTGGGCTGGTTGGCCAATGGGCCTGTTTCCACATTGTAGGGAATATAATCTAATCTAATCCTGCTATGGTCAACGATAATGCTGTATTCTATATGGGTATAGATGTATTGGATTGAGTATTGGTCTGTGTATCTCCATCGCTTTGTGCAGGAATTGGGCTTCATGCTGCAGCTCCTCAGTTGCTGCACAAACACCGCGATTTATGCAGTGACTCAGACTAAGTTGAGGCAGCAGCTGAAGAATGTGCTGAAATATCCCTTCACCCAAATCCATCCATCAATCAAATTCCCTCATTAATCAATCCATCCGAGATTTTCTAATTTCAGTTCAGTGTTTCAGCAATGGAGCAGCCTGTCGCTTTGGTCACAGACTGAGGGTAGCGCTGGTTTGTCCATCCTTATCCCCCAGAGGGGTGACAGGTAAACATTTCAATGTTTCTCATAACTCAGGGGCCAGTGAGAAAAAGCACCATCCCACTGACTGTATCCATCACTTCCATTTGTAAACAATAAAAATGTTCATTAAAGCGTGCCGAGCAGCAGAGTGACCGATGTTGTTGTGTGTCTTTGTGTTGGAGAAACTGAACTGGAGAGAGACCGACTCAGCCCCAAGTCCTGGTCCTCAGGGAAGGAGGGGGCACCGCGCCCTGAGCTCAAGAGCCGGGTTTAACTCCCTCTGTCCTTACTTTCACCTCTGGGTCTCCCACTCCAACTTGGCTATCAGCAGAATTCACCTTGCTCCCTTTCTCCCTCCATATATCCCTCTCACTCTCACACTGCACTGTTATTTCTCTCTCATTTTCCCATTTACACACTCAATTCCATTGTTGTTGCCTTCCACAATCTCATTCACTCTCTTTCCATCTTGCGATCATAACCTCCCAATGTTACTGTCTTCCTCGAATCCTTCGGTGCTGTGGGGACAGAAGAGGGTTGTCGATCTTCAGGCCGATGTTAGGGAACAGAGATTGGGACGGCATATCAGGCCATTGCTAGGGCAACTGTATGGAGCTTGGGCCATACGCCATTGCTCGGGGACATAGTGGGTGTGAGAACATGAGCCGTTACTAGGGGGTAATAGGTGGAGTGGCACCGTAGGCTGTGGCTGGGACTGGTACAACAGGATATCACAAACAGAACACATTGTGTGGGACATACTGTCTGTTACTCAGGGAATAGAATGGGGATGGGGTCAAAGGCCATTTAGAGGGGATCAGCTGGGTTGGTGTTCACAGGCAGGATCTCAGTTTAAGTGTGTGAGGGGTGTGATGCCGGGAGACTGCGTGGGCGTGTGAGCGTGATGCTGGGGGAGTGTGCGAGGGAGTGAGCGTGATGGTGGGGGAATTTGCGTGGGAGTGACTGTGATGCTGGGCGACTGTGCAGGAATGAACGTGATGGAAGGGGAGTGTGTGGGAGAATTGTAAATTATGTGGGGGTGAGTGTGAAGGTGAGGGTGGTGTGGTGCGAGCGTGACTGTGGTGGAGGAGTGATGTGGGGCATTGTGTGTGATGGTGGTGGAGTGTGTGGGGATGAGCGTGACGGTGGTGTGGTGTAATGTGTGGGGGTGAGCGTGACTGTGGTGGAGGAGTGATGTGGGGCATTGTGTGTGATGGTGGTGGAGTGTGTGGGGATGAGCGTGACGGTGGTGTGGTGTAATGTGTGGGGGTGAGCGTGACTGTGGTGGAGGAGTGATGTGGGGCATTGTGTGTGATGGTGGTGGAGTGTGTGGGGATGAGCGTGACGGTGGTGTGGTGTAATGTGTGGGGGTGAGCGTGACTGTGGTGGAGGAGTGATGTGGGGCATTGTGTGTGATGGTGGTGGAGTGTGTGGGGATGAGCGTGACGGTGGTGTGGTGTAATGTGTGGGGGTGAGCGTGACTGTGGTGGAGGAGTGATGTGGGGCATTGTGTGTGATGGTGGTGGAGTGTGTGGGGATGAGCGTGACGGTGGTGTGGTGTAATGTGTGGGGGTGAGCGTGACTGTGGTGGAGGAGTGATGTGGGGCATTGTGTGTGATGGTGGTGGAGTGTGTGGGGATGAGCGTGACGGTGGTGTGGTGTAATGTGTGGGGGTGAGCGTGACTGTGGTGGAGGAGTGATGTGGGGCATTGTGTGTGATGGTGGTGGAGTGTGTGGGGATGAGCGTGACGGTGGTGTGGTGTAATGTGTGGGGGTGAGCGTGACTGTGGTGGAGGAGTGATGTGGGGCATTGTGTGTGATGGTGGTGGAGTGTGTGGGGATGAGCGTGACGGTGGTGTGGTGTAATGTGTGGGGGTGAGCGTGACTGTGGTGGAGGAGTGATGTGGGGCATTGTGTGTGATGGTGGTGGAGTGTGTGGGGATGAGCGTGACGGTGGTGTGGTGTAATGTGTGGGGGTGAGCGTGACTGTGGTGGAGGAGTGATGTGGGGCATTGTGTGTGATGGTGGTGGCGTGTGTGGGGATGAGCGTGACGGTGGGGGCGGTGTGGGGCAGTATGTGTGAGTTTGGTGGAATTTGTGGTGGTGAGCGTGACGGTGAGGGTGGTGTGGGGCAGTGTGTGTGATGGTGTTGGAGTGTGTGGGGTGAGCGTGAGGGTGGAAGTCGTGGCGGGGCATTGTGTGACGTAGTGAGTATGAGGGGGTCAGGGTGTTGATGATGGAGTGAGTGTGATGGGGTCAGGTTGTTGGTGATGGACTGAGTGTGAGAAGGGTCAGGGTGACGGTGATGGAGTGAGGGTGAGGGGGTCACGGTGACGGAGATGGAGTGAGTGCGAGGGGGTCAGGGTGACATGATGGAGTGAGTGTGAGGGGGTCAGTGTAGGGTGATGGAGTGAGTGTGTGAGAGACAGTGTGACGGTGATGGAGTGAGTGTGAGGGAGTCTGTTTGACAGTGATGGAGTGAGTGTGAGGGAGTCAGTTTAACGGTGATGGAGTGAGTGTGAGAGGATCAGTGAAACGGTGATGGAGTGAGTGTGAGGGATTCAGGGTGACGGTGAAGGAGTGAATGTGAGGGGGCCAGTGAGACGGTGATGGAGTGAGGGTGAGAGGGTCAAAGTGACGGAGAAGGAATGAGTGTGAGCGGGTCAGGGTGACGATGATGGAATGAGTGTGAGGGAGTCAGTTTGACGGTGATGAGTGAGTTCGAGGGGGTCAGTTTGACGGTGATGTAGTGAGTGTGAGGGAGTCAATTTGACGCTGATGGAGTGAGAGTGAGGGTGTCAGGCTGACGGTGAAGGAGTGAGTGTGAGGGGATCATTATGATGGTAATGTAGTGAGTGTGAGGGAGTCAGGGTGATGGTGATGGAATGAGTGTGAGGGTGTCAGTGTGACGGTGAAGTTGTGAGTGTGAGGGGGTCAGGGTGACGGTGATGGAGTGAGTGGGAGGGGGTCAAAGTGATGGAGAAGGACTGGGTGTTAGCGAGTCAGGTTGATAGTGATGGAGTGAGTGTGCGGGGGTCAAGATGACAGTGAGTGAGTGAGTGTGAGAGGGTCACGGTGATGGTGATGGTGTGAGTGTCTGGTGGTCAGTGTGACGGTGATGGCGTGAGTGTGAGGGGGTTAGGGTAAAAGTGATGGAATGAGTGTGAGTGTGTTCAGGGTGACGGTGATGACGTGAGTATGTGAGGGTCTGTTTGTTGGTGATGCAGTGAGTGTGAGAGAGTTACTTTGATGGTGATGGAGTGAGTGTGAGGGGGTCAGGGTGACGGTGAAGGAGTGAGTGTGAGGGGATCAGTGTGATGGTAATGTAGTGAGTGTGAGAGGGTCACGGTGATGGTGATGGTGTGAGTGTCTGGTGGTCAGTGTGACGGTGATGGCGTGAGTATGAGGGGGTTAGGGTCAAAGTGATGGAATGAGTGTGAGGGTGTTCAGGGTGACGGTGATGACGTGAGTATGTGAGGGTCTGTTTGTCGGTGATGCAGTGAGTGTGAGAGAGTTACTTTGATGGTGATGGAGTGAGTGTGAGGGGCTCAGGGTGACGGTGAAGGAGTGAGTGTGAGGGGATCAGTGTGATGGTAATGTAGTGAGTGTGAGAGGGTCAGGGTGATGGTGATGGAGTGAGTATTTGGGGGTCAAGATGACAGCGTTTGAGTGAGTGTGAGGGGATCAGTGTGATGGTAATGTAGTGAGTGTGAGCGGGTCAGGGTGACGGTGATAGAGTCAGTGTGAGGGGGTCAATGTGACGGAGATGATGTGAGTCTGAGAGGGTCAGGGTGCCGGTGATGGAGTGAGTGTGAGGGGGTCAGTTTGACGGTGATGGATTGAGTGTGAGGGTGTCAGTATGATGCTGACAGAGTGAGTTTAGTGGGGTCAGTGTGACGGTGATGGAGTGAGTGTGAGGGGGTCAGTACGAGTGTGATGGAGTGAGTGTGTGGGAGTCAGTGTGACGGTGATGCAGTGAGTGTGAGGGGTTCAGTTTGATGGTGATGGATTGAGTGTGAGGGGGTCAGGTTGACGGTGATGGAGTGAGTGTGAGAGGGTCAGGTTGACGGTCATGGAGTGAATGTGAGGGGGTCAGGGTGACGGTGATGGAGTGAGTGTGTGGGGGTCAAAGTGATGGAGAAGGAGTGAGTGTGAGCGGTTCAGGGTGATGGTGATGGAGTGTGAGTGTGAGCGGTTCAGGGTGATGGTGATGGAGTGAGTGTGCGGGTGTCAATTTGACAGTGAGTGAGTGAGTGTGAGGGGGTCAAAGTGACGGAGAAGGAATGAGGTGGGGGTCAAAGTGATGGAGAAGGAGTGAGTGTGAGCGGTTCAGGGTGATGGTGATGGAGTGAGTGTGCGGGTGTCAAGATGACAGTGAGTGAGTGAGTGTGAGGGGGTCAAAGTGACGGAGAAGGAATGAGTGTGAGTGGGTCAGGTTGACGATGATGGAGTGAGTGTGAAGGTGTCAGAGTAACGGTGCAGTTGTGAGTGTGAGGGCGTCAGGGTGACGATGATGGAGTGAGTGTGAGTGGGTCAAACTGATGGAGAAGGAGTGAGTGTGAGTGGTTCAGGGTGATGGTGTTGGAGTGAGTGTGCGGGGGTCAAGATGACAGTGAGTGAGTAAGTGTGAGTGGGTCAGGGTGATGGTGATAGTCTGAGTGTTTGCGGGTCAGTGTGAGGGTGATGGAGTGAGTGTGAGTATGTCAGAGTGAAAGTGATGGAGTGAGTGTGAGGAGGTCAAGGTGACACGGATGGATTCAGTGTGAGCGGGTCAGGGTGACGGTGATGGAGTCAGTGTGAGGGGGTCAGTGTGACGGAGATGGAGTGAGTCTGACAGGGTCAGGGTGCAGGTGATGGAGTGAGTGTGAGGGGGTCTGTTTGACGGTGATGGAGTGAGTGTGAGGGGGTCCGTTTGATGGTGATGGATTCAGTGCGAAAGTGTCAGTATGACGCTGACAGAGTGAGTTTAATAGGGTCAGTATGACGGTGATGGAGTGAGTTTGAGGGGATCAGTGCGAGGATGATGGAGTGAGTGTGTGGGAGTCAGTGTGACGGTGATGCAGTGAGTGTGAGGGGGTCATTTTGATGGTGATGGATTGAGTGTGAGGGGGTCAGGTTGACGGTGATGGAGTGAGTGTGAGGGGGTCAGGGTGACGGTGAAGGAGTGAGTGTGAGGGAATCAGTATGACGGTAATGGAGTGAGTATGAGGTGGTCAAGATGACGGTGATGGAGTGAATGTGAGGGGGTCTGGGTGACGGTGAAGGAGTGAGTGTGAGGGGGTCAGTTTGTCGGTGATGGAGTGAATGTGAGGTGGTCAGTGTGACGGAGATAGAGTGAGTGTGAGCGGGTCAGTGGGACGATAATAGAGTGAATGTGAGGGGGTCAGGTTGCAGATGAAGTTGCGAGTGGGTGGGGGTCAGGGTGACGGTGATGAAGTAAGTGTGAGTGGGTCAAAGTGACGTAGAAGGATTGATTGTGAGCGGGTCAGGGTGATGGTGATGGTGTGTGTGTTTGGGGGTCAGACAGACGGTGATGGATTGAGTATATGGGAGACAGGGTGACAGTGATATAGTGAGTGTGAGGAGGTAAAGGTGACAGTGCTCGAAAGATTGTGAGGGGTCAGAAGGGTGGTGATGGAGTGACTGTTCGGGTTGTCGAGTTGACGGTGATGCAATGAATGTGAGGGGGTCAGGGTGACGGTGATGGAATGTGTGTGAGCGGGTCAGGGCGACGGTGATCGAGTGTGTATGTGGGAGTCAGTGTGACAATGATGAAGTGAGTGTGAGGAGGTCAAGGTGACAGTAATGGAAAGATTGTGACGGGTCAGGAGGGTGGTGATGGAGGGAGTGTTGGGGTTGTCAAGGTGACGGTGATGGAGTGAGTGTGAGGGGGTCAGTGTGACGGAGATAGAGTGAGTGTGAGCGAGTCAGCGTGACGGTGATGGAGTGAGTGTGAGGGGATCAGTGTGACGGTGATGGAGTGAGTGTGAGGATGTCTGTTTGACGGTGATGGAGCGAGTGTGAGGCAGCCATTTTGACGGTTTTAGGGTGAGTGTGAGGGGATCAGTGTGACGGTGATGGAGTGAGTGTGAGGGGTCAGGTTATCGGTGAAGGAGTGAATGTGAGGGGGTCAGTGTGAAGGTGATGGAGTGAGGATGAGAGGGTCACAGTGACGGAGAAGGAATGAGTATGAGCGGGTCAGGATGACGGTAATGGAATGAGTGTGAGGGTGTCAGTTGGATGGTGATGGAGTGAGTGTTAGGGAGTCAGTTTGACGGTGATGGAGTGAGTGTGAGGGGGTGCGGGTAACGGTGAAGTAGTGAGTGTGAGGTGATCAGTGAGACGGTAATGTAGTAAGAGTCAGAGGTTCAGGGTGATGATGATTGAGTGAGTGTGAGGATGTCAGTGGGACGTTGAAATTGTGAGTGTGAGGGGGTCAGGTTGACGGTGATGGGGTGAGTGTGAGTGGGTTAAAGTGATGAAGAAGGAGTGAGTGTGAGCGGTTCAGGGTGATGGTGATGGAGTGAGTGTGCGGGGGTCAAGATGACAGTGAGTGAGTGAATGTGAGAGGGCCACGGTGATGGTGATGGTGTGAGTGTTTGGCGGACAGTGTGACGGTGATGGAGTGAGTGTGAGGGGGTCTGTTTGACGGTGATGAAATGAGTGTGAGGGTGTTCAGGGTGGCAGTGATGAAGTGAGTGTGAGGGGGTCAGTGTGATGGTGATGGAGTGAGTGTGAGAGTGTCAGAGTGACGGTGAAGTTGTGAGTGTGAGCGGGTCAGGTTGACGTTGATGGGGTGAGTGTGAGTTGGTCAAAGTGATGGCGAAGGAGTGAGTGTGAGGGGATCAGTGTTATGGTAATGTACTGACTGTAAGGGGGTCAGTGTGGTGGTGATAGAGTGAGTGTGAGAGTGTTAGAGTGACGGTGAAGGTGTTAGTGTGAGCGGGTCAGTGTGATGGTGATGGAGTGAGTGTTCGGGGGTCAAGATGACCGCGAGTGAGTGAGTGTGAGAGGGTCAGGGTGATGGTGATGGTGTGACTGTTTGCGGGTCCGTGTGAGGGTGATGAAGTGAGTGTGAGGGGGTCAGAATGAAATTGATGGAGTGTGTGCAAGGATGTCAAGGTGACAGTGATGGATTGAGTGTGAGCGGGTTTGGGTGACGGTGATGGAGTCAGTTTGAGGGGGTAATTGTGACGGAGATAGAGTGAGTCTGACAGGGTCAGGGTGCTTGTGATGGAGTGAGTGTGAGAGGGTCAGTTTGACGGTGAAGGAGTGAGTGCGAGTGGTCAGGTTGACGGTGATGGATTGAGTGTGAGGGTGTCAGCATGACGCTGACAGTGAGTTTAATGGGGTCAGTGTGACGGTGATGTAGTGAGTGTGAGGGCGTTATTGCGAGGGTGATGGAGTGAGTGTGTGGGAGTCAGAGTGACGGTGATGCAGTGAGTGCGATGGGAGGGGGTCAGTTTGATGGTGATGGAGTGAGTGTGAGGGCGTCAGGGTGACGGTGAAGTAGTGAGTGTGATGGGATCAGTGAGACTGTAATGTAGTGAGATTGAGAGGGTCAGGGTGATGATGATGGAGTGAGTGTGAGGGTGTCAGTGGAACGGTGAAGTTCTGAGTGTGAGGGGGTCAGATTAACGGTGATGGAGTGAGTGTGAGGGGGCCAAAGTGACGGAGAAGGAGTGAGTGTGAGCGGGTCAGGGTGACGATGATGGAGTGAGTGTGAAGGTGGCAGAGTGATGGTGACGTTGTGAGTGTGAGGGAGTCAGGGTGATGGTAATGGAGTGAGTGTGCGGGGGTCAAGATGACAGTGAGTGAGTGAGTGTGAGTGGGTCAGGGTGATGGTGATAGTGTGAGTGTTTGCAGGTCAGTGTGAGGGTGATGGAGTGAGTGTTATGGGGTCAAGTGAAAGTGATGGAGTGAGTGTGAGGAGGTCAAGGTGACACTGATGGATTGAGTGTGAGCGGGTCAGGGTGATGGTGATGTGGTCAGTATCAGGGTGTCAGTGTGACGTAGATGGAGTGAGTCTGAGAGGGTCAGGGTGCCGGTGATGGAGTGAGTGTGAGGGGGTCAGTTTGACGGTGATGGAGTGAGTGTTAGGGGATCAGGTTGACGGTGATGGAGTGAGTGTGAGAGGGTCAGGGTGCCGGTAATGGAGTGAGTGTGAGGGGATCGGTGTGACGGTAATAGAGTGAGTGTGAAGGGGTCAGGATGACGGTGATGGAGTGAATGTGAGGGGGTCAGGGTGACGGTGAAGGAGTGAGTGTGAGAGGGTCAGTTTGGCGATGATGGAGTGAGTGTGAGGGGGTCAGAGTGACGGGGATGGAGGGAGTCTGAGGGTGTCAGGGTGACGGTAATGGAGTGAATGTGAGGGGGTCAGGTTGCCGGTGAAGTTGCGAGTGGGTGGGGGTCAGGGTGACGGTGATAGAGTAATTGTGAGTGGGTCAGATTAATTGAGATGAAGTGAATGTGAGGGGGTCAAAGTGACGTAGAAGGATTGAGTGTGAGCGGGTCAGGGTGATGGTGATGGAGTGAGTGTTCGGGTTGTCAAGGTGACGGTGATGGAGTGAATGTGATGGGGTCAGGGTGACGGTGAGGGAGTGAGTGTGAGGGGATCAGTGTGATGGTAATGAATGAGTGTGAGGGGGTCAGGGGTAATGTAGTGAGTGTGAGGGGGTCAGGGTGACGGCGATGGAGTGAGTGTGAGGGGGTCAAAGTGACGGAGAAGGAGTGAGTGTGAGCGGGTCAGGGTGACGGTGATGGAGTTAGTGTGAGGGGGTCAGTGTGACGGTCAATTTGTGAGTGTGAGGGGGTCAGGGTGACGGTGATAGAGTGAGTGTGAGCGGTCAAAGTGATGGAGAAGTTGTGAGTGTGAGCAGTTCAGGGCGATGGTGATGGCGTGAGTGTGTGGGAGTCAGTGTGATGTGATGGAGTGAGTGTGAGGGAGTCAGTTTGACGGTGTTAGGGTGAGTGTGAGGGGATCAGTGTGACGGTGATGGAGTGAGAGTGAGAGGGTCACAGTGACGGAGAAGGTATGAGTGTGAGCGGGTCAGGATGACGGAGATGGAACGAGTGAGGGGGGGTCAGGGTGACGGTGATTGAGTGAGTGTGAGGGAGTCAGATTGACGGTGATGCGTGAGTGTGAGGATGTCAGTTTGACGATGATGGAGTGAGTGTGTGGCTGTCAGGGTGGCGGTGAAGTAGTGAGTGTGAGGGGATCAGTGAGACGGTACTTTTATGTGTATGACGGGGTCACGGTGATGATAATGGAGTGAATGTGAGGGTGTCAGTGGGACGGTGAAGTGGTGAGCGTGAGGGGGTCAGGTTGGCGGTGATGGGGTGAGTGTGATGGGTCAAAGTGATGGAGAAGGAGTGAGAGTGAGCGGGTCAGGGTGATGATGATGGTGTGAGTGTGCGGGTGTCAAGATGACAGTGAGTGATGGAGTGTGAGAGGGTCACGGTGATGGTGATGGTATGAGTGTTTAGTGGTCAGTGTGACAGTGATGAAGTGTGAGGGGGTCTATTTGACAGAGATGGAATGAGTGTGAGGGTGTTCAGGGTGACGGTGATGAAGTGAGTATGTGGGTGTCTGTTTGACGGTGATGGAATGAGTGTGAGAGAGTTAGTTTGACGGTGATGGAGTGAGCGTGAGGGGGTCAGGGTGACGGTGAAGGAGTGAGTGTGAGGGGTTCAGTGTGAGGGTAATGTAGTGAGTGTAAGGGGGTCAGGGTGATGGTGATGGAGTGAGTGCGAGAGTGTCAGAGTGACAGTGAAGTTGTGGGTGTGAGCGGGTCAGGGTGATGGTGATGGAGTGAGTGTTTGGGGGTCAAGATGACAGCGAGTGAGTGAGTGTGAGAGGGTCAGGGTGATGGTGATGCTGTGAGTGTTTGCGGGTCAGTGTGATGAAGTGTGAGGGGGTCAGAGTGAAAGTGATGGAGTGAGTGCGAGGAGGTCAAGGTGATAGTGATGGATTGAGTGCGTGCGGGTCAGGGTGACGGTGATGGAGTCAGTGTGAGGGGGTCAATGTGACGGAGATGGAGTGAGTCTGACGGGGTCAGGGTGCAGGTCATGGAGTGAGTGTGAGGGGGATCAGTTTGACGGTGATGGAGTTAGTGTGAGCGGGTCAGGGTGACGGTGATCGAGTGTGTATGTGGGAGTCAGGGTGACAGTGATGAAGTGAGTGTGAGAACGAAAAGGGGACAGTGATGGAAAGATTGTGACGGGTCAGGAGGGTGGTGATGGAGTGAGTGTTAGGGTTATCAAGGTGACAGTGATGGAGTGAGTGTGAGGGTGTCAGTGTGACGGAGATAGAGAGAGTGTGAACGGGTCAGCTTGACGGTGATGGAGTGAGTGTGAGGGGATCAGTGTGACGGTCATGTAGTGAGTGTGAGGGGATCAAGGTGATGATGATGGAGTGAGTGTGTGGGAGTCAGTGTGAGGGTAATGGAGTGAGTGTGAGGATGTCTGTTTGACGGTGATGGAGTAAGTGTGAGGGAGTCAGTTTGACGGTGTTAGGGTGAGTGTGAGGGGATCAGTGTGACGGTGATAGAGTGAGCGTGAGGGGGTCAGGGTGTCGGTGAAGGAGTGAATGTGAGGGGGTCAGAGTGACGGTGATGGAGTGAGGGTGAGAGGGTCACAGTGACGGAGAAGGAATGAGTGTAAGCGGGTCAGGATGACGGAGATGGAATGTGTGTGAGGGGGTCAGTTTGATGGTGATGGAGTGAGTGTGAGGGCGTCAGGGTGACGGTGAAGTAGTGAGTGTGATGGGATCAGTGAGACTGTAATGTAGTGAGATTGAGAGGGTCAGGGTAGTGATGATGGAGTGAGTGTGAGGGTGTCAGTGG
>NC_057717.1:30869342-30881872 GCF_004010195.1 Chiloscyllium plagiosum | reverse complement strand
GGTGATAGTGTGAGTGTTTGCGGGTCAGTGTGAGGGTGATGGAATGAGTGTGAGGGGGTCAGAGTGAAAGTGATGGAGGGAGTGCGAGGAGGTCAAGGTGACAGTAATGGTTTGAGTGTGAGCGGGTCTGGGTGACGGTGATGGAGTCAGTGTGAGGGGGTCGATTTGACGGAGATGGAGTGATTCTGACAGGGTCAGGGTGCAGGTGATGGAGTGAGTGTGAGGGGGTCAGTTAGTCGGTGATGGAGTGAGTGTGAGGGTGTCAGTATGACGCTGACAGAGTGAGTTTAATGGGGTCAGTGTGACGGTGATGGAGTGAATGTGAGAGTGTCAGAGTGACAGTGAAGTTGTGAGTGTGAGCGGTTCAGCGTGACGGTGATGGAGTGAGTGTGCGGGGTCAAGATGACAGTGAGAGATGAGTGAGTGTGAGTGGGTCAGGGTTATGGTGATGGTGTGACTGTTTGCCGGTCAGTGTGAGGGTGATGGAGTGAGTGTTAGGGGGTCAGAGTGAAAGTGAAAGAGTGAGTGCGAGGAGGTCAATGTGAAAGTAATGGATGGAGTGTGAGGGGGTCAGTGAGACGGAGATGGAGTGAGTGTGAGGGGATCAGTGCGAGGGTGATGGAGTCAGTGTGTGGGAGTCAGTGTGACGGTGATGCAGTGAATGTGAGGGGGTCAGTTTGATGGTGATGGAGTCAGGGTGATAGTGATGAAGTGAGTGTGAGGATGTAAAGGTGACAGTGCCCGAAAGATTGTGAGGGGTCAGGAGGGTTGTGATGGAGTGAGCGTTGGGGTTGCCAAGGTGACGGTGATGGAGTGAATGTGAGGGGGTCAGGGTGACGGTGATGGAATGTGAGTGAGCGGGTCAGGGTGACGGTGAAGGAGTGAGTGTGAGGGGGTCAGTGTGACGGACAGAGAGTGAGTGTGAGCGGATCAGGGTGACGGTGATGGAGTGAGTGTGAGGGGATCAGTGTGACGGTAATGGAGTGATTGTGAGGGGGTCAGTGTGATGGTGATGTGGTGGTTGCGAGGATGTCAGTGTGATGGTGATGGTGTGAGTGTGAGGTGGTCAGGGTGACGGTGAAGTAGTGAGTGTGAGGGGATCAGCGAGACGGTAATTTTATGAGTGTGAGTGGGTCAGGGTGATGATAATTGAATGAGTGTGAGCGTATCAGTGGGACGGTGAAGTTGTGAGCGTGAGAGGGTCAGGTTGACGGTGATGGGGTGAGTGTGAGGGGGTCAAAGTGATAGAGAAGGAGTGAGTGTGAGTGGGTCAGGGTGATGGTGATGGTGTGAGTGTTTGGTGGTCACAGTGATGGTGATGGAGTGAGTGTGAGGGGGTCTGTTTGACGGTGATGGAATGAGTGTGAGGGTGTTCAGGGTGACGGTGATGAAGTGAGTATGTGGGTGTCTGTTTGATAGTGATGGAGTGAGTGTGAGAGAGTTAGTTTGACGGTGATGGAGTGAGTGTGAGGGGGTCAGGGTGACGGTGAAGGAGTGTGTGTGAGGGGATCAGTGTGATGATAATGGAATGAGTGTTAGGGGGTCAGGGTGATGGTGATGGAGTGAGTGTTCGGGGTTCCAGATGACAGCGAGTGAGTGAGTGTGAGAGGGTCAGGGTGATGGTGATGGTGTGCGTGTTTGCGGGTCAGTGTGATGAAGTGTGAGGGGGTCAGAGTGAAAGAGATGGAGTGAGTGCGAGGAGGTCAAGGTGACAGTGATGGATTGAGTCCGTGCGGATCAGGGTGACGTGATGGAGTCAGTGTGAGGGGGACAATGTGACGGAGATGGAGTGAGCCTGAGAGGGTCAGGGTGCTGGTGATGGAGTGAGTGTGAGGGGGTCAGTCTGATGGTGATGGAGAGAGTGTGAGGGGGTCAGGGTGACGGTGATGGAAAGATTGTGACGGGTCAGGAGGGTGGTGATGGAGTGAGTGTTAGGGTTTCAAGGTGACGGTGATGGAGTGAGTGTGAGGGGATCAGTGTGACGGAGATAGAGTGAGTGTGAGCGGGTCAGCGTGACGGTGATGGAGTGAGTGTGAGGTGATCAGTGTGATCTTAATGTAGTGAGTGTGAGGGGGTCAGGGTGATGATGATGGAGTGAGTGTGTGGGAGTCAGTGCGCCCGTGATGCAGTGAGTGTGAGGGCGTCAGATTGATGGTGATGGATTGAGTGTGAGGGGATCAGGTTGACCGTGATGGAGTGAGTGTGAGAGGGTCAGTGTGACGGTGCAAGAGTGAGTGTGAGGGGATCAGTGTGACGGTAATGGAGTGAGTGTGAGGGGGTCAGGATGACGATGAAGGAGTGAATGTGAGGGGGTCAGGGTGACGGTGAAGGAGTGAGTGTGAGGGGGTCAGTTTGACGATGATGGAGTGAGTGTGATGGGGTCAAAGTGACGGGGAAGGAGTGAGTGTGAACCGGTCAGGGTGACGATGATGGTGTGTGTGTGAGGGGGTCAGTGTGACGGGGATGGAGTGAGTGTGAGGGGGTCAGGGTGAAGGTAATAGAGTAAATGTGAGGGGGTCAGGTTGCCGGTAAAGTTGCGATTGGGTGAGGGTCAGGGTGACGGTGATGGAGTAAGTGTGAGTGGGTCAATGTGACGTAGAAGGATTGAGTGTGAGCGCGTCAGGATAATGGTGATGGTGTGAGTGTTTGGGGGTCAGAGTGACTTAATATGTGGGAGTCAGGGTGACAGTGATGAAGTGAGTGTGAGGATGTAAAGGTGACAGTGCTCGAAAGATTGTGAGAGGCCAGGAGGGTGGTGATGGAGTGAGTGTTGGGGGTGTCATGGTGACGGTGATAGAGTGAATGTGAGGTGGTCAGCGTGACGGTGATGGAATGTGTGTGAGCGGGTCAGGTTGACGATGATGGAGTGAGTGTGAGGGGGTCAGTGTGACGTACATATAGTGAGTGTGAGCGCATCAGGGTGACGGTGATGGAGTTAGTGTGAGGGGGTCAGGGGGACGGTGAAGGAGTGAGTGTGAGGGGATCAGTGTGATTGTAATGGTGTGAGTGTAAGGGGGTCAGTGTGATGGTAATGGAGTGAGTGCGAGAATGTCTGTGTGACAGTGAAGTTGTGAGTGTGAGCGGGTCAGGGCGATGGTGATGGAGTGAGTGTTCAGGGGTCCAGGTGACAGCGAATGAGTGAGTGTGAGAGGGTCAGTGTGATGGTAATGGTGTGAGTGTTTGCGGGTCAATGTGATGAAGTGTGAGGGGGTCAGAGTGAAAGTGATTAAGTGAGTGCGAGGAGGTCAAGGTTACAGTGATGGTTTGAGTGCGTGCGGGTCAGGGTGACGGTGATGGAGTCAGTGAGAGGGTGTCAATGTGACGGAGATGGAGTGAGTCTGACAGGGTCAGGGTGCTGGTGATGGAGTGAGTGTGAGGCGGTCAGGGTGACGGTGATGGAATGTGTGTGAGCGGGTCAGGGTGACGGTGATCGAGTGTGTATGTGGGAGTCAGGATGACAGTGATGAAGTGAGTGTGAGGAGGACAAGGTGACAGTGATGGAAAGATTGTGACGGGTCAGGAGGGTGTTGATGGAGTGAGTGTTAGGGTTTCAAGGTGACGGTGATGGAGTGAATATGAGGGGGTCAGTGTGACGGGATAGAGTGAGTGTGAGCGGGTCAGCTTGATGGTAATGGAGTGAGTGTGAGGGGATCAGTATGATGGTAATGTGGTAAGTGTGAGGGGGTCAGGGTGATGGTGATGGAGTGAGTGTGTGAGAGTCAGTGTGAGGGTGATGGAGTGAGTGTGAGGATGTCTGTTTGACGGTGATGGAGTGAGTGTGAGGGAGTCAGTTTTACGGTGTTGAGGTAAGTGTGAGGGGAATCAGTGTGACGGTGATGGAGTGAGTGTGAGGGGGTCAGTGTGACAGTGATGGAGTGAGGGTGAGAGGGTCACAGTGAGTGAGAAGGAATGAGTGTGAGCGGGTCAGGAAGACGGTGATGGAATGAGTGTGAGGGCTTTAGTTTGACGGTGATGAGTGAGTGTGAGGGGGTCAGTTTTTGACGGTGATGAGTGAGTGTGAGGGGGTCAGTTTGACGGTGATGGAGAGAGTGGGAGGGGGTCAAGTTGACGGTAAAGTAGTGAGTGTGAGGGGATCAGTGAGACGGTAATGTAGTGAAATTGGCAGGGTCAGGGTGATGATAATGGAGTGAGTGTGAGGGTGTCAGTGGGACGGTGAAGTTGTGAGCGTGAGGGGGTCATGGTGTCGGTGAAGGAGTGAATGTGAGGGGGTCAGTGTGACGGTGATGGAGTGAGGGTGAGAGGGTCACAGTGACGGAGAAGGAATGAGCGTGAGCGGGTCAGGATGACGGTGATGGAATGAGTGCGAGGGTGTCAGTTTGATGGTGATGGAGTGAGTGTGAGGGAGTCAGTTTGACGGTAATGAGTGAGTGTGAGGAGGAAAGTTTGACGGTGATGGAGTGAGTGTGAGGGGTTCAGGGTGACGGTGAAGTAGTGAGTGTGATGGGATCAGTGAGAATGTAAAGTAGTGAGATTGAGAGGGTCAGGGTGATGATGATGGAGTGAGTGTGAGGGCGTCAGTGGGACGGTGAAGTTGTGAGTGTGAGGGGGTCAGGTTGACGGTGATGGGGTGAATGTGAGTGGGTCAATGTGATGGAGAAGGAGTGAGTGTGAGGGGATCAGTGTGATGGTAATGTAGTGAGTGTAAGGGGGTCAGTGTGACGGTGATGGAGTGAGTGTGAGAATGTCAGAGTGACGGTGAAATTTTGAGTGTGGGCGGGTCAGGGTGATGGTGATGGAGTGAGTGTTCGGGGGTCAAGATGACAGCGAGTGAGTGAGTGTGAGAGGGTCAGGGTGATGGTGATAGTGCGAGTGTTTGCGGGTCAGTGTGAGGATGATGGAGTGAGTGTGAGGGGTTCACTATGATGATGATGGGGTGAGTGTGAGGGGGACTGTTTGACGGTGATGGAATGAGTGTGAGAGAGTTAGTTTGACGGTGATGGAGTTAGTGTGAGGGGGTCAGGGTGACGTTGAAGGAGTGAGTGTGA
Organism: Chiloscyllium plagiosum; assembly: GCF_004010195.1. Classification (NCBI taxonomy): domain Eukaryota; kingdom Metazoa; phylum Chordata; class Chondrichthyes; order Orectolobiformes; family Hemiscylliidae; genus Chiloscyllium; species Chiloscyllium plagiosum. The sequence continues at coordinate 30,876,866 of NC_057717.1, read as the reverse complement.
GGTGATCAGTGTGATGGGAATGGTGTGAGTGTAAGGGGGTCAGTGTGACGGGATAGAGTGAGTGTGAGCGGGTCAGCTTGATGGTGATGGAGTGAGTGTGAGGGGATCAGTATGACGGTAATGTAGTAAGTGTGAGGGGGTCAGGGTGATGGTGATGGAGTGAGTGTGAGGATATCTGTTTGACGGTGATGGAGTGAGTGTGAGGGGGTCAGTGTGACAGTGATGGAGTGAGGGTGAGAGGGTCACAGTGAGTGAGAAGGAATGAGTGTGAGCGGGTCAGGATGACGGTGATGGAATGAGCGTGAGGGGGTCAGTTTGATGGTGATGGAGTCAGGGTGACAGTGATGAAGTGAGTGTGAGGATGTAAATGTGACAGTGCTCGAAAGATTGTGAGTGTGAGGGGGTCAGGGTGACGGTGAAGCAATGTGTGTGAGCGGGTCAGTGTGACGGTAATGGAGTGAGTGTGAGGGGCTCAGTGTGATGGTGATGGAGTGGTTGCGAGGAGGTCAGTGTGACGGTGATGGAGTGAGTGTGAGGGGGTCAGGGTAACGGTGAAGTAGTGAGTTTGAGGGGATCAGTGAGACGGTAATTTTATGAGTGTGAGAGGGTCAGGGTGATGATAATGGAGTGAGTGTGAGGGTGTCAGTGGGATGGTGAAGTTGTGAGCGTGAGGGGGTCAGGTTGACGGTGATGGGGTGAGTGTGAGGGTGTCAAAGTGATGGAGAAGTTGTGAGTGTGAGCGGGTCAGGGTGATGGTGATGGAGTGAGTGTGCGTGTGTCAAGATGACAGTGAGTGAGTGTGAGAGTGTCACGGTGATGATGATGGTGTGGTGTTTGGTGGTCACTGTGATGGTGATGGACTGAGTGTGAGGGGGTCTGTTTGACGGTGATGGAATGAGTGTGAGGGTGCTCAGGGTGACGGTGATAAAGTGAGTATGTGGGTGTCTGTTTGACGGTGATGGAGTGAGTGTTGGAGAATTAGTTTGACGGTGATGGAGTGAGTATGAGGGGGTCAGGGTGACGGTGAAGGAGTGAATGTGAGGTGATCAGTGTGATGGTAATTGAATGAGCGTTAGGGGGTCAGGGTGATGGTGATCGAGTGAGTGCGAGAGTGTCTGTGTGACAGTGAAGTTGTGAGTGTGAGCGGGTCAGGGTGATGGTGATGGAGTGAGTGCGAGAGTGTCAGTGTGACAGTGAATTTGGGAGTGTGAGAGGGTCAGGGTGATGGTGATGGAGTGAGTGTTCGGGGTTCCAGATGACAGCGAGTGAGTGAGTGTGAGAGGGTCAGGGTGATGGTGATGGTGTGAGTATTTGCGGGTCAGTGTAATGAAGTGTGAGGGGGTCAGAGTGAAAGACATGGAGTGAGTGCGAGGAGATCAAGGTGACGGTGATGGATTGAGTGCGTGCGTGTCAGGGTGACGGTGATGGAGTCAGTGTGAGGGGTCAATGTGACGGAGATGGAGTGAGCCTGAGTGTGAGGGGGTCAGAGTGAAAGAGATGGAGTGAGTGCGAGGAGATCAAGGTGACGGTGATGGATTGAGTGCGTGCGGGTCAGGGTGACGGTGATGGAGTCAGTGTGAGGGGTCAATGTGACGGAGATGGAGTGTGCCTGAGAGGGTCAGGGTGCTGATGATGGAGTGAGTGTGAGGGGGTCAGTCTGACGGTGATGTAGTGAGTGTGAGGGCGTCAGGGTGACGGTGATGTAAAGATTGTGACGGGTCAGGAGGGTGGTGATGGAGTGAGTGTTAGGGTTTCAAGATTACGGTGATGGAGTGAGTGTGAGGGGGTCAGTGTGACGGAGAAAGAATGGGTGTGAGCGGGTCATCTTGACGGTGATGGAGTGAGTGTGAGGGGATCAGTGTGACCGTAATGTAGTGAGTGTGAGGGGGTCAGGGTAATGGTGATGGAGTGAGTGTGTGGGAGTCAGTGTGCCGATGAAGCAGTGAGTGTGAGGGCGTCAGTTTGATGGTGATGGATTGAGTGTGAGGGGGTCAGTCTGACGGTGATGGAGTGAGTGTGAGGGCGTCAGGGTGACGGTGATGGAAAGTTTGTGACGGGTCAGGAGGGTGGTGATGGAGTGAGTGTTAGGGTTTCAAGGTGACGGTGATGGAGTGAGTGTGAGGGGGTCAGTGTGACGGAGATAGAGTGAGTGTGAGCTGGTCAGCTTGACGGTGATGGAGTGAGTGTGAGTTGATCAGTGTGACCGTAAAGTAGTGAGTGTGAGGGAGTCAGGGTGATGGTGATGGAGTGACTGTGTGGGAGTCAGTGTGAGGGTGATGGAGTGAGTGTGAGGAAGTCAGTTTGACGGTGTTGGTGTGAGTCTGAGGGGAATCAGTGTGACGGTGATGGAGTGAGCGTGAGGGGGTCAGGGTGTCGGTGAAGGAGTGAATGTGAGGGGGTCCGTGTGACAGTGATGGAGTGAGGGTGAGAGGGTCACAGTGAGGGAGAAGGAATGAGTATGAGCGTGCCAGTTTGACGGTAATGAGTGAGTGTGATGGGGTCAGTTTAACGGTGAAGTATTGAGTGGGAGGGGGTCAGTGAGACGGTGATGTAGTGGGATTGAGAGGGTCAGGGTGATGATGATGGAGTGAGTGTGAGGGTGTCAGTGGGACGGTGAAGTTGTGAGTGTGAGGGGTTCAGGTTGACGGTGATGGCGTGAGTGTGAGTGGGTCAAAGTGATGGAGAAGGAGTGAGTTTGAGGGGATCAGTGTGATGGTAATTTAGTGAGTGTCAGGGCGTCAGTGTGATGGTGATGGCGTGGGTATGAGATTGTCAGAGTGACGGTGAAGTTGTGAGAGTGAGCGGGTCAGGGTGATCGTGATGGAGTGAGTGTTCGGGGGTCAAGATGACAGCGAGTGAGTGAGTGTGAGAGGGTCAGGGTGATGGTGATGGTGTGAGTGTATTCGGGTCAGTGTGAGGGTGAAGGAATGAGTGTGAGGGGGTCAGAGTTAATGTGATGGAGTGAGTGCGAGGAGGTCAAGGTGACAGTGATGGAGTGAGACTGACAGGGTTAGGGTGCCGGTGATGGAGAGAGTGTGAGGGGGTCAGTTTGACGGAGATGGAGTGAGTGTGAGGGTGTCAGTATGACGCTGACAGAGTGAGTTTAATGGGGTCAGTGTGACGGTGATGGAGTGTGTCTGACAGGGTCAGGGTGCCGGTGATGGAGTGAGTGTGAGGGGGTCAGGTGGACGGTGATGGATTGAGTGTGAGGGGGTCAGGTTGACGGTGATGGAGTGAATGTGAGTGGGACAGGGTGACGGTGATGGACTAAGTGTGAGGGGGTCAAAGTGACGGAGAAGGAGTAAGTGTGAGGGGGTCAGTGTGACGGTGATGGAGTAAGGGTGAGGGAGTCAGTGTGACGGTGATTGAGTGAGTGTGAGGGGGTCAGAGTGACGGTGAAGGAGTGAGTGTGAGGGGATCAGTGTGACGGTAATGGAGGGAGTGTGAGGTGGTCAGGTTGACGGTGATGGAGTGGATGTGAGGGGGCAGGGTGACGGTGATGGAGTGAGTGCGAGACGGTCAGATTAACGGTGATGGAGTGAGTGTGAGGGGGCCAAAGTGACGGAGTAGGAGTGAGTGTGAGCGGGTCAGGGTGACGATGATGGAGTGAGTGTGAGGGGGTCAGGGTGACGGTGAAGTAGTGAGTGTGAGGGGATGAGTGAGACGGTAATTTTATGAGTGTGAGAGGGTCAGGGTGATGATAATGGAGTGAGTGTGAGGGTGTCAGTGGGACGGTGAAGTTGTGAGCGTGAGGGGGTCATGGTGTCGGTGAAGGAGTGAATGTGAGGGGGTCAGTGTGGTCAAGATGACAGTGAGTGAGTGTGAGGGGGTCACGGTGATGGTGTTGGTGTGAGTATTTGGTGGTCACTGTGACGGTGTTGGAGTGAGTGTGAGGGGGTCTGTTTGACGGTGATGGAATGAGTGTGAGTGTGTTCAGGGTGACGGCGATGAAGTGAGCATGTGGGTGTCGGTTTGAAGGTGATGGAGTGAGTGTGAGAGAGTTAGATTGACGGTGATGGAGTGAGTGTGAGGGGGTCAGGGTGACGGTGAAGGAGTGAATGTGAGGGGATCAGTGTGATAGTAATGGAGTGAGTGTAAGTGGGTCAGGGTGATGGTGATGGAGTGAGTGCGAGAGTGTCAGTGTGACAGTGAAGTTGTGAGTGTGAGCGGGTCAGGGTGATGGTGATGGAGTGAGTGTTCGGTGGTCAAGATGACAGCGAGTGAGTGAGTGTGAGAGGGTCAGGGTGATGGTGTTGGTGTGAGTGTTTGCGGGTCAGTGCGATGAAGTGTGAGGGGGCCAGAGTGAAAGTGATGGAGTGAGTGCGTGCGGGTCAGGGTGATGGTGATGGAGTCAGTGAGAGGGTGTCAATGTGACGGAGATGGAGTGAGTCTGAGAGGGTCAGGGTGAGCGGGTCAGGGTGACGGTGATCGAGTGTGTATGTGGGAGTCAGGATGACAGTGATGAAGTGAGTGTGAGGAGGACAAGGTGACAGTGATGGAAAGATTGTGACGGGTCAGGAGGGTGGTGATGGAGTGAGTGTTAGGTTTGTCAAGGTGACGGTGATGCAGTGAATGTGAGGGAGTCAGTGTGACGGAGATAGAGTGAGTGTGAGCGGATCAGCTTGACGGTGATGCAGTGAGTGTGAAGGGATCAGTATGACGGTAATGTAGTGAGTGTGAGGGGGTCAGGGTGATGGTGATGGAGTGAATGTGAGGATGTCTGTTTGACGGTGATGGAGTGAGTGTGAGGGAGTCAGCTTTACGGTGTTGGGGTGACTGTGAGTGGAATCAGTGTGATGGTGTTGGAATGAGTGTGAGGGGGTCAGTATGACAGTGATGAAGTGAGGGTGAGAGGGTCACAGTGAGGGAGAAGGAATGAGTGTGAGTGGGCCAGGATGACGGTGATGGAATGAGTGTGAGGGGGTCAGTTTGACGGTGATGGAGGGAGTGGGAAGGGGTCAGGTTGACGGTGAAGTAGTGAGTGTGAGGGGATCAGTGAGACTGTAATGTAGTGAGATTGGGAGGGTCAGGGTGATGATGATGGAGTGAGTGTAAGGGCGTCAGTGGGACGGTGAAGTTGTGAGTGTGAGGGGTTCAGGTTGAGGTGATGGGGTGAGTGTGAGTGGGTCAAAGTGATGGAGAAGGAGTGAGTGTGAGGGGATCAGTGTGATGGTAACGTAGTGAGTGTAAGGGGGTCAGTGTGATGGTGATGGAGTTAGTGTGAGAGTGTCAGAGTGACGGTGAAGTTATGAGTGTGAGCGGCCCAGGGAGATGGTGATGGAGTGAGTGTTCGGGGGTCAAGATGACAGCGAGTGAGTGAGTGTGAGAGGGTCAGGGTGATGGTGATGGTGTGAGTGTATGCGGATCAGTGTGAGGGTGATGGAGTGAGTGTGAGTGGGTCAATGTGTTGGAGATGGAGTGAGTCTGACAGGGCCAGGTTGCCGGTGATGGCGTGAGTGTGAGCGGGTCAGGTTGGCGGTGATGGATTGAGTGTGAGAGTGTCAGTGTCACGCTGACAGAGTCAGTTTTATGGGGTCAGTGTGACGGTGATGGAGTGAGTGTGAGGGAGTCAGTGTGACGGTGATGCAGTGAGTGTGAGGGGATCAGTTTGATGGTGATGGATTGAGTGTGAGGGGGTCAGGTTGACGGTGATAGAGTGAGTGTGAGGGGGTCAGGGTCACGGTGAAGGAGTGAGTGTGAGGGGATCAGTGTGACGATAATGGTGAGAGTGTGAGTGGATCAGGTTGACGGTGATGGAATGAATGTGAGGGGGGCAGGGTGACGGTGATGGACTAAGTGTGAGGGGGTCAGATTAACGGTGATGGAGTTACTGTGAGGGGGTCAAAGAGACGGAGAAGCAGTGAGTGTGAGCGGGTCAGGGTGACGATGATGGAGTGAGTGTGAAGATGTCAGAGTGACGGTGAAGTTGTGAGTGTGAGGGGTTCAGGGTGACGGTGATGGTGTGAGTGTGAGGGGTCAAAGTGATGGAGAAAGAGTGAGTGTGAGCGGTTCAGGGTGATGGTGATGGAGTGAGTGTGCGGGGGCCAAGATGATAGTGAGTGTGTGAGTGTGAGTGGGTCAGAGTGATGGTGATGGTGTGAGTGTTTGTGGGTCAGTGAGAGGGTGATGGAGTGAGTGTTAAGGGGTCAGAGTGAAAGTGATGGTGTGATTGTGAGGAGGTCAAGGTGACAGTAATGGATTGAGTGTGAGGGTGTCAGTGTGACGTAGATGGAGTGACTCTGAGAGGGTCAGGGTGCTGGTGATGGAGTGAGTGTGAGGGGGTCAGTTTGACGGTGATGGAATGAGTGTGATGGGATCAGTGCGAGGGTGATGGACTCAGTGTGTGGGAGTCCATGTGACGGTGATGCAGTGAGTGTGAGGGGGTCAATTTGATGGTGATGGAATGAGTGTGAGGGGATCAGGTTGACCGTGATGGAGTGAGTGTGAGGGGGTCAGTGTGACGGTACAGCAGTGAGTGTGAGGGGATCAGTGTGACGGTAATGGAGTGATTGTGAGGGGTTCCGGTTGACGGGGATGGAGTGAGTGTTGGGCTTGTCAAGGTGACGGTGATGGAGTGAATGTGAGGGGGTCAGGTTGACGGTGATGGAATGTGTGTGAGCGGGTCAGGGTGATGGTGATGGAGTGAGTGTGAGGGGGTCAGTCTGACGGTGATGGAGTGAGTGTAGGGGTGTCAAAGTGACGGGGAAGAAGTGAGTGTGAACGGGTCAGGGTAACGATGATGGTGTGAGTGTGAGGGGGTCAAGGTGACGGTAATGGAGTGAATGTGAGGGGGTCAGGTTGCCGGTGAAGTTGCGAGTGGGTGGGGGTCAGGGTGACAGCGAGTGAGTGAGTGTAAGAGAGTCAGGGTGATGGTGATGGTGTGAGTGTTTACGGGTCAGTGTGAGGGTGATGGAGTGAGTGTGAGGGGGTCAGAGTGAAAGTGATGGAGTAAGTGCGAGTCGGCCAAGGTGACAGTGATGGATTGAGTGTGAGCCGTTCAGGGTGATGGTGATGGAATAAGTGTGATTGGGTCAATGTGACGGAGATAGAGTGAGTCTGACAGGGTCATGGTGCCGGTGATGGAGTGAGTGTGAGGGGGTCAGGTTGACGGTGAAGGATTGAGTGTGTGGGTGGCAGTGTGACGCTGACAGAGTCAGTTTTATGGGGCCAGTGTGACGGTGATGGAGTGAGTGTGTGGGAGTCAGTGTGACGGTGATGCAGTGAGTGTGAGGGGGTCAGTTTGATGGTGATGGATTGACTGTGAGGGGGTCAGGTTGACGGTGATGGAGTGAGTGTGAGGGGGTCAGGGTGACGGTGAAGGCGTGAGTGTGAGGTGATCAGTGTGACGGCAATGGAGTGAGTGTGAGGGGGTCAGGTTGATGGTGATGGAGTGAATGTGAGTGGGACAGGGTGACGGTGATGGACTAAGTGTGAGGGGGTCAAAGTGACGGAGAAGGAGTGAGTGTGAGCGGGTCAGGGTGACGATGATGGAGTGAGTGTGAAGTTGTCAGAGTGACGGTGAAG
>NC_057717.1:30867803-30869322 GCF_004010195.1 Chiloscyllium plagiosum | reverse complement strand
GTTGACAGTGATAGAGTGAGTGTGAGGGGGTCAAGATGACGTTGATGGAGCGAATGTGAGCGGGTCAGGGTGACGGTGATGAAGTGAGTGTTTGGGGGTCAGAGTGACAGTGATGGAGTGGGTATGAGGGTGTCACGGTGACGGTGATGGAGTGAGTTTGATGGGATCACTGAGACGGTGATGGAGTGAGTGTGAACGGATCAGTGTGACTGTGATGGCGTGAGTGTGAGGGTTTCAGAGTGATGGTGATGGAGTGAGTCTGAGGGGATCAGGGTGAAGATGAAGGAGTGAGTGTCAGGGGGTCGGTGTGACAGTGATGGAGTGACTGTGAGGGGATCAGAGTGACGGTGACGGAGTGAGTGTAAGGGGCTCAGGGTGACGAGGATGGAGTGAGTGTGAGGAGGTCAAAGTGACGGGGAAGGAGTGAGTGTGAATGTGTCAGGGTGACGATGATGGTGTGAGTCTGAGGGGGTCACTGTTTTGGTGATGGAGTGAGCGGGAGGGTGTCAGGGTGACGGTAATGGAGTGACTGTGAGGGGGTCAGGTTGCCGGTGAAGTTGCGAGTGCGTGGGGGGTCAGGGTGACGGTGATGGAGTAAGTGTGAGTGGGTCAAAGTGACGTAGAAGGATTGAGTGTGAGCGGGTCAGGGTGATGGTGATGGTATGAGTGTTTGGGGGTCAAAGTGACGGTGATGGACTGAGTATGTGGGAGTCAGGGTGACAGTGATGAAGTGAGTGTGAGGAGGTAAATGTGACAGTGCTCGAAAGATTGTGAGGGGTCTGGAGGGTGGTGATGGAGTGAGTGTTGGGGTTGTCAAGGTGACGATGATGGAGTGAATGTGAGGGGGTCAAGGTGACGGTGATGGAATGTGTGTGAGCGGGTCAGGGTGACGGTGATGGAGTGAGTGTGAGGGGGTCAGTGTGACGGACATATAGTGAGTGTGAGCGGATCAGGGTGACGGTGATGGAGTGAGTGTGAGAGGGTCAGTGTGACGGTAATGGAGTGAGTGTGAGGGGGTCAGTATGATGGTGATGGAGTGGTTGCGAGGAGGTCAGGGTGACGGTGATGGAGTGAGTGTTAGAGGGTCAGGGTGACGGTGAAGTAGTGAGTGTGAGGGGAAGAGTGAGACGGTAATTTTATGAGTGTGAGGGTCAGGGTGATGATAATGGAGTGAGTGTGAGGGTGTCAGTGGGACGGTGAATTTGTGAGCGTGAGGGGGTCAGGTTGACGGTGATGGGGTGAGTATGAGGAGGTCAAAGTGATGGAGTAGGAGTGAGTTTGAGCCGGTCAGGGTGATGGTGATGGAGCGAGTGTGCGGGTGTCAAGATGACAGTGAGTGAGTGAATGTGAGAGGGTCACGGTGATGGTAATGGTGTGAGTGTTTGGTGGTCAGTGTGACGGTGATGGAGTGAGTGTGAGGCGGTCTGTTTGACGGTGATGGAATGAGTGTGAGTGTGTTCAGGGTGACGGTGATGAAGTGAGTATGTTGGTGTCGGTTTGACGGTGATGGAGTGAGTGT
>NC_057717.1:30864634-30867303 GCF_004010195.1 Chiloscyllium plagiosum | reverse complement strand
CCATTAACAGTTACAAAAAAATTCAATTTTAAAAACCAGCTAGTGCTCGAATCTTGTCTTTGTATCATCCTCTGTAGAGTCTTTTTATCCAGGTCGGTGTTGATGCTTTTTTTCTGTGCAATCTATTTCTCCAGATAGGCACATCTTGGAGATTTTACTAACATTATACATCTGTTGGTCTTTTAGATGAATTATTTGCTGTTCTTTGCCGCTCTGGGTAGCTGTTCAAAATGTCCGATATTTGTCTCACAAACGTCGGATCGTTTCAATGGTTTTAACATTGTAAAAATACCAAATTCAAACTTGATTGGGGCATAATATAAACTAATTGGCCAAATTCAAGTTTGTTTTTTGTATCCATGTATCTGAATTGATTTTTCAGTTAGAAAAAAAAACATTTTAGAAGATGATTCCAGAATAATTGAAAAACCACGTGCAGACACACAAGGAGCGAATTTAACAGGGACAGGGATTCTGGGCTGCCTGGGTGGAGAGGCAAAACTCACGAATTGTTCATCGGAAAGAAATTGCATAATACCTGCAATGAACATGTTAATTGTAAGAAGAGCTGGTGGTGTTTGAAAGGTGTAGCCGCTGGTTCTACGTGAACTACTACACATTTTAAATGTACTGAGCTGTTTGTTTTAGCTTTGCATTAAATGGAAGGCAGTTAGCTCAGTCCGCTGGCTAACTGGTTTATGGGATCGAGTGAGACTAACAACGTGGGATTAATTGTCGCACTATCTCAGGTTGCAATAAGGATCATCAGCTCCTCCACTCACCTGATCTGTAATACAATCGTGACTCCAATGAGTATGAATGGACCTGTCGATGTCAAGCATCATTATCATTGCCATCTGTTGCCTTGAACATTTGCTCACAATGACCAGTAACGGGACTGAGTCCATTTAATACTCAATGATCTCCGCCCGAAAAATCCAGTGACAAGACCCGTCCTTATTCCTGTTTGAACCCTCTGTTCCACATAGCAGCAAAACTATTTGTCATGAATTTACCAGATACGCGGACAACATTCAATCTACCAAAAGAGATAAATCTAATTCCTTTCGAACGGTTGAATGAGCCGTGTGAATTTGCAGCAAATAGGATAATATAAAACGAGTTTAACAGCCTTTTCAAGAATGCAATCCAGTGCAGTTTCAGAGATTTGAAAAAGGTCATCAAGCTAAAATATCACCTCTGTTTCTGGATCCACAGATGGATAATCACTTAGGGAATATGTGCAGTTTTACGGTTAATAATTGACACCTTTCACAAAGACAGAACAATCCTACAAATCAGAAACTGGCATTTTCGAATAAATTCTGCTTTATTTGACATTATTCTTCAACTACGCTTCAGTCTGATGCTCCAATAATTCGTGATCAACGTGAGTAAAAGCAGTTTTACATAAGGATTGGAATTATAACTGCGGCATTTTTACACGCTGTTAAGTACCAAGCGCTGATCAGTTGCTCCACTGGAGCCGCCGGCAGCAAGCCTATGACGTGCCCTACTCGTATCTCTGGGACCTTCGACCCCCCTGTTCTACTTTTGCTGTGGTTCTGAAATTAAAGCTAAGGCAGAGAAGGAGGAACTGACATGGATCTGTGACTATTCGAGCATCATGTTCAGGAAACGGGACACAGAAAAATGGGATTGAAAGCTGGGTTTCTGTGGCTCGCTGCGTTGTTTACAATGTGACATTATCGATGTCTCAGGGCTACTCATTCGAACGGCTTCAATTTGGCACAGAATTCGATTCATCGGCACTGAGCGAACTTCCTTCTGCAAGTTCCTACAGACAACATGAAACATACTGCACTCATCATCAATCTTCACCAGGGCTACATCCAAGGCCATGTTGCACAGTCTTCGTGAATACTGAAGATATAAGAATGTCATGCAAGAGTAAGTTAAATTTCAGTTTAAATTGTAAAGTGATAAGAATCCAGAGTAAGATACTGAATGTCCCAAATTCATGTTTATTACTGTGGCCAGAACTCTAGCCAGGCAAAGGGGAAATATGTCCCTGAATCCCCAATATTTACACGTTTGCTTGCTCCAAGTGCCCAGTTGGAAACCTGTGTAAAGGAGCATGCAGTCTGACAGAGCGCTGGGAGAACCCTCCACTGTCTGATCAAAGCTGCAACAGAAGCTATGTATTCCAGCTGTGAGAGCAGTGGGATAAAGGGGAGGTCCTTGGTATTCCGTGTTGTAGATTCACAGGGTCCTCATCATGTTATTGTTTAAAACCCTCTGTCAGAAACAGCATAGACAGAGAGGAATAGGAGGGGGCCATTTCACCCGCCAGCGCTACCGCTCTATTTGATATCATTATGGCTAACCGAACACATCAATGTCTTTTCCCAGTCCATCCATATCAACCTGTCGCCCAAAGGGAAAAAGACACTGAATAAATCGAAAACCTCTGTGTAAATGTGGGAGGGAAATGTGTTTAGAGATAGTGGGCTTCTGCAGTGGGTTTTGTGAAAGAGCAGCCGATTCTGGGCTGATCATATTTGAAATGATACGATTCCTTCAAAACTCACCACCAAGAAGGTGAGGAATCTTCTCTGGTCAGTAGCGGGGACGAGAAATCCAGACGATGGGAAATGAAAATGAATCAGCAGAACAATCATTGATTCAGCTGAAATCTGAACTAAACT
>NC_057717.1:30858606-30864616 GCF_004010195.1 Chiloscyllium plagiosum | reverse complement strand
GTTATTAACACTTCCCATCAGAAGTTTATTCCTGTCACACATATCTATTCCCTTCCTGAGCACGTTAGTAAATTTCTCTCTCAGCTTTCTCCATTCTCAGATAAAGAGTCCCAGTCGAGCTTTGCAGTGGCGAGAGTGTAGTGCTTTAAAAGCACAGCAGGTCAGGCAGCATCCAAGGAGCAAGAGAATCGATGTTTCGGTCATAAGCCCTTCATCAGGAATGAGGATTTTGAGTCGGGGTTGAGGGAGAGGAATGGGGTTGGTGGTCAGGTAATGGGAAAGTGGATGAAGGTGAGGGAGAATGTGGTAATTCAGAGGAGGGCTTGACGGACGTGTCCAGAGAGCAGTGCCTGGTTGGGACTGGGATAATGTGGGGGGAGGCAAAATGAGGAAGCTGTTGAAATACATATTTATACCGTCTGGGTGCAGGGTCCTAAGTTGGAATATGAGACGTTCTTCCTCCAGGCATCGGCTGGTAATGAAATAGCGTTGGCTTGCGCCCGAAACATGGATTCTCCTGCTCCTCAGATGCTATCTGAAGTGTACTTTTGCAACACTACACTGTCGACTCTTAGCTCCAGCACCTGCAGCACTCACTTTCGCTTATCTTTGCAGGAGGAATGATCGAGCTCAGACACCACCTTGGTAAATTTCCTCTGACCACCCTCCCGTGCAAACACACGTTTCCTGAAGGCTGGCGATCAGAACAGAAAAAAATTATCCAAAGAAAAACAGAAGTATCTGAACAAAATCAGCAGGTTTCGTGCATCCGGGAGAGATTTCCAAGCCAAATGATCCGCCTTTGGAACGAATGGTATGTGTAGGTGGGGCAGGAACGAGAAAGAAGGTGGACAGGGTCTAAAATAATTGAACTCGATGCTGGGTATTGAAGATTGCACGGTCTGTCAGCAGGAAATTATGTGCCGCTCTTCCAACTCGTGCATCCGGGAGAGATTTCCAAGCCAAACGATCCGCCTTTGGAACGAATGGTATGTGTAGGTGGGGCAGGAACGAGAAAGAAGGTGGACAGGGTCTAAAATAATTGAACTCGATGCTGGGTATTGAAGATTGCACGGTCTGTCAGCAGGAAATTATGTGCCGCTCTTCCAACTCATGCTGTGCTATGCGGGAGCTCTGCAGCAGACCAAACTGACATGGAGGCATGGAATCACAGTGGGGTGTTACAGTGACAGGAACCTGGAAGCTCAGGGTCATTTTTTGCTTGCAGAGAGAACGTAGGTGTACACACGTTTGTCACCCACTCTGTTGTTCTCTCCCCAGTCTGGACGAGATCACATTGTGAGCTGGAAAATCAGTTTGCTAAATTGAGTGATGGGCAGATAAATCACTGAACCTTACACAATGAAGAGAGACATCATAAACGATCAGCATTACACGTTCTTGGATTTCGTGGAATGGTGCCCTATGGGGAAGTGCTGGAGGTCAAGGAGGATTGGACGATGGCGTACAGAGAGAAAGTTTCCTGCATAGTGCTGGTATTCAGTGGTAGGGGCTAGTGGAGAAAGGGCAGAATGTATATCTTTCTGAGCTACCTGTTCTAACAAAACAGCTCACTACGTAGCAAAAGTATTTAATGATTTTCATTTCAACACAGACACTAGGTACAGCTTGCAGAAGTCTCGAGTTTGTGCTATCACTGTCACTCTGTCTCCCCGAGAGCATCAGTACTCCCCCACGTTGATTCAGACAGAACAGTTCTTCGTGTGACATGTCCCTTCGAGAATGGAAGGACAGGTGTTTATAACCCGTCCTTGGAACGGAGTAATTGTATTGCTCAATAACAATCACTTAACTGTCCAAACTCCATTTCAAATAAATTGACCCATAGCCTTGTATGTCTTGGCATCACAAATTTAAATCTGAATATTTTGGGAAGTTATGGGGATTTCTGCCTCTTCGATCCTTACATACACTGTATTCCAGATTACAACCATCCAAAATTGGAAAAAGTTTTTTTACGCATTCACTCTAATCTTTCCGCCTCTGACCTTAAATCGATAGCCAACCGTAATCGAAGTCTCCATCAAAGTATAACATGTATTTCAATCTATTCTATCCATATCCCTCCGAACTTTTTTCATCTTAATCATGCCACCCTCAATCTCCTCTGCTCCAAGAAAAACAACTCTAGTTTGTCCAATCTCACTTCTTCAACCCAGACAATAACTTATCAAATCTCCCCTGCATCGTTTCCAGTGCTATCACATCCCTGCTATAATGTAAATTGCATAACTGCACACATTGGTCTCGCTTGAGCCGAATGAACAAGTGAAATGAATGATGCGCAATTCGACAAAAAACTGGTGTTATTTTTAAATAAAGTTTATTTTCCTCAATGCTGCCCTGTGTCCTTTTCCTGAGCCTGATGTATCAATAATCGCAGGTCCATTTCATTGAAAGCTGCTACATGAGGATTGATCTCACAACTGCGGTCTTCAAATGGATCAACTAGTTTGAAGATCCCGATGGTGAGACTTGGACATGGCCACACAACAACAGTGAGCACAGCAGTACCAACTGAACGGGGTCAATGTGAAAGTGATTGTAAGGGAAATGGGAGGGGGAACTTAAAGGAGGTATGTGATTGTGGGAGGGAGGGAAGACTCCGAGAAGGAGTGAGTCTTAATCCTGACATATGACTCTCAGAAATGTATGTGTGAGAGAGGGGTTTGGTGGCAAAGTAATCATAATCTCTGAGAATGTTTCCATGTAAAATCAACTAATTTCTTTCTGTGTTTCCTCTGCATGAGTCACAAGGAATAGAATGTAGTGACTCGGATTCGTACGAGCTTCCTGCGGCCACAATGCAGAACATTTTATCATTGAAACCATTACTGAGTCATGCAGAGACACGCGTTTAAAAACAACAATAATTGCAGTGACAGAAGATATGTTAGGAAGAGTAGCAGATGCACAACAGGAATAATAGGCGAGGGATAGCAGACATGTGGGAATTCAGAATTGGCTGAATTTTAAATTCGATATCCTCAGACACTGTGGTGGTTCCATCGGACTGCATGTTGAAGACTGAGTTTGATGGATCTCGAGAAACAAAAAGTTTCAGGGGCTAGTGCGAGATATAAGTGCAATGTATGTTTCAACAACAATGAGTTTTAAAACTTTTGCTTCACTAATTTACCCACACAAGGAGGTACCCATTGCTGTAGTCAGTAACATAACCCCAGTTCCTAGAACCAGAATCAGGCAAACTTTGTGGCTCAGCCGCTAATATCAAACCGGAAGTGGGGCAGAAATGAGCACGTGAAGCTATTCTGTGGCATCAGTGACAAGATTGGTAAAGGTGCGGTCATTGAGTCAGAGAGATGTACAGCATGAAAACAGACTTTTTGGCCCTACCCGTCCATGCCGACCAAATATCCCAACCCAATCTAGTCCGGCCTGCCAGCACCCTGCCGATATCCCTCCAAACCCTTCCTATTCCTGTACTCATCCAAATGCCTTTGAAATGTTGCAATTGTACCAGCCTCCACCACTTCCTCTGGCAGCTTATTCCATACACGCACCACTCTCTGTATGAAAAAGATACCCCTTAGGTCGCTTTTATATCTTTCCCTTCTCAACCAAATCTATGCCCTCTCGTTCTGGACTCCCCGCCACCAGTGAAAATACATTGTCTATTTATTCAAGCATATGAAACGCTGAGGATGGGAGTGCTTCTGGTCAAAGGCGAGGTGGAAGGGTATCTTGGTCTCAATTTATTATATTATTAAGATTCAGCAGCAGCGTTAACACACACGGAGAATTGGCTCGGAGGAAGCGTGCTGGAGCCTTAAGTGAGAGGCCGATATATTGAAAGCATTCGAAGAGATTTTCCTTAACAAAGCGGTATTTTGTTACTTTGACAGTAAGAACTGATTTTGCTCACATCGTCTCCATATCAGTTTCTTGCTCCAGTATACATTCCAATCCAGCGTACATTGCTTCCATTCCAACACAGAAACGCGTCCTATTCTCTCTCCATCCGGGATAATCTAAATTGACAATGTCATTCTTTGAATGGAGAAATGCAGCAGGGAGTTGTGAGTGCAATGGCGAGAAATTGGGCGAGTAATCTTGAAGACTGGAACGGGGCAGATGCTGTTATTTAAATTCGATGAATAAAATCTGGAAAATGAACCCAATCTCAGAAACAGATAAAATAACTTTAATATGCTGAAAACTCATTATTCATGTCCCTTCGAAAGGGAAATCTGCCCACCATAACGAGTCCTGTCAACATGTGACTCCAGACCCACAACAATGTGGTTCACCCATAAATACCCTCTGACGTATTCAAGGTGAATTAAGAATGAAGAACTAATGGTCTGCTGACCAATGATAACAACTTTTCATCGGAGAATAAGGAAGCATAAAAATACATGGACAACGGGGGAAATGGGAATCGTGTGGACTCGAATTCAATTATTTATCAAACTAAATAGACAAAAGCATACCCGCAACGCCAAGAAGTCAGGGCCATGGGGTGACTGCAGGAAGGGATTCAATTACCCGCTGAGGTGTAAACTCACTTGTTCAATCAGAATGCGCACAGACCACTCACTACACCCATATGTGAGAAGTAATCACTCCGGAGAACAACTGACAGAGTGAACAGCAAGTTTACAAATGATAGCAGGAGTTCGATTCTGCTGTCATCGCAGCTGTTAACCCCAACTAGCAATGAACATTGTTTGTATGTATGTTTCCAGTGGAGTTCCACTGTTTTTTGATGTCGACCAATGATTTAGACTTAGTTGTAGGAGCCATGATTCAGTGGTTTGCTGATGATTCAACAATTGGTCGTGGAGTTGACTATGACGAAGAATGTTAGAGACTGCAGGGATGTATCAATAAGACGGAAAGGAAAAATAGCGAATTGCATTGAATTCAGACCAATGAGTATTAACGAAATTGGGGAGAAGAAACAATAGCAATGAGTATTCTGTGTGGTGTAAACAGACAAAGAGACCTTGGAATGGACATTCATGATCACTGAAGATCAATGGACAGGGGTATCAGTTGGACGGAAGTGCGTACAGTAGATGCTGTAGATCAGAGTCAAGAGTTGAGTGGTGCTGAAGAAGCACAGTAGGCCAGGCAGCATCCGAGTTGCAGATACAAAATGACGTTTTGGGCAAAAGGCCTTCATCAGGAATAAGGCTTGGAGCCTCGAGGTTGGGGAGATAAATGGGTGGGGTGGGGTTTGGGAGAATTTAGCTGAGACAGCAATAGGTGGATGGAGGTGGGGATAAGAGTGTTAGTTCGGAGAAGAGGTTGGAGTGGATAAGGTGGGAAGGAAGATAGACAGGTGGGACAGGTCAGTAGGAAGGTGCCAAGCTGGAAGGTTGGAACTAGGGTAGGGTGGGAGGTGAGGGGAAATGAGGAAACAGGTGAAATCCACATTGATGCGATGGGGTTAAGTGTCATGAGGCAGAAGATGAGACGTTTTTCTTCGAGGCGTCAGGTGGAGGCCAAGGACCTGTATGTCCTCGGGAGAGTGGCGGGGGGAGTTGAAGTGTTCAGTCACGGGGCGTTGGGGTTGATTGTTGCCGGTGTCCTGGAGATGTTCTCTGAAGCAGTCTCCGAGAAGGTGTCCGGTGGCCCCACTGTAGAGGAAACTGCATTGAGAGCAACGGATGCAATAAATGGCATGTGTGGAAGTGCAGGTGAATCTTTGATGGATGTGGAAGGCTTCTTTGGTGCAGTGGGCGGAGGTGGGGATGTATGGGCGCAGGTTTTACAATTCTTGTGGTGGCAGAGGAAGGTGCCAGGAGGGGACCGTGTGTCATTGGAGGGCTGGGACTTGACTGGGTAGTCATGGAGGGAATGGTCTTTGCGGAAAGTGGATAGGGATAGGGAGTGAAAAATATCCCTGGAGGTCAGTGTTACTGATATTTTTTAGAAACCCACTGACTCCCACAGCTATCTGGATTTCAACTCCTCCCACCGCACCTCCTGCACCAATGTTATCCTGTGTTCCCAACTCCTC
>NC_057717.1:30851015-30858253 GCF_004010195.1 Chiloscyllium plagiosum | reverse complement strand
ATTTGTTGTATCTGCTGTTCCAGATGCGGTCACCTCTAAATTGGGGAGACCGGATTTCTTCTGACAGAGCACTTCAGAGAACATCTCCAGGATACCTGCAAGAATCAACTCCACTGCCCTATGGCCAAACAATTCAACTTCGCCTTCCACTTTCCTGAAGACATGTAGGTCCTGAGCCACCTCCATCGCCACTCACTCACTACCCAATGCCTGGAGGAAGAACGCCTCATCTTCTTCTTCGGGACCCTTGAACGCCGTGGCATCAATGTTGACTTCATCAATTTCCTCATTCCTACTCCTCATCTTACCCCGGTTCTAACCTTCCAGCTCAGCACCGTCCTCCTGACCTGTCCCAACTGTGTATTTCCATTCCCACCTATCCATTCCACCTTCCTCTCTGACATATCACCGATAACCCCCACCTCTATCCACCTACTGCACTCTCAGTGACCTTCTCCCCAGACCCACGGCCACCCATTTATCTCTCCACCCCATAGGCTGCCTGTCTCATTCCTGATGAAGGTCTTTTGCCCGAAACGTTGATTTTTCTTCAGATGCTGACGGACCTGCTGTGCTTCTCCAGCACCACTTTCATCTTGAGGGGAATAAGTTGATTGAGAGGGATTTTGGATTTTTCTGTTGTTGACCACAGACTGTTGCAGCTAGTAGAACTTTAGCAAACACCAGTGTAGGGAATAGCTAAACGTCTGAGCACAAGTCTGGTCACTGCATTAATCAACAATTATTAAGTTTTTAGATTAAAGATGGCGGGCTGAAGTATGCAACTTATCCCATCAAGACTGATTCACCACTCAATGAGTTTATCATTGATTCCTTTCAAAGTCAGGTTGCTATTGGCTTTGGAGGGGACCTTGCAAATGGTGGCGTTTCGTTGCAAGTTCCAACTTTGTCCTGTTAGTCAGTACAGCTGTTTAGATTTGAAGGTTCGGTCAAAAACTCTCGGATGACTAACTCCAGTGCATCGTGTAGTTGGTGCACTCTGATGCTATTGTGCCTTAACGGTGAAGGGAATAAATATTCAGGTATGGAATCGGATACAATCAAGTGACTGCATTGTCGTGGATGGTGTCCAGTTCCTTAAGTGTTGTTGAAGTCACACTCATCTCGGCAAATGGAGAGAGTTCTGTTCCACATCTCATTTGTACCTTGCAAACGATGTAGGATTCACGGAGCAATGAGTTGAGTTTACAATCCAAAACTGTCTACCAACGGACATGTTTTTGTTGTAAAAGTGTTTATATAGCCGGTCTCAATCCGTTTTTCCCAAATTCTAGCTCCGTGGACAATGACACAGGGGAATTAGGTTACAGTAAAACCATTGAATGTCAATGGAATATGATAAGGCTCTCATTTGTCAGATTTATAATTACAATATTTCGTTCTTGTGTGGACCAATCTGATTCCAATCGCTAGCTGATTTCAAGTTCCAATTCTCGTTTGTGCTTGAAATTTCAACCGTTGCCTCACATAAATTTCTCCACCTGCCTTAATAATATGTAAGGACGCTATAAGGGACAGCAGAGATTTACAAACATGGTGCCAACCCTGTATAAAATGGAGCTCTATGATCACATAATTACAATTATAAACGTTCAATATTCGTGGGATCTTGACAGGGTAGATAAGGTCAGGTGGTTTGCCCTCTGGTATGAGGAAAGCACCAGAGGACATGAACTCAGAATTAGGTATTGCCTATTTAATTCAGAAATGGGGAGGAATTACTTTGCTCAGGGTCCAGTGATTCTGTGGAACTCTTTCCTGAAACTGTTGTTGAGGCTGATTTGTTGTGTAATTTCAAACTGTGCCAGACAGATATTTAACCAGAAAGTCGATGAAGCATTATCGAGGTTAGGCAGGAGAATGGAGGTGAAGATTATCAGATCAGCCATGAGTTCGTTGAATGGTGGAGAAGACTCGATGGGCTGAATGGCCGACTTCCAATCCTATTTCATTTGATGTAACGCCTTATTTTATTGATAAGTTTAGAAATCTGAGGGGATGGGATGAAGTGATAGAAAAGGTGTCTCAAACTGATCAGACAGATCAGGAACTAGGCTCATAAACTGATGAACATGAAATGTGCTGTGGCTTGGAGGCATAAATGGCACTGGGCACACCACAGATGGGTATGTGCAGACGCTGTGATTGCTAAAGAAAATTCGTGGATCTTATGTTGTTGCCAACTTGGTGATCACGCTAGATGATGGATCGCAGTATGATTCACACAACAAAAGGTTGTGAAAGAATGAATGATTCGTTTCATTGGAAAAGTTTTCTGCGGTTCCAATTCAATTGACTGTTTAAAATACTGATCAGAACTTTGTGTGGAGTGTGACATTAAAAATCATAATCCCACTGGATAAACTATTGCACCCGATCTCTCCTTATTTGTTCCCCTTTCCTTCGATGTAAATTAAAAGAAAGTCAAGATGGAATGAAAGGAGGAAGGAAACGTTGCCCTCCTTTTCATTATCCCAATGTAACTTTCAACAGAAATAAATTGCTAATTACAACTTTGATGAGGTATCGGTTTATCACAAATCTCCGGTGCAAAGAAGGGCAAGAGCAAGATTCTCCATCCAAAGTATCCTAAAGATACGAGGCATAAAGGAAAACCACAGCTGCTTATGGTGGAAGTAACAGCCAGAGAAGGATTCAAATCCACACGTACGCAATGGAAGAGCAACCCGTCGCCTTCACCTCTGGGCCAAATCAGCCCATGGCAAAGGCACTCACATGTGACCACATCAAGATTACGTATGGTGCACCGAGGGGATAAGAAATTCCCTGAGCGGAATCGAATCCATACCGTTATTATTCGCTTTCAGTGAATAATAATACCAGCAAAATCCAAGGAATTGACCACGTCCTTTGAAGGAATACCTTGTCCTTGATTTATTCCGAGTCGGAACTGTCTCAGAATGAATCAGCAAACATGAAAATCCCGTCACATTCACACACACATTTAGTCTTGACGCATAATGAGGGAGAGTCCACCACTGCTACTGGCAGGTATAGGGGGGTAGGTATAGGACAGATGTTAGGGGAAGGTTCTTTACTCAGCGAGTCGTTAGTTTATGGAATGCCCTGCCAGTAGCAGTGGTGGACTCTCCCTCATTATGAGCATTTAAGCGGGCATTGGATAGGCATATGGAGGATAGTGGGCTAGTGTAGGTTAGGTGGGCTTGGATCGGCGCAACATCGAGGGCCGAAGGGCCTGTACTACGCTGTATTCTTCTATGTTCTATGTTCTATAATTTCTTCAGACAGTTTCTCTGTCACGTGAAGAAGTGTATATGGAGAGAGAAGTGAAGGCGATGTTTTAGTTCGATGGGCTTTCTCTTATGGCTGAACCTGAAGTGGATAAAATTCCCAGAAATGCAGTGTTGTTCATTTCATTTTATTAATTTTGCTGCAACTTCACTCTGTTCATTGCAATGATCGGAAGTAAATTGGATTTATATGATTGGAACGTTTAATGTTGCATTCAATTTTGATCCGAGTTTATTTCAGCTTAAAGAAAATACTTATTAGAAAAACAGAAGGTTAAACTACAAAACAAGATGCCAGTTTTGAGTCTCAGTTACTTTGGCAGATTTCATTGGGTATCAAATGTACCCAATATCATGGCGATTGTCCTCCCATCTTTAAGCCATCGGATTAAAGCAGGAAATCGATCTCTAAGAGACTGGTCACTTCCTGTTCATTATGGAATAGCTTTCCTTGACAATATGCAAAATCTGCTCAGTTCCATTTATAATGCTTCATGTGGAATATGAATAGAAATCTTTCAAAACTCTGAGTTTTTTTTGTTGAATCCTACTCAGCTGCATACGTTTCCGATATTTCTTTGCATCTGAAGTCATCCAAATTAGACATTGTTTCCTCGAATCTTCTACCCCCCCCCCCCAACCACACACCACTTTTACACTTTTACCTGGCCACAGGCTGTTTCTCTCCTGGTGAAACACACTGCTTGTGTGACTCTAAATGTGCCTTTCCAAGTATTTTGGAAACGGATTCTCTGAGTGACAGAAATTCTGCTCCCATCATTTCTTTGTCCTACATCGATGGATTTGAAAGCCTGACCTTCACAAATTTACGAACTTGAATGAGTGAATTTACCACTTATTTACTCTCTCCAAACCTCAAATACTCCGGAAAACTTCCATTCGGTTTGACTTGGTTCAGTTTCAAATTTTCCAACACACAAATAAATAAACTTTCATCCCCACTAAACGCCTCTTTATCCCCACAGTCCTCTCGCTTGTGATTTCAAATACTCCCTGGACACATCCGCACAATTTAACATGCTCAATCCACCTAACCTACAGACTTAACAGCCGTGCGAACCACTGAGCAAATGTACCATCACATTGAAAACGATCTGTATCATGTGTAATGGCTTTACACACTGGGAACTCCGCCTCGTGAAAGCAAGCTGCGCTCACCAACCTGTTTTCAATGCATCCAAACGCGGTTCTACGCTGTACAACATCATTAGTGCTGCTGGAAATATTTCTGCACTCAGATCTGAATGGGTTTACTCTGTTTTCTTCCTCAGATTCCTCCTTTAAATAAACACATCAGTCAGGAACAACTCTATATAATGGTTTTCATTCCAACACAAACACAATGTGCAGATTGGTGAAGATCCGTGATTCCACTTTCACTGACACTCTCTCTCCCCAGGAGCTGCAGTCCTTCCCCAGCTGATTCAGACAGCACTGTCCTTGCTGTGACATATCCAATCGAGAATGGAAAGCCAAGCATGAATAACCTTCACTGGTTCAGAGCAACAGGATTAAAACCTTTACGATGCTCCCAGCGGAGAATTGTGCTCTGTGACAAGAGGGGACACTAACCACGATACTGTGGAGGACAACATCGAAGGAAGCCCTTCAGCCTGTTGTGGCCGCACTTGTCCAACGCAACTGCTTAACCACCTGAATCAAGTTTTCCATCGTTTTGCCCATAGTCTTATGTTTTGGCATCACAAATTAACATCCTTTTTTTAAGGTTAGAACGATTCCCGCCTCTCTGACCCTTTCCGCATATCTACTCTAACCTTTCTACCTTTTTCCGAAATCTCTTGGCCCCAGTGTTCGATCTCTCCATCAATAAGAAACTCTTCTTTCAGCCTATCCAATCCATATCCCTCAGCATTTTATACATCTCAGTCATGTCTTCTCCAATCTCCTCTGCTCGGTGACAAACTACCCCAGTCTCTCCAATCTCTCCTCATAACTGAAACTCTTCAGCCCAGTGAATCCCAGTGAATCTCTACCTCAACGTTCCCAGTGCGATCACATCCATGCTGTACAGTGAATTGCAGAACTGCACACAGGAAATCTGGCTAGAGCTGAATGAACTTTTTTTCTATTCTGTTACAGTATGAGGGCGTCGCTGGTTCGGAAGTATTTATTGCTATCCCTAATTGCACAGCGGGTAGTTGAGACTCAACCATATTGTAGTGAGTCTGAAGTCACATGGAGGCCCGAGCAGGTAAGAATGGCAGTTCCATTCCTTAAAGGACGTCAAATGATTTTGATTTTTCAACAATTGAACATGGATACATAGGGGTTAGTAGATTCGTAATTCCAGATATTTACTGAATCCCAATTCTACCACCTAGCATGGTCGGAGTCAAACCCGGGTCCCTGGTGTCTGAATTAACAGTTCAGTGGTTAGTGGTAATAGCGCTCGGCCATTGCAGAAAAGCAGTGAAACTGATCTTATCCAATGAAGTCCCTTTTCCCCGATACTGTCCTGTGCCATTTTCGTGAACTTGACCCCCCCCCCACCAATAATCTCTGGTCCAAGTCGGTAAAAGCTGCTACATGAGTATTGATCTCACAACAGTGGTAACCAAATGGATCAAATGGTCTGCAGGTCCCAATGATGGGGCTGGGACACGTTCACCCAGTAACAATGACCGCAGCCACACAGACTGATCGGTATCAATGTGAGAGTCTGTATTAGATTCTGCAATGCCTTAGTGAAATAGGAAATGACTCCACAAACACATGATGAAAGAGCATCGCTCCAAAAGCTAGTGCTTCAATTAAACCTGTAAGACCATAACCTGGTGTTGGGTGATATTTAACTTTGTACTCCATAGTCCAACGCCGCCATCTCCAAATTAATGAAATGGGGGTGTGGGACGGAAAGTTCGGTTAGTGGTCAGAGGAGGAAAGAAATCTCTAACAACGGGTGGATTTGAATTCTGACATATGAAGCACAGAGATGTGACCGAGCAGAGCTTGAAGGAAAAAAAAATCACCTTGGAGAAAATCACCATGTTAAAATAACTGATTCCTTTGTGTTTCACAAAAGACTGGGACACATAGAGCAATTACTGTCGTGACTCGGATTCAAACCGAGGTTGCTGCGGCCACAACACAGAGTATTAACCACTATACGATCACGGCAATTCACCGACGGCCACACAAACCACTAGCAATAAGTAAAGTATCATTAGAAATGCTAGGCAGAGCACCAAATGCAAAATATCAGTGCTGAGCGAACAGTGGCAGATATATGGGAACTCAGAATGGGCTGACCGTTTAACATCGGTGCCCACAGAGGCTCTGGCGATTCCATCGTTAATGTGCTGATGGCTGAGATAAATAGATTTCTCCAAAACATTAAAGACTCCGGGGACAGTGCAACTTTTGTTACCTGCACAACCACCAATATCATGTATGGTATCCGTTGCTCCCGGTGCGGTCTCCTCTACATTGGGGAGACTGGACACCTCCTAGCAGAGCACTTTAGGGAACATCTCTGGGACACCCGCACCAATCAACCACACTACACTGTGGCCCAACATTTCAACTCCCCCTCCCACTCTGCCAAAGACATAGAGGTCCTGGGTCTCCTTCACCGTCGCTCCTTCACCACCAGACGCCTGTAGGAAGAACGCCTCATCTTCCGCCTCGGAACACTTCAACCCCACGGCATCAATGTGGACTTCAACAGTTTCCTCATGTCCCCTTCCCCCATCCCACCTCAGTTCCAAACTTCCAGCTCAGCCCTGTCCCCATGACTTGCCATGACTTGTCCTACCTGCCTATCTTATTTTCCACCTATCCACTTCAGCCTCACCCCCGACCTATCACCTTCATCACCTCCCCCTCTCAACTATTGTACTCTGTGCTACTTTCTTCCCACCCCCACCCTCCTCTCACTTATCTCTCCACCATTCAGGCTCTCTG
>NC_057717.1:30849356-30849952 GCF_004010195.1 Chiloscyllium plagiosum | reverse complement strand
GGGATTTCAAGGCGAGAGGGCATATGTTTAAGATGAAAAGAGAGAGATTTTTTTTTAAAAAAAGACATGTGAGGCTTTTTTTAGGGAAGGTGTTTTACGTGTACAATTAACTTGCTGAGCAAGTGATGGATGAGGGTACGTTTGCAACATTTAAAGGACAATTGATCCCAAACATGAACGGGAAAGTGGGATTTTTAAAATAAATTTATTCATGCCTAGTACATCAGTTATTTCCCAGAGGACATTTAAGAGTCAGCCACGATATTATCCATGTGGAGTCTCCTGTGGGACAGACCAGATGAATATGACAGTTTGCTTCCCGTTCTGGCATGAGTGAATCAGATGGGATTTTCCACACATCTGATTCAGGTCATCACGCGACTCTTCAATTCCAGGTGCGCATTGAATTCAAACTCCACTATCTGTCATACCAGGACCTGAACCCTTTGTCCCCAAAATATTACCAGGTTTTTTTGGATTAACATCACAGTAAGAAAACTACAAGGGCATTATAACTACTCAACGGGTACAGAAGGAGGCAGATGGGACTAGATTAGTTTGGCAGTATGTTCAGCATGGATTGGTTGGACTGACGG
>NC_057717.1:30832836-30848856 GCF_004010195.1 Chiloscyllium plagiosum | reverse complement strand
TTGTGAGTGCAATGGCGAGAAATTGGGCGAGAAATCTTGAAGACTGGAACGGGGCAGATGCTGTTATTTAAATTCGATGAATAAAATCTGGAAAATGAACCCAATCTCAGAAACAGATAAAATAACTTTAATATGCTGAAAACTCATTATTCATGTCCCTTCGAAAAGGAAATCTGCCCACCATAACGAGTCCTGTCAACATGTCACTCCAGATCCACAACAATGTGGTTCACCCATAAATACCCTCTGACGTATTCAAGGTGAATTAAGAATGAAGAACTAATGGTTTAGATTAGATTAGATTAGATTACAGTGTGGAAACAGGCCCTTCGGCCCAACAAGTCCATGAATTCAATACACGGAGTGACACCAAAAAAAAGTCAATGAATTCAATACACGGAGTAACACCGAAAAGATCAGTCCTCAGCAGAGGTCTCACCTTCGTTCCCACACGTTCTCGGGTCAATGAATTCAATACACGGAGTGACATCGAACAATTGTCAATGAATTCAATACACGGAGTAACACCGAAAAGATCAGTCCTCAGCAGAGGTCTCACCTTCGTTCCCACACGTTCTCGGGTCAATGAATTCAATACACGGAGTGACACCAAAAAAAAGTCAATGAATTCAATACACGGAGTAACACCGAAAAGATCAGTCCTCAGCAGAGGTCTCACCTTCGTTCCCACACGTTCTCGGGTCAATGAATTCAATACACGGAGTGACACCAAAAAAAAGTCAATGAATTCAATACACGGAGTAACACCGAAAAGATCAGTCCTCAGCAGAGGTCTCACCTTCGTTCCCACACGTTCTCGGGTCAATGAATTCAATACACGGAGTGACACCGAACAATTCTTCCGCCGCCTTCGCCACCGTGCCTTCTTCTTCAATCAAGACCCTCACCCACCCTCTGACGACCCCTTCTCCCACCTCCAACACACCCCGTCCACCTGGACACCCCGTGCTGGCCTCCTACCTGCCCTCGACCTCTTCATAGCAAACTGCCGCCGCGATATTAACCGCTACCTGAACTCCCACACCCCTCCCACCCACTCCAACCTCTCACCCTCGGAACGCGCAGCCCTCCACTCCCTCCGTTCCAACCCCAACCTCACCATCAAACCAGCTGACAAGGGAGGCGCAGTAGTAGTCTGGCGCACTGACCTTTACACCGCTGAGGCCAAACGCCAGCTCGCAGATACCTCCTCCTACCATCCCTTTGACCATGACCCCATCCCCCACCACCAAACCATCATCTCCCAGACCATCCATAACCTCATCACCTCAGGGGACCTCCCATCCACCGCCTCCAACCTCATAGTCCCACAACCCCGCACCGCCCGCTTCTACCTCCTGCCCAAAATCCACAAACCTGACTCCCCCGCACGACCCATCGTCTCAGCCTGCTCCTGCCCAACCGAACACATCTCGGCATACCTCGACACGGTCCTGTCCCCATTAGTCCAAGAACTCCCCACCTACGTTCGTGACACCACCCACGCCCTCCACCTCCTCCAGGACTTCCGCTTCCCCGGTCCCCAACGCCTCATCTTCACCATGGACATCCAGTCCCTGTACACCTCCATCCCCCATCACAAAGGACTCAAAGCACTCCGCTTCTTCCTTTCCCGCCGTACCACCCAGTACCCTTCCACCGACACCCTCCTTCGACTGACCGAACTGGTCCTCACCCTGAACAACTTTCCTTTCCAATCCTCCCACTTTCTCCAAACAAAAGGAGTAGCCATGGGCACCCGCAGGGGCCCCAGCTATGCCTGCCTCTTCGTAGGGTATGTGGAACAATCCATCTTCCGCAACTACACTGGCCCCACCCCCCATCTTTTCCTCCGCTACATTGATGACTGTATCGGCGCTACCTCGTGCTCCCACGAGGAGGTTGAACAGCTCATCCACTACACTAACACCTTCCACCCCGACCTCAAATTCACCTGGACAGTCTCGGACTCCTCCCTCCCCTTCCTAGACCTTTCCGTTTCTATCTCAGGCGACCGAATCAACACGGACATCTACTACAAACCTACCGACTCCCACAGCTACCTGGACTACACCTCCTCCCATCCTGCCCCCTGTAAAAACGCCATCCCATTCTCCCAATTCCTTCGTCTCCGCCGCATCTGCTCCCAGGAGGACCAGTTCAAAATACATACAACACAGATGGCCTCCTTCTTCAAGGACCGCAATTTCCCCCCCGACGTGGTCGACAGTGCCCTCCACCGCATCTCCTCCACTTCCCGCTCCTCCGCCCTTGAGCCCCGCCCCTCCAACCGCCACCAGGACAGAACCCCACTGGTCCTCACCTACCACCCCACCAATCTCCATGTACAGCGCATCATCCGCCGTCACTTCCGCCACCTCCAAACAGACCCCAGCACCAAGGATATATTTCCCTCCCCTCCCCTATCAGCTGTCCGTAGAGACCACTCCCTCCGCGACTCCCTTGTCAGATCCACACCCCCCACCGACCCAACCTCCACTCCCGGCACCTTCCCTTGCAACCGCAGGAGGTGCAACACTTGCGCCCACACCTCCCCCCTCACTTCTCTCCAAGGCCCCAAGGGAAACTTCCATATCCGCCACAGATTCACCTGCACCTCCACCCACATCATCTACTGCATCCGCTGCAGCCGGTGTGGCCTCCTCTATATTGGGGAGACAGGCCGCCTACTTGCGGAGCGATTCAGAGAGCACCTCTGGGCCACCCGGACGAACCAACCCAACCAACCTGTAGCACAGCATCTCAACTCCCCCTCCCACTCCACCGAGGATATGCAGGTCATTGGACTCATCCACCGCCAAACCACAACAACCCGACGGTCGGAGGAGGAGCGTCTTATCTTCCGACTGGGAACCCTCCAACCGCAGGGGGTGGACTTGGACTTCACCAGTTTCTTCATCCCCCCTCCCCCCACCTTGTCTCAGCCGGATCCTTCCCGCCCGGCACCGCCTTCCTGACCTGCTGTCTTCTTCTTGACCTCTCCGCCTCCATCCTACTCCGACCTATCACCCTCACCTTGGCCTCTTTCCACCTATCACATTTCCAACTCCCCTCCTCCAAGTCCCTCCTCCCTACCTTTTATCTTCTCCTGCTGAACACTCTCTGCTCATTCCTGAAGAAGGGCCTGTGCCCGAAACGTCGAATCTCCTGTTCCCTGGATGCTGCCTGACCTGCTGTGCTGTTCCAGCAATAAAGTTTCAACCAACAAGTCCACACCGACCCGCCGAAGCGAAACCCACCCATACCCCTACATTTACCCCTTACCTAACACTACAGGCAATTTAGTATGGCCAATTCACCTGACCCTGCACATCTTTGGATGGTGGGAGGAAACCGGAGCACCCGGAGGAAACCCACGCAGACACGGGGAGAACGTGCGAACTCCACACAGTCAGTCGCCTGAGGCGGGAATTGAACCCGGGTCTCTGGCGCTGTGAGGCGGCAGTGCTAACCACTGTGCCACCGTGCCGCCCACCCATTGGTCTTCTGACCAATGATAACAACTTTTCGTCGGAGAATAAGGAAGCATAAAAATACATGGACAACGGGGGAAATGGGAATCGTGTGAACTCGAATTCAATTATTTATCAAACTAAATAGACAAAAGCATACCCGCAACGCCAAGAAGTCAGGGCCATGGGGTGAATGCAGGAAGGGATTCAATTACCCGCTGAGGTGTAAACTCACTTGTTCAATCAGAATGCGCACAGGCCACTCACCACACACATATGTGAGAAGTAATCACTCTGGAGTATAACTGACAGAGTGAACAGCAAGTTTACAAATGATAGCAGGAGTTCGATTCTGCTGTTATCGCAGCTGTTAACCCCAACCAGCAATGAACATTGTTAATATGTACGTTTCCAGTGGAGTTCCACCTTTTTTTGATGTAGACCAATGATTTAGACTTAGTTGTAGGAGCCATCATTCAGTGGTTTGCTGATGATTCAACAATTGGTCGTGGAGTTGACTATGACGAAGAATGTCAGAGACTGCAGGGATGTATCAATAAGACGGAAAGGAAAAATAGCGAATTGCATTGAATTCAGACCAATGAATATAAACGAAATTGGGGAGAAGAAACAACAGCAATGAGTATTATGTGTGGTGTAAACAGACAAAGAGACCTTGGAATGGACATTCATGATCGCTGAAGATCAATGGACAGGGGTATCAGTTGGTCGGAAGTGGGTACAGTAGATGCTGTAGATCAGAGTCAAGAGTTGAGTGGTGCTGAAGAAGCACAGCAGGCCAGGCAGCATCTGAGTTACAGACACAAAATGACGTTTTGGGCAAAAGGCCTTCATCAGGAATAAGGCTTGGAGCCTCTAGGTTGGGGAGATAAATGGGTGGGGTGGGGTTTGGAAGAATGTAGCTGAGACAGCAATAGGTGGATGGAGGTGGGGTTAATAGTGTTAGTTCGGAGAAGAGGTTGGAGTGGATAAGGTGGGAAGGAAGATAGACAGGTGGGACAGGTCAGTAGGGCGTTGCCAAGCTGGAAGGTTGGAACTAGGGTAGGGTGGGAGGTGAGGGGAAATGAGGAAACAGGTGAAATCCACATTGATGCAATGGGGTTAAGTGTCATGAGGCAGAAGATGAGACGTTCTTCCTCGAGGCGTCAGGTGGAGGAGGCCAAGGACCTGTATGTCCTCGGGAGAGTGGCGGGGGGAGTTGAAGTGTTCGGTCACGGGGCGTTGGGGTTGATTGTTGCCGGTGTCCTGGAGATGTTCTCTGAAGCAATCTCCGAGAAGGTGTCCCGTGGCTCCACTCTCGAGGAAACTGCATTGAGAACAACGGATGCAATAAATGGCATGTGTGGAAGTGCAGGTGAATCTTTGATGGATGTGGAAGGCTTCTTTGGTGCAGTGGGCAGAGGTGGGGGTGTATGGGCGCAGGTTTTACAATTCTTGTGGTGGCAGAGGAAGGTGCCAGGAGGGGACCGTGGGTCATTGGAGGGCTGGGACTTGACTGGGTAGTCATGGAGGGAATGGTCTTTGCGGAATGTGGATAGGGATAGGGAGTGAAAAATATCCCTGGAGGTCAGTGTTACTGATATTTTTTAGAAACCCACTGACGCCCACAGCTATCTGGATTTCAACTCCTCCCACCGCACCTCCTGCACCAATGTTATCCTGTGTTCCCAACTCCTCCGCCTCTACTGTATCTGCTCCAAGAGGACCAGTTCCCCAACAGAACACAACAGATGGCCTTTTTCTTTAAAGACCGGAGCTTCCCCTCCCATGTGGTTGAAGATGCCCTCTAACGCATCTCTTCTAAGTCCTGCACGTCCATCCATGAACCCCATATCTCGAAACACAACAGGGACAGATCAATGAAAGAGGAAGGTCCTCAACTTCCATTCCACCCACCCCCACAAAAATCACATCATCCGCTGACATTTTCGCTACTTCTAAATTGACCCCACCACCAGGGATATATTTCCCTCCCCAAACCCATTCGTTTTCCTCAAAGACCTTTCCCTCTGCGACTACCTAGTCATGTCCATTCCCTCCCAGCACCTTCTTCTGCCACTGCAGGAATTGCAAAACCTGCAGCCACATCGTACCCCTCACCTCTGTCCAAGGCTCCAGTGGAGCCTTCTACTTCCATCAAAAGTTCACCATCACTTCCACAGATGTAATTTGTTGTATCTCCTCTAAATTGGGGAGACCGGATCTCTTCTGACAGAGCACTTCAGAGAACATCTCCAGTATACCTGCAAGAATCAACTCCACTGCCCTATGGCCAAACATTTCAACTTCACCTTCCACTTTCCTGAAGACATGTAGGTGCTGAGCCACCTCCATCGCCACTCACTCACTACCCAATGCCTGGAGGAAGAACGCCTCATCTTCTTCTTCGGGACCCTTGAATGCCATGGCATCAATGTGGACTTCATCAGTTTCCTCATTCCTACTCCTCATCTTACCCCGGTTCTAACCTTCCAGCTCAGCACCGTCCTCCTGACCTGTCCCAACTGTGTATTTCCATTCCCACCTATCCATTCCACCTTCCTCTCTGACATATCACCGATAACCCCCACCTCTATCCACCTACTGCACTCTCAGTGACCTTCTCCCCAGACCCACGGCCACCCATTTATCTCTCCACCCCATAGGCTGCCTGTCTCATTCCTGATGAAGGTCTTTTGCCCGAAACGTTGATTTTTCTTCAGATGCTGACGGACCTGCTGTGCTTCTCCAGCACCACTTTCATCTTGAGGGGAATAAGTTGATTGAGAGGGATTTTGGATTTTTCTGTTGTTGACCACAGACTGTTGCAGCTAGTAGAACTTTAGCAAACACCAGTGTAGGGAATAGCTAAACGACGGTGAAGGGAATAAATTTTCAGGTATGGAATCGGATACAATCAAGTGACTGCATTGTCGTGGATGGTGTCCAGTTCCTTAAGTGTTGTTGAAGTCACACTCATCTCGGCAAATGGAGAGAGTTCTGTTCCACAACTCATTTGTACCTTGCAAACGATGTAGGATTCACGGAGCAATGAGTTGAGTTTACAATCCAAAACTGTCTACCTACGGACATGTTTTTGTTGTAAAAGTGTTTATATAGCCGGTCTCAATCAATTTTTCCCAAATTCTAGCTCCGTGGACGATGACACAGGGGAATTAGCTTACAGTAAAACCATTGACTGTGAATGGAATATGATAAGGCTCTCATTTGTCAGATTTATAATTACACTATTTCGTTCTTGTGTGGACCAATCTGATTCCAATCGCTAGCTGATTTCAAGTTCCAATTCTCGTTTGTGCTTGAAATTTCAACCGTTGCCTCACACAAATTTCTCCACCTGCCTTAATAATATGTAAGGACGGTATAAGGGACATCAGAGATTTGCAAACATGGTGCCAACCCTGTATAAAATGGAGCTCTATGATCACATAATAACAATTATAAACGTTCAATATTCGTGGGATCTTGACAGGGTAGATACGGTCAGGTGGTCTGCCCTCTGGTATGAGGAAAGCACCAGAGGACATGAACTCAGAATGAGGTATTGCCTATTTAATTCAGAAATGGGGAGGAATTACTTTGCTCAGGATCCAGTGATTCTGTGGAACTCTTTCCTGAAACTGTTGTTGAGGCTGATTTGTTGTGTAATTTCAAACTGTGCCAGACAGATATTTAACCAGAAAGTCGATGAAGCATTATCGAGGTTAGGCAGGAGAATGGAGGTGAAGATTATCAGATCAGTATTTTATTGATAAGTTTAGAAATCTGAGGGGATGGGATGAAGTGATAGAAAAGGTTTCTCAAACTGATCAGACAGATCAGGAACTAGGCTCATAAACTGATGAACAAGAAATGTGCTGTGGCTTGGAGGCATAAAAGGCACTAGGCACACCACAAATGGGTATGAGCAGACGCTGTGATTGCTAAAGAAAATTCGTGGATCTTATGTTGTTGCCAACTTGGTGATCACGCTGGATGATGGATCGCGGTATGATTCACACAACAAAAGGTTGTCAAAGAATGAATGATTCGTTTCATTGGAAACGTTTTCTGCGGTTCCAATTCAATTGACTGTTTAAAATACTGATCAGAACTTTGTGTGGAGTGTGAGATTAAAAATCATAATCCCACTGGATAAACTATTGCACCCGATCTCTCCTTATTTGTTCCCCTTTCCTTCGATGTAAATTAAAAGAAAGTCAAGATGGAATGAAAGGAGGAAAGAAACGTTGCCCTCCTTTTCATTATCCCAATTCAACTTTCAACAGAAATAAATTGCTAATTACAACTTTGATGAGGTATCGGTTTATCACAAATCTCCGGTGCAAAGAAGGGCAAGAGCAAGATTCTCCATCCAAAGTATCCTAAAGATACGAGGCACAAAGGAACACCACAGCTGCTTATGGTGGAAGTAACAGCCAGAGAAGGATTCAAATCCACACATGCGCAATGGAAGAGCAACCCGTCGCCTTCACCTCTGGGCCAAATCAGCCCATGGCAAAGGCGCTCACATTTGACCACATCAAGATTACGTATGGTGCACCGAGGGGATAAGAAATTCCCTGAGCGGAATCGAATCCATACCGTTATGTTTCTGCTTTCAGCGAATAATAATACCAGCAAAATCCAAGGAATTGACCACGTCCTTTGAAGGAATACCTTGTCCTTGATTTATTCCGAGTCGGAACTGTCTCAGAATGAACCAGCAAACATGAAAATCCAGTCACATTCACACACACATTTAGTCTTGACGCATAATGAGGGAGAGTCCACCACTGCTACTGGCAGGTATAGGGGGGTAGGTATAGGACAGATGTTAGGGGTAGGTTCTTTACTCAGCGAGTCGTGAGTTTATGGAATGCCCTGCCAGTAGCAGTGGTGGACTCTCCCTCATTATGGGCATTTAAGCGGGCATTGGATAGGCATATGGAGGATAGTGGGCTAGTGTAGGTTAGGTGGGCTTGGATCGGCACAACATCGAGGGCCGAAGGGCCTCTACTGCGCTGTATTCTTCTATGTTCTATGTTCTATAATTTCGTCAGACAGTTTCTCTGTCACGTGAAGAAGTGTATATGGAGAGAGAAGTGAAGGTGATGTTTTAGTTCGATGGGCTTTTTCGTTTGGCTGAACCTGAAGTGGATAAAATTCCCAGAAATGCAGTGTAGTTCGTTTCATTTTATTAATTTTGCTGCAACTTCACTCTGTTCATTGCGATAATCGGAAGTGAATTGGATTTATATGATTGGAACATTTAATGTTGCATTCAATTTTGATCCGAGTTTATTTCAGCTTAAAGAAAATACTTATTAGAAAAACAGAAGGTTAAACTACAAAACAAGCTGCCAGTTTTGAGTCTCAGTTACTTTGGCAGATTTCATTGGGTATCAAATGAACCCAATATCATGGCGATTGTCCTCCCATCTTTAAGCCATGGGATTAAAGCAGGAAATCGATCTCTAAGAGACGGGTCATTTCCTGTTCATTATGGAATAGCTTTCCTTGACAATATGCAAAATCTGCTCAGTTCCATTTATAATGCTTTATGTGGAATATGAATAGAAATCTTTCAAAACTCTGAGTTTTTTTGTTGAATCCGACTCAGCTGCATACGTTTCCGATATTTCTTTGCATCTGAAGTCATCCAAATTAGACATTGTTTCCTCGAATCTTCTACCCCCCCCCCCCCACCACACACCACTTTTACACTTTTACCTGGCCACAGGCTGTTTCTCTCCTGGTGAAACACACTGCTTGTGTGACTCTAAATGTGCCTTTCCAAATATTTTGGAAACGGATTCTCTGAGTGACAGAAATTCTGCTCCCATCATTTCTTTGTCCTACATCGATGGTTTTGAAAGCCTGACGTTCCGAAATTTACGAACTTGAATGAGTGAATTTACCACTTATTTACTCTCTCCAAACCTCAAATACTCCGCCATTCGGTTTGACTTGGTTCAGTTTCAAATTTTCCAACACACAAATAAATAAAATTCCATCCCCGCTAAACGCCGTTAGCATCGCCTCTAATGTCTTAGCACCCGAATAAACACTGGCAATGTCCTCTCTGATAGAATCACAGATTCCCAACAATGCAGAAAGTACAGTTCAGCCAATCGAGTCTGTAGGGACATTCTGAACAGCACCTCAATCAGACCGAGCTCCCTTCTCTATCCCCGTAGGTGTCTGGCTTGTGATTTCAAATAAACCCTTTGGAATAAAACCTGGCATCATGTGACTGCTGACCTTATCACTGCGTTACCCATGGCTAATTCACTTAACATACTGAATTCACTCCCTGGCCACATCATCACAATTTAACATGGCCAATCCACCTAATCTACAGACTTAACAGCAGTGCGAACCACTGAGCAAATGTACCATCACATTGAAAACGATCTGTATCATGTGTAATGGCTTTACACACTGGTAACTCCGCCTCGTGAAAGCAAGCTGCGCCCACCAACCTGTTATCAATGCATCCAAACGCGGTTCTACGCTGTACAACCTCATTAGTGTTGCTGGACATATTTCTGCACTCAGATCTGAATGGGTTTACTCTGTTTTCTTCCTCAGATTCATCCTTTAAATAAACACATCAGTCAGGAACAACTCTATATAATGGTTTTCATTCCAACACAAACACAATGTGCAGATTGCTGAAGATCCGTGATTCCACTTTCACTGACACTCTCTCTCCTCAGGAGCTGCAGTCCTTCCCCAGCTGATTCAGACAGCACTGTCCTTGCTGTGACATATCCAATCGAGAATGGAAGGCCAAGCATGAATAATCTTCACTGGGACAGAGCCACAGGATTAAACCCTTTACGATGCTCCCAGCGGAGAATTGAGCTCTGTGACAAGAGGGGACACGCACCACGATACTGTGGAGGACAACATCGAAGGAAGCCCTTCAGCCTGTTGTGGCCGCACTTGTCCAACGCAACTGCTTAACCACCTGAATCAAGTTTTCCATCGTTTAGCCCATAGTCTTATATGTTTTGGCATCACAAATTAACATCCTTTTTTTTTAAGGTTAGAACTATTCCCGCCTCTCTGACCCTTTCCGCATATCTACTCTAACCTTTCTACCTTTTTCCGAAATCTCTTTGCCCCAGTGTTCGATCTCTCCATCAATAAGAAACGCTTCTTTCAGCCTATCCTATCCATATCCCTCAGCATTTTGTACATCTCAGTCATGTCTTCTCCAATCTCCTCTGCTCGGTGACAAACTACCCCAGTCTGTCCAATCTCTCCTCATAACTGAAACTCTTCAGCCCAGACAATATCCCAGTGAATCTCTACTGCAACGTTCCCAGTGCGATCACATCCATGCTGTACTGTGAATTGCAGAATTGCACACAGTGATCTAGCTATAGCCGAATTAACTTTTTTTCTATTCTGTTACAGTATGAGGGCGTCGCTGGTTCGGCAGTATTTATTGCTATCCCTAATTGCACAGCGGGCAGTTGAGACTCAACCATATTGTAGTGAGTCTGAAGTCACATGGAGGCCCGAGCAGGTAAGAATGGCAGTTCCATTCCTTAAAGGACGTCAAATGGTTTTGATTTTTCAACAATTGAAACAATGGATACATAGGAGTTAGTAGATTCGTAATTCCAGATATTTACTGAAACCCAATTCTACCACCTAGCATGGTCGGAGTCAAACCCGGGTCCCTGATGTCTGAATTAACAGTTCAGTGGTTAGTGGTAATAGGGCTCGGCCATTGCAGAAAAGCAGTGAAACTGATCTTATCCAATGAAGTCCCTTTTCCCCGATACTGTCCTGTGCCATTTTCCTGAACTTGACCCCCCCCACCAATAATCTCTGGTCCATGTCGGTAAAAGCTGCTACATGAGTATTGATCTCACAACAGTGGTAACCAAATGGAGCAAATGGTCTGCAGGTCCCGATGATGGGGCTGGAGCACGTTCACCCAGCAACAATGACCGCAGCCACACAGACTGATCGGTATCAATGTGCGAGTCTGTATTAGATTCTGCAATGCCTTAGTGAAATAGGAAATGACTCCACAAACACATGAGGAAAGAGCAGCGCTCCGAAAGCTAGTGCTTCAATTAAATCTGTAAGACCATAACCTGGTGTTGGGTGATATTTAACTTTGTACTCCATAGTCCAACACCGGCATCTCCAAATTCATGAAATGGAGGTGTGGGACGGAAAGTTCGGTTAGTGGTCAGAGAAGGAAAGAAATCTCTGACAACGGGTGGATTTGAATTCTGACATATGAAGCACAGAGATGTGACCGAGCAGAGCTTGTAGGGGAAAAAAATAACCTTGGAGAAAATCACCATGTTAAAACAACTGATTCCTTTGTGTTTCACAAAAGACTGGGACACACAGAGCAATTACTGTCGTGACTCGGATTCAAACCGAGGTTGCTGCGGCCACAACACAGAGTACTAACCACTAGACGATCACGGCAACCCACCGACGGACACACAAACCACTAGCAATAAGTAAAGTATCATTAGAAATGCTAGGTAGAGCACCAAATGCAAAATATCAGTGCTTAGCGAACAGTGGCAGATATATGGGAACTCAGAATGGGCTGACGGTTTAACATCGGTGCCTACAGAGGTTCTGGTGATTCCATCGTTAATGTGCTGAAGGCTTAGATAAATAGATTTCTCCAAAACATTAAAGACTCCGGGGACAGTGCAGCTTTTGTTACCTGCACAACCATCAATATCATTTATGGTATCCGTTGCTCCCAGTGCGGTCTCCTCTACATTGGGGAGACTGGACACCTCCTAGCAGAGCACTTTAGGGAACATCTCTGGGACACCCGCACCAATCCACCACACCGCACTGTGGCCCAACATTTCAACTCCCCCTCCCACTCTGCCAAAGACATAGAGGTCCTGGGTGTCCTTCACCGTCGCTCCTTCACCACCAGACGCCTGCAGGAAGAACGCCTCATCTTCCGCCTCAGAACACTTCAACCCCACGGCATCAATGTGGACTGCAACAGTTTCCTCATGGTCCCTCCCCCCATCCCACCCCAGTTCCAAACTTCCAGCTCAGCCCTGTTCCCATGACTTGCCCTGACTTGTCCTACCTGCCTATCTTCTTTTCCACCTATCCATTTCAGCCTCACCCCCGACCGATCACCTTCATCACCTCCCCCACTCAACTATTGTACTCTATGCTACTTTCTTCCCACCCCCACCCTCCTCTCACTTATCTCTCCACCCTTCAGGCTCTCTGCCTTTATTCCTGATGAAGAGCTTTTGCCCGAAACGTAGATTTTACTGCTCCTCGGATGCTGCCTGAACTATTGTGCTCTTCCAGCACCACTGATCCAGAATCTGGTTTCCAGCATCTGCAGTCATTGCTTTTACCAAGCTTTTGTTGAAATGTATGCTTTAATAGCAATGCAGTTTAACATCGGATACTTCACGAGTTTCCCCCACAAGGCAGTAACCACTGCTGCGACATAGTCCCAGTTCCTAGCCCCAGAATCAGAGGAACTGATTGGCGCAGTCGCGAAGATCCAACTTGAAATCGAGATGGGAATGAGTTCGCAGAGATACTCGAGGGCTCAAGTGACACAACCGGAGAATGCATGGTATTTCTATGATGGTTTAGAGGCCCAAGGAAATCCGAGATTGTGAGTGCTCCTGGTCAAAGGCGGGGCAGAAGGGAAAATGTGTTCCCGTTTATAATAACAGCAATCTACAGTACATCTTGCTGAGACAGCTGAGTGCCACAACTGGAGCGTGGGCAGCTGGTTTGAAGTTTAATTTTGCCTCACTATCACCCAGTTCCCTGGAATGAATTGCTTTCACCATTTTTATTCCCAATTGTTTGATATCTCCCAGCAGTCTGCGGCTTTCTTCCTCATGGTTAATTGTATGATCTGCACACTGCTAATTCACGGCCGCTACAAGTAAATATGAATCATTGATCTATATGAGAAAACAGTGGGACTCACTGCAGGCATGCTTCATAGGTTTGCAGGCGACACCAGAATTGTAGACAGTGAGGAAGTTTATTTAAGTTTCAAAAGGATCTTAATCCAATAAGTCGTTGGACTTAAAAATGTAACATGGAGTTCAATCTGAATAAATGGCAGGTATTGCATTTTGGTACAACAAAAAGAATATGGCTTTGCGCATGTTGGAGAACATGGAAGCTCGGTGTGCAGGTACATAATTCCTTATAGTTTGCATTTGCTACAGACAAGGTGGTTCAAAGGTATTTGACACACTTCCCTTCATTGCTCAGTCCTTTGTGTATACTAGTTGGGACGTTATGTTGAAATTTTGCAGGACATTGATGAGGCCTCTTCTGGAATATTATGTCCAGTTCCGGTCGCCCAGTTGTAGGAATGATATTATTCAGCTGGAGCAGGTTCAGAAAAGGTATACACGCATGTTGCTGTGTGTTGCAGGTTTGAGTTATAATGGAAGGCTGGATAGGCTGAGACTATTTTCAGATTCGAGATTGGGGTGTTGGAAAACCACATCAGGGAACACAGAATCCGAGGAGCGGGAGAATCATTTTTTTTCGCACAAGTGTCGTTCATCAGGCTCTTCCCTGAAACGTCGATTCTCCTGCTCCTCAGGTAGTGCCTTACCTGCTGTGCTTTCCCAGCACAACACTCTCGACTCTGATCTCTCATTTGCAGTTCTCACTTTCTCCGAGTTGAGACTGGCTTCACTCGAGGTTAGGGGTTTGAGTGGCGACCTGACAGAAGTTTATGAATTATTGAGAGGCAAGTTAGAGTTAACGATAGCTGCCTTTTCCCAGGATGGGGATTTCAAGGCGAGAGGGCATATGCTTAAGATGAAAAGAGAGAGATTTTTTTTTAAAAAGTCATGTGAGGGTTTTTTTCGGGAAGGTGTTTTACGTGTGCAGTTAACTTGCTGAGGAAGTGATGGATGAGGGTACGTTTGCAACACTTAAAGGACAATTGATTCCAAACATGAATGGGAAAGTGGGATTTTTAAAATAAATTTATGCATGCCTAGTACATCAGTTATTTCCCAGAGGACATTTAAGATTCAACCACGATATTATCCATCTGGAGTCTCCTGTCAGGCAGAGCAGGTGAATATGACAGTTTGCTTCCCGAACTGACATGAGTGAATCAGATAGGGTATTCCACACAACTGATTCAGGTCATCACGAGACTATTCAATTCCAGATGCGTATTGAATTCAAACTCCACTATCTGTCACACCAGGACCTGAACCCTTTGTCCCCAAAATATTACCAGGTTGTTTTGGATTAACAGCACAGTAATAAAACTACAAGGGCATTATAACCACTCAACGGGTACAGGAGGAGGCAGATGGGACTAGATTAGTTTGGCAGTATGTTCAGCATGGATTGGTTGGACTGATGGGCCTGTTTTCATGCTGTATAACTCTATGATTGACGCTATGGAACAAATAGCTGGTTGGGATTAGCAGCAACATTGACAGCATAATCGAACACCTGATGGGATATGTAATCCTGCTGGAGTCTCCGGAGGTTGTTTTGCTCAGTGATCCCTTCCCACACACGGGACTGCTGAACGGTTTCTCCCCAGTGTTACTGATTAAATGAGTTTCCATTTCTGTGGTTAATTGAATCCCTTCCAGCAGTTCCCACATTGCGCTGCTTTCTCTGCGGTATCAGCGTCCTTTTTTCAACCCAGGGTGAACGATCCTTTCAAATTGTGTCCACATAGATACAAATCCCGTTTTCCATGTTGTGAATGTGTTTTCATTGTTTCTCATTCACCCACAGGGTGTGAGTATGACTGGTCAGGACAACATTTTTTCTTCGCCCCTCGTTCGTTGCTGTCTGGCTGCACCACAAACCCGGGTGCGATCCCAGCCTCGGGCGACTGTCTGTGGGCACTCTGCACATCCTCTGTGTGTTTGTGCTTTTATTTCTCCCTCTGACCTAAGATGTGCCAGTTGCAGGGATCAAAAATGGAAAATGCAGTCTTATGGGATAGGGAATATCGTGAGGTCTGGTGGGATGCGCTTCGGATGGATGTGTGGACTGGAAGGGCCGACTAGACTGCTTCCCACACAGTGGAGATTCTTGGATTCAGGGACAGCTCATGTTTTGTTCTGGTCCTGGAGTCTCTCGTAGGCAGGACTGGGTGAAGACGGGAGAATCCCCTGCATCAGAGACATGAATGAATGAGATTGCAGGAACTTAAGGTCATGATCTCTGTTGCTGAGGTCAGGCTTGCATTTCAGGTTTATTTCGTCGAACGTCAACATCACCCTTTCCGTGTTCCAGTCGCCAATGATGACAAGTTTAAAATATCACCCCAACACCACCTTCTCCAGGTTGAAATCTTGACTGTGTGGAGGAAACTGATACTGAGCTGATGCAAGCAAATGAGCAAATATAGCTTCTACCGCCAGTGTCGGAAAAACAGATCCAAATAGCAAAATCATCTTTTAAACCCACCACTGCAAAGTTAAGGGCTCAACACGCTCCAGTTGTGCCACTCAGCTGTCTTAGAAAGATGCACCGGAAATCGCTGTGATAGTAT
>NC_057717.1:30824792-30832392 GCF_004010195.1 Chiloscyllium plagiosum | reverse complement strand
AAGTGTTCTCTCCGTTGTTCTTTTTGTGACACATGCTAAGAAATTAATTGTTTTACCTTCAAATTCCGCTCTCTTACATCTCTGCGTTTCATATATCAGGATTCAAACAGACCCGTTGTCGGAGATTCCTCTCCTTCCCACGATCATTAATCCTCCTTTCCATCCCTCCCCCCATTTCTCTGAGACAATGCACAATCTATCACTCTCTTTCACACTGATGTTGTTTTGTCTGTGCTGCTGCTGCGGTCACTGTTGTTGCGTGAAGTTGCCCCATCCCACCAGCGGGACGCCCAAACAAGTCGATCCATTTGGATACCGCGGTTGCGACATCAACCCCCATGTAGCAGCTTATGCTGACATAGGCCAGAGATAATTGGAGGCTCAGGCTCATGAAAAGGACGCAGGGCAGTTTTGGGGAAAAGATATTTTATTCATAAAGATCATCTTTTGTGGTTTCTGCGATGGTCTTGTGTCAATTTCATCGTACTGATAATCCAGAGACCGAGCTAATAGTCTGGGTACACGGGCTTGAATCCCATCATGCTAAGATTTTAAAATTTGATTCATTAAACATCTGCAATGAAGAATCTATTGACTACTATAGATCCATTGACAATTGTTGAAAAAATATCTGTTTCAAAGATGGCATTTTGCGGTGGAGTCGGCTATCCTTTCTTGATCTGGCCTGCATGTGATTTCAGACTCATATCAGGATGGTTGAGTCTCAACTGCCCTTTGGGCAATTCGGAATGGGTAATAAATTCTGCCTAGTCATAATCGCCCTCATACTAATACAGAAATTTTAAAACAAATGCTCATAAGGTTCAAGCAAAAGTTTTTTGTGCAGTTTTGCCAGTCACATTATCGCAGGCATGTGATCACACTGAGAAAATTGCAGGAGATATTTACCGGGATACTGTTTGGGCTGAAGAGTTTCAGTTGTGAAGAAAGACAGGACAGAGTGGACTGTTTGTCGCAGTGCAAAGGAGATGGAGAGAAGACATGATTGAGTTAGGGTATGGACAGGGATGACTGAACGAGTTTCCCACTGATGGAGAGATCGATCAGCAGGGGCCACAGATTTAAGGAGCAAGGCAGAATGGTTTGAGAAGATGTGCGGAAAAGCTTTATTAGCCAGCTGCGGGATTGGAATTTGGAATACAATGTCTGCATTGTTCAGAGCGGCAGAA
Source organism: Chiloscyllium plagiosum (assembly GCF_004010195.1). Lineage (NCBI taxonomy): Eukaryota > Metazoa > Chordata > Chondrichthyes > Orectolobiformes > Hemiscylliidae > Chiloscyllium > Chiloscyllium plagiosum. The sequence continues at coordinate 30,831,202 of NC_057717.1, read as the reverse complement.
ACCTTTACGACCTGAATAAAAATTCAGATGTGAACTTGTGATGCCAAGATATATTAGGCTGTGGGATAAACATTGGGAAATGGGATTCAGTTCATTAAGCAGTTGTTTTTGACAAGTGCGGCCACAATTGGCTGAATGACCTCCTTTAACACACTTGTCTTCGGTAGTGTCCCTGCCTGTCACAGGGCTCAATTCTACGCTGGGGACAGTGTAAATATTTTAAAACTGTCGCCCCGTTCCCAAGTGCGAGTATTGATACTTGTCCTTCCATTCTCGATGGGGCATGTCACAGGAAGGACAGTGCCGCCTGTACCAAGGTTGCAGCTGCAGGGAGGCAGAGTTTCAGTGAAAGTGCAAATATGTGATTTCTGCAAACTGCATCTTGTGTTGGAATGAAAACTATTTGACAGAGTTTTTTTTCCGGATTGAAATGTCTACTGGAAGCAGGAAGCTGAGGGAGAAACAGGGTAGAAGTATCCAAATATTATTGCAGAAACATATCCCGCAGCACGAACTGCTGTTCAGTCTGAGGCTTAGGTTGATTGGCCAAGTTAAATTGCCCTCTTGTGTCCAGGGAGAGAATTAAGTACGTTCAGTGACTTAGCCATGGGTAACTCGGGGACAAGGTCAGAATTCAGAGGACGCCAGTTTATCGTCCAACAGGTTTATTTGACATCATATAGGAGAGGGATGCCCCTTCTTCAGGTGAAATATAAGGGAATAGGGCGGGGACATAGGTCTGGGTGAGATGCTCTTCAGAAAGTGGAAACTGGATCGATTGACTGAAATGCTCTTTCTGCACTGTAAGATTCTATGATTCTATCGGAGAGGATAATGGCGGTGTTTACTGGGATGTAAAGCCATAACAGACGATGCTGACGGGGTTTACTACGGATGAGATTTTATTCACTTGTTTTCTTGGAAAATTTAGAACAGTTATCCCTGAACCAAGGAAGACTTATTGGGGTTTTTTCACGTAATGAAATGTTTGGACAGAGTAAATAGGTGGAAAATTTCCTCTTTCAAGTAAATAAAAATCTTAACATCGGCATTCAAAACCTTTGATAAAACTTTGAAGGACAAAGAAATGATGAGAGCAGAATCTCTGTCACTTTGAATCTGTTTTTCAAAGCATTTGGAAAGGCACATTTGGTGACACACAAGGAATAAATTTCACAAGGAGAGACAGTGTGTAGCTAGGTAAAGGAGTATGGGTGGGGTTTAGTTGGTTGGAAGCCGCGGGGAAATAATGTCCAGGCTTTAAATGTAAAGACATTCCGTGAACGTGTGCACCTGAATTCGATTCGGTTCCAAAACCCTGGATTTTGAAAGATTTGTCATAATATTCCACCAAAAGCATTATAAATGGCCCAGTGGCTCAATGGTTAGCCCTGTTGCCTCACGGTACCACCGTCTCAGGTTCGATTTGAGCCTCAGGTGTGGTTTGCACATTCCTCCTGTGGGTTTGCTCCGGTTTCCTCCCACTGTCTAAGATGTGAGTCCGCCCCAACATTCAACGAACTCATGGTTGATCTGATAGTTTTCAACTCCTGTCTGCTCACTTACCTCGACAAAGTTTCATCATCTTTCTGATTAACTATCTGACACAGCCTGAAAGTACCCAACTAGTTGCAGCAAAAATGCCACAGACTCTATGGCCCCTGAGCAAAGAAATTACTCCTCATTTCTGAATTAAAGAGGCAATATCTAATTCTGAGATTATGTCATCTGATGCTCTCCTCACGGCATAGGCAAGCCACCTACCTGTATCTCCCCTGTCAAGACCCATGAATATTGAACGTTTATAAATGTTATTGTGTGATTATAGAGCTCCCCTCCACCTCCCCTGTCTGAAGGAGAATAATCCCAGCCTAACCAATCGTGCAACGAAGCTCCATTTTATACAGTGTTAGGAACACGTTAGTAAATCTCTGCTGTCCTTCACAGCGTCCTTACATATTTTGAAGACAGGTGGAGAAATTTTGGCGAGGAAGCGGGTTGAAATTTCAGGCGCAGACGGGAATTGGAACTTAAAATCTGCAAACGATTGGAATCGGATTGATCCACAGAAGGACCAAATGCAGCAATGATAACTCTGACAAATGAGAGTCTAATCAAATCGATTGACATTCAATGGCTTCATTGTAACTGAATTCCTCCGTGTAATCGTCCTGGGAGCTAGTATGTAGGAGAAATGCAACCTGACCGCCCGTATAAAGAAGTTGACGACAAAAACATGTCCGTTGGTCGACTTTGTTTGATTATTAACTCAACTCTTGTCTCAGTGAAGCCTTCATCGTCCACAACTCACAAACTAGATGTTTAACAGAACTCTCCATTTGCCTAGGTGGGTGCAGCTTCGATACCACTGAGGGAACTGGACACCCTCCACGACAATGCAGTCACTTAACTGTACATTCTTCGATACCTGAATATTTATCCCCTTAACTGCTGAGGCACAATTGCAGCAGAGCGCACCACCAAGAAGATTCACTGGTGTAAGTCATCCAGGCTTTGTTGACAGAACATTCAAAGCTCAAAAACTGTACTGACAATAAGGACAAGGGTGAAGATGCCTGAAACGTCACCATTTACAAATTACCCTCCAAGGTACATACCAGCATGACTTGGAGAGGAATCAGTGGTAAATTCATTGAGTGGTGAAGCGGTCTTGATGGGCAAAGAGCTATACTTCAGCCCTCCATCTTTTATTGTACAATTTTTAAAAATATTGATTATTGCATTTACCAGAATTCTGATCATTTCTTTAGTTGCTTCCTAAACTGGCGGTTGCTAAAGATCGAATATCATCCTCAGCCTCTGGTCAACAACAGAAAATATCCAAAAACCCTCTCGAACAACTGATCTCCCTGTCCAACAATCTTCAGAGATCTCTGAATGTCCACTCCAAGATCTCTTTGTTCCTGTACACCACTCAGAATCCTCACTGTTATTGTTTCAACTCCCCAAATGCATTACCACTTATTGGTCTGGACAAATTCCATTCGCCGTTTTTCCCTTCCACCTCATTGATACATCCCTGCGATCCCTGATATTATTCATCACAGTCAACTACACGAACAATTGTTGCATCGTCTGTAAACTTCCACGACAACTAAGATTGAATTATTGATCTACATCAGGAAACAGTGGTACTCCACTGAAAAAAGGCATCCAAGCATGGTTCATTGCTGGATGGGATGAACACCTGCAATAACAGCAGAATCGGACCCTTGCTATCATTTGTAAACCTGATGGTGACTCAACAGGTTGGTCTCCTGACTGATTCCTTTCACATGTGGGAGTGGTGAACGACCTGTCCAAGTTGTGACTGAGCAAGTGAGTTCACACTTCAGCGGGTAATTGAATCCCTTCCTGCAGACCCCGCCCACATGGACCTGACTTCATTGCGGCGTGGGTATCCTTGTGTCTGTTTAGTTTGGATAAGCAGTTGAATTTGAGTCCATGCTGAGTTAACTCCCAATTATCCCTGTCATCCATGTGTCTTTTGTATCCTTCCTTATTCTCCCACGGAGTGTGACCATCATAGTCTAAACAGCACTTGTTGTTCAACCTTAACTCTCCTTGACCTGAGTTAGAGGGAATTAATGGGTGAACCGTACTATTGTGCGACTGGAGACATATATTTGCTGGTCTTGTTAAGGACGGCAGATTTCCAGTTTGAAAGGAAATGAAAGAATGAGTTTTCAGCAAATTAAAACTTTTTGTCACTCTTTCTCTGAGCGGGTTGATATGCCAGATTTTATTCATCAAATCTAATTACTACCAGCTGCCATGCTCCAGTCTCCAAGGGTTGATGGCCCAAATATAGCCATTACATTTGCAGATGACACGAAGGTTGGTGGAGTAGCAGAAAGCATAGGGGACTGTCAAAGAATGAAGGAGAATATAGATAGACAACAGAGTTGAGCAGAGAATTGTCCGATGGAGTTGAATCCAGACAAATGTGAGGTAATGCATTTTGGGAAGTCTAATTCTCGAGCGAAGACTACTGTAAACGGAAGGGCCTTGGGAAAAGTTGATGAGCAGAACGATCTGGGAGTTCAGATCCTTTGTACCCTGAATGTAGCTGCATAGGTGGATTGAGTGGACAAGAAGGCATATGACGTGCTGGCCTTCACTGGACGGTGCATTGAGCATAAGAGCCTGCATGCTAAAATTGTACAAGATTTTGGTTCAACCGCATTTAGAATGTTGTGTACTGTTCTGGTCGCTAAATTACCAAAACGATGTGCACGTTTATGAAAGAGTGCAGAGAAGGTTTATGAGGGTGTTGCCTGGTATGGAAGGTGCTAGTTCTGAAGAGAGGTTGAGTAGGTAATGTTTGTTTTCATTAAAGAAAACAAGATTGAGGGGGACCTGATTGACATCTACAAAATCATGAAGGGTATAGCCAGGGTGGATAGAGATAAGCTTCTTCCCAAGGTGAGGGATTTAATAATGAGATGTCACACATTCTAGGTGAGAGGTGAAAGGTTTAAGAGAGTTCGACGTTGGAAGTATTTTACACAGAGGGTGGTAAGTACTTGGATAGTGTTGCCAGCAGAGGTAGTAGAGGCAAGCACGGTAGATTCATTTCAGGTGCCTCTGGACAGATGCATGAGTAGATGGGGTGCAGAAGGATACAGATGGTTTGGAATTGGGTAATAGGTTTTGACAGTGGATCAGCTCAGGCTTCGACGTCCAAAGGGTCTGTTCTTGGGCTGTAAATTTTCTGTTTTCTCTGTTCTTCTGTGTTCCCTACACGACCAACTTCATGCTACATTGCTACATCTCAGAGAATGACATTGTCAATTCCAATTATCACCGAGGGAATTCGAATATGACATGCGGCTGTGTTGGAATAAAAGATATACGCTGGGTTGGAGTGTTTACTGGGAGCAAAAGGCTGATTTTGAGACGATGTGATCAAAAACAGCTCTTACTGTCAAAGTGACAAAACAGCACATTGCTAAGGAAATTTTCAGAGAATGCTTTCAATTAATCGACCTCTCGCTTAAGACTCCAGCACACTTCCGCTGAGCCAATCTGCAGTGCGGGTTAATGCTGCTGTTGTATCTTAATAATCTAATAAACGAAGACAAATATGCCCTTCCTCCCCGCGTTTGACCAGGAACACTCCCAGCTTTGGCATTTCATGGGCCTCTGTACCATCATATAAGAACCACGTCCTCACTTTCAAACCAATCATTCCATTTCTGTACCGTGGTTGTGAGATCATTTCTCATCTAGCAGCTTTTACAACATGGACCATAGATTATTGGAACATCAGGCTCAGGAAAAGGACCCAGGGTAGCAGTGAGGAAAAGAAAATTTATTTGAAAGTACCTCTTTCTGTGGACTTCTACATCATTTATTTCACTTGCTCATTTGGCTCTATCTAGTCTATTGTGTGCAGTTCTGCAATTCGCATGATACCACGGATATGATAGCACTGGAAATGATGCAGGACAGATTTATCAGGATATTGTCTGGGTAGAAGAGTTTCAATTATAAAGAGAAATTGTATAGTCTGGAGGAGTTTTTTCTTATAGCAGAAGAAATTGAGAGGAGATATGATTGAGATGTACAAAAAATCAGGAATATGGATGGTGTAGACTGAAATAAACGTTTCTCTTTGATGGTGAGATCGATCACGGGGGGAGGGGTAGGGTGGCATAGGGAACATTTGAGTGAATGCGCAGACAAATGTTTTGAAACAGCGGTTGGTTGAAAACTGGACGTCAGTGCATGCAAAGGTTGGAGAGGCAGGAATCCTCATAACTTTCAGAAGTATTCAGATGTGAATTTTGTGATGCCAAGTCAGACGAGGCTATAGGCCAAGTGATTTTAAGAAGTGTTCAGATAATTAAGCGAATGTTAATTTCCAGCAATACCAAATAGGCTTCGTTTTGCATAAAATTCCTGGATAGTACCACCGCCTGTCACTGCGTGAGATCAGGTTCAATTCACTTCCAGGGTGAATGCTTGCATATTGGGATAGCTCAGTGGGTAGAACTGCACCTTTCCACGCCAGAAAAAGGCATTCGATTCCAGACTTGTTTGACTGACTGTGTGGAGTTTGCACTCTCATGCTCTCTCTCTTCCTTGTGAGTTTCCTCTGGCTGTTCCGATACCTTCCCACAGTGCAAAGGTGTGCAATTCGGGTCAATGGCAAACAAAATCTAAATGGACTGTAAGTGTTGTAAATCAGAGACAAAAGTCAGAATTGCAGCTCGGGGAAAACGGAATGACCATTTCAGGTCAACAGACCCTTCCTCAGAACTGTTTTTAATTAGCAATGCTTCTCTGATTTCTCTCCACTGATGCTGCCTGACTCGGTGAGCTTTTGGAGCAGTTTCTATTTTCGTAGGTGGATCATAAATGCGGATTTAAAAAGATTGAGTGGG
>NC_057717.1:30823040-30824575 GCF_004010195.1 Chiloscyllium plagiosum | reverse complement strand
CATCCCTCCCCGTCTGACATATCACCTCCTCATCACCTCCTCCCCTGCCTTGATCCACCATTTGCTTTCCCAGCTGCCTTGCACCCAACTCCAAACCCCTCCAATTTATTTCCCAGCCCCACCCACAAGACTCATTCCTGATGAAAGACTTATGCCAGAAACGAAGATTCTCCCGCTCCTCGGATGCTGCCTGACCTGCTGTACTTTTCCAGCATGACACTACCGCCATGGTGAAGAAAGACGAGCTCTGCTCAGGCTCTTTATCTGAGAGTGGAGAAGGCTGAGTGAGGAAGTGATTAAGGTGCACATGAAGGGGATCGGTATATGTAACAGGAACAAACTTCTTATGGGAAGAGTTAACAACCAGGGATTTTCCGTTAAACACAAGGGAGAGGGTGCTCAGACGAGACTTAGGAAGAGCGTTTTCACTCTTAGAAAGCTGTTTATTTGGAATTCACTGTGTGAACCGTGTGGTAAAGGTATGAGTCAGCAAAATATTTCAGGAGTATTTAGCCGAATACTTGAGAAGCTAGAGCACACATGGATAAGGACCAGGAACTGGAAAGTGGGGTGATGTTAAACAGATGTCTGATGAAAGAACCGAACACTGTACAGATAATACAGAGCATGAAAGCATGGGAAGGGCGATCTGTTACATGGGGTCTGGGGAATGTTACACTCGTCAAAAGGTTATTGGGGCAGGATGGAGCCAGTGTGGCAGAATGGGATAGGAATAGTGGAAGGCTCCTAAACCAATTAGCAGAGTCAGACTGGACTGAAAGGTTACTATGGCAGGCTGAGATAAAAACAATTAGTAAAGTCAGTCTCGCCTACTCAATATCATCATGGCAGTTTGGGACAAGTCGTGACAATACATACTAAGGACATGACTTTAAATAATTAATTGATAGTTCAGTCAGCCTGCTTGAAAGACGGAAAGATATGGCATTAAATATCTAATCAGTAGTTAGCTTGGAACAGGGAAACTTTGTGATAGATGGGCTAGCTATGTATCTAATCATGACAGGTTAGTCTGTGATGGAAATTCATTGTAGCACAGGTGGCAGTAGAATACCTAATAGTGACAGTCGAATAATATTAAGTAGAATTATGAAAAACCATAGTGGCAGAAGTAGAACGATAATGGGAACTAACACTATTGTTTTATTGTGATTTAAGCATTCTGATTAACTAAAAAACATGATTTAAAAAAAAGGAAAGGAGTGATGGAGTTTAATTCAGATACATGCGAAGTGCTGCACTTTGGGAAAGCAAATCTTAGCAGGACTTATACACTTAATGCTAAGGTCCGAGGGAGTGTTGCTGAACAAAGAGACCTTGGAGTGCAGGTTCATAGCTCCTTGAAAGTGGAGTCGCAGGTAGATAGGATAGTGAAGAAGGCGTTTGGTATGCTTTCCTTTTTTTGTCAGAGTGTTGAGTACAGGAGTTGGGACGTCATGTTGCGGCTGTACAGGACATTGGTTTGACGACTGTTGGAAGAGAGCGTGCAATTCTGGTCACCTTCCTATCGGAAA